>NC_064849.1:128617689-128957410 GCF_024139225.1 Suncus etruscus
CTCAACAACAACAACAACAAATTATTTTAATTTAATAGGGAAATATGAAGATTTTATTTATTTATTTATTTATTTATTTATTTATTTATTTATTGGTTTTTGGGTCACATCGGCATCCCTCAGGGGTTACTCCTGGCTCTGTGCTCAGAAATTGCTCCTGGCAGGCTAGGGTGACCATATGGGATGCCAGGAATCAAAACCAGATCTATCCTGGGTCGGCCGTGTTCAAAGCAAATGCCCTATCGCTGCACTATCTCTCTGGTTTGGAGAACCCACAGGTTTGTTTTTTGTTTTGTTTTGTTTTGTTTTAAATAATTTTTATTGTGACCAAAAAGTGAGTAACAAATCTTTCCCAGTAACATTCAAGTACATAGTGACAAGAAATCTGGGCCATTCCCACCACCAGGGCTGTCCTCCCTACACCCCTTTTCCCAGCATGTGTCCCATATCTTCCTCCTTTGTTCCCCACCCCCAGTACTAGTACACTGGATGAAAAAAAGCTAATGTAATTATTCCCCCTCTGTGTATAGCTCGTTGTAGATAGGGTATCGATTCTGTTGTTGGCTTTAGGTTTGGTGTTTAAGTCTGTACTTATGAGGCAGAATAAGATGATTCAAGTTGTGTGGTTCTTCTGGAAGAAGACAAAAGAAAACAAAAGAGGGGCTGGAGAGATAGCATAGAGGTAAGGTGTTTGCCTTTCATACAGAGGTTATTGGTTCGAATCTCGGTGTCCCATATGGTCCCCCGTGCCTGCCAGGAGCAATTTCTGAGCCTGGAGCCAGGAATAACCCCTGAGCGCTGCCGGGTGTGACCCAAAACCACAAAAAAAAAAAAAAAAAAAAGAGAAAAGAAAAGAAAGAAAAAAAAGAAAAGAAAAGAAAAAGAAAAAGAAAACAAAAGAAAAAACAAAAACAAAAAACAAACAAAAACAAAACAAAGAAACCAAACAAACCCCCCCAAAAAACTAAAAACAAACCAACAGTTTAAAAAAAAAAGACAGTAACTATCAAAAAATAAATAAAAAATGGCACACAGCAGCAAAAAATATCACCAATATCCCCAAGAGTAAAAAAGAAAGGGGAAAAAGGTGGGGAAAAGAAGAAAAGTTAAAAAAAAGTTAAAAAACAGAATGCTGGTATGGCAAAGTTTTGTGCCCTCCTTTTTTTTTTTGCATAGGCACAATAAGTATTGGGGAAGTAAGAAAGGGAATTCCCTTGGCCTCAGAGATCCTACCCTGAAGCATACTGTCATGGGAGCAACTACTGACTCCATACATGATCATTACCACACCATAAGGTTTTTTGTGGTGCCAGGAAACTTTCCACTTAGTTGTGGATGATAAAATCAGGCTCATGTAGCTAGAGACCTTGGTGTTAGCACAGGTCTAGGATAGAGTCTTTACGGTTCTAGCAGTTCTGTTCCATAATTGATGTAGCCAGTCTTCTGTAATAAGTGGACTTGGTTTTTTGCTCAGATCCTAGGCTGAAGCCTAGGATAGTCTTCATTATGATTCCAGAAAATCTTCTCAGTCGCATTTGTCAAAGTTGAACCTCTGTAATTAGAGATCTTGATTTTTGCACAAGTCCTAGGCTAAAGCCTAGGGTAGGGTCTTTCTTATTGGTCCCAGGACAAGTTCTGCCCAGTCACAGTTGTCAAAGTCAGTCTTCTGTAGTCAGAGCTTCCATTTTTTGCATAAATCAAAGGACAACATGTTTTCTGATTTCATCTCACCGTTAGGCAATGTGATAGGACAACCTCCTCTCAGATCAAGTTATGTCGTTTCCTCGTTGTCGGGTGTCATATCATAACTGGCGCAAGTTGGTGCCAGAGTGGTGTTAGAAATTTCCCAGAGGAAATTGGTTCCTGGTATTGTTTCAGGGAACTATATCAGTTCTATGTCTGGGATCTGGGGTTCGAGGTTGTCCAAACACTGTCCAATTTCATGGAGACTGAGTTGTGTCCACATGACACATGTTCAAAGTGGGAGATGCCCCTGCATCATAAAAATATGAGTTCTTATTCCTAGAAGACAAGATCTTGTTTATGTGCACAAGGTTTCCCCTTTTGTACTGTGCCTATACAAAAGTGTATGGTGACATATTATATTGCTGGTGCATTTGGGGGTAAAAATGACAGACTACACAATCTCTGTGCTCTGGTTTTGGCCTGAAACTTTATCCCAGGAAAGACTTTTTCTTCTTGGTTTTTGCACCAAGCAGAACCAAAACCAGCAAGGTTAAAGGAAATATGTATATATACTTATATATACAAATAAAATAGAAATAAGTAAACTGAATTTACTTGTTACTGGAAAGACTAGGGGGAAAGGACCCATACTAGGAGAAACACAGACTGACAGAGAGATCAGTATGTCTGAATTCACATCTGCAAGTAAGGACAGAGGGGAAGCTGAATAAACAGTATAATGAACAGGGCAAGACTGGTGATTCTGGAGGTCTCACTAAGGGCTTTGATCTTTATTCTTAAAACTATAAGAAGGAGCTGAAAAGATAGCACAGCAGTAGGGCTTTTGCTTGCAAGCAATCGAGCTAGGATGGATGGTGGTTCAAATCTCGGCATCCCATATGGTCACCTGTGCCTGCCGGGAGCGATTTCTGAGTGCAAACCCAGAGTAATTCTGAGAATAGTCAGGTGTGCCCCCAAAACCAAAAATATATATATAAGAAGAAGTCAGCGGGGGTGGGTAACTCTGCTGAGTTACCTTCCTTATGTGTATGAAGCATGATTGGATAAGGTTCCTATGGATATGTTGCCAGGTGATTATTGCTGCTGTGCAGGTGTAACTCTAACTATAAATATTGTTCATACACATACATTAAACTAAAAACAACTGCCCGTCAATAATGGAATAGCTGAATAAATTATAGTAAATAAATGCAAGGGACTACCATGAACCCATCAAAAGAATCGAAGAATGTAAACACATACTGTTATGAATTTATTTCCAGAATATAATGTTAAGTGATAAAAGTAAAGTGGGGAGCTAGAGAGGTAGTGCAAGGGTTAAGACACTTACCTTGCCCACTGGTTTGTTCCTAAGTACCACATGAGTCCCCTGAGACCCACGAGGAGTGATCCCTGAGCACAGAGCCATGAGTAAAACCTGAGCATTAGCTGGAGGTGACCGCCCCTGCCAAATCAAAGTTAAAAAAATTACATACAGGTGTGCTCTTTTAACAGAGATAGGAGAAGGACCCAATTCTATTATAGATCAGTGGGAAAGCATGTGTCTTGCAGGCAGGAATGGTATCTCTGGTACCACCCCACAGACTAAGTGTGATCTCAACACACTACAGCCAAGTGTGAGAGCACCAGATTTTCAAGTGCTGCAACCAGGTGCAGTCTTTGGTCATGGAAACGATAACAAAGGGAAGAAAAAAGGGAAATAGAAAAGAAAAAAACAGGGGTTGGAGAGATAGCACAGTGGTAGGGCATTTGCCTTGCACATGGCCAACCCAGAACAGAGGGTGGTTCGATTCCCGGCATCCCATATGGTCCCTGAGCCTGCCAGGAGAGATTTCTGAGTCAGATCTAGGAATAACCCCTGAGCGTTGATGGGTGTGACCCAAAAACTAAAAAATATATAATAAATATAATATATTAAAATATATATTATATTAGGTTATATATAAATATATATCTATATTATATATAATATATACAGTATATATTCTATATCTATATGTTATATATATATAAAATGGATATATATATAAGAGATAGGAAAGGAATTCTCTGAATACAGACTGTTTTGTAGATTTGACTTTGCAACCATGTAAATGTTTTATGTCATTATAAGTAAAAGTGAAGATCAAAAAATCAATTCATAATAGCTGTAAGTGAAATAAACACAATTATATATGGAGTTAGTGGAATAATCATATAAAAAGAATTATCTCAAGTTATATTAAAACTGTATCCCTTTGGAATATGTCTAGTAACTAAGAGTTCCCTCAAAACAATTTCTAAATTGCTTTCAATAATACTATTAATATTGGTAACATTTTATTGCAATTCTGAGAGTATTTTATATGAATCGTGGAATAAAAATGTGAGCAATCATGCTGTCATCTTTGACAATTGGGAATTTTGGTTTGGTCATGTGATCCATTTATAAAAACAAAACAAACTACAATACGTTTTGGTTTTTATTTTTTGGCATTGGATTGACTCAGGTTCAAATTTGTAATGCACTCTACTAGTTTTGTTTCAAGTGAATATATTGTTAGCAAAGTATTGTATTTACCAGAGACTAATTTAGTATAATGTGTAGGCATTGTGAGATAAATAAAATGAGAAATTATCTGCACTTCAAACTTTAACAACTAGAATTTTTGTCCTAAGGCCAAAGGAATACAAGTGTAAGAAAGACTAAATACTCTTCCCTACCAGGTGTGTCCCAGCAGCCTCCACACCTGACCTATACCATATTAAGGATCCACTTTATAGCTCCTGACTTACTCAACAAATTAGATAATGCTCACAGTTATTCTTTCTGTGATTTCATGAGGTAGGGCAGAGAATACAGAATTACCTTCAGCTTAATTTTTCAGCATCTTCCAGGGGTTCTATTAGAAAGACTCATCCCCCAGCACAGAAAGAACACTATAAAACCTATGAAGAAAACACACAGATGCCTGCCAAGTTCAATGAGTGAAAATAGTTTCACCAAAGACATGCATGCCAGTAAACCACAGTGCCTTTAATGACACTATGATACAGATGGGTAATGGGTATAAAGAAATAATACCACAGGTAGTCAGAGAATCACAAGAAAGTATGAGAATCAAAATAAAAAAAATACTAAGTTAGAAATTACAAAAATGAAGAACATGGTAGGTGATATTAAAAAGTGTCAATGGTAGGGCGCTTGCCTTGCACGCAGCCAATCCAGGACAGATGGTGGTTTGAATCTTAGCATCCCATATGGTCCCCTGTGCCTGCCAGGAGTGATTTCTCAGTGCAGAGTCAGGAGTAACTCCTGGGCATTGCCGGGTGTGACACCCACCCCTGAAAAAAAAGTGCCAATATAAGCTCTGAAGATCTGAAGATCAGAATAACAGAAGCTGAGCAAAAGATCAGAGTTCCAAGATGAGGAGGAAACCACTAGGAAACAGCAGAAAGTAGAAAACAGTCTGAAAAGAAATGAACAGCATGTCAGAGAATTATGGGATAAGTTCAAGAGGCACAATATAAGAATCACTGGTGCCCCTGAAGAACAGGAAGGCAAATGTATGAAGACGTACTAATGAAAGGAATCAGTAAGAATTTCCCAGAGCTGAAGATTACAGGCATAAAGATCCAGTGAAAATGGACCCAATTAGCAAAACTCCAAGACATATTATACTCAAAATAACAAAAAGTCAAAGATAAGAGACAATATATTGAAAGCAGCAAGATCAAACAAGGAATTTACAAAGAAAATCTCATAAGATGTACAGCAGATCTGTCAAAATGAGACTCTACAAGCCAGAAGAACACGGAGGGATGTACTATAAAACTTAATGAGGGGCCAGAGTGGGTGAGGCATTTGCCTTGCATGTGGTTGACCTGAGTTTGATCTCAGGCATCCCATATAGTCCCCTGAGTCTGGCAGGAGTAATTTCTGTGTGCATATCTAGGAGTTATGCTAGTAACCCTCTAGTGTGTCCCCACCAAACTCAAGAACACCTCATCTCTATCCTGATAGATTTTTATCAGATTTGAAGAAAATATACATGAACAGGCAACAACTTAGAGAATTCACAGCCCTGAATTCAATTCTGCAAGGAGCATTAAAAGAGCTCTTTAAAGTATGTAACAAACTTCCCAAAATGTGGCAGTGAGCATGGCACTCACTAATGGTTGTCCTCTACTAAATTAAGGTTAAGAACATACAATTGACTTTTATTGATCTATTTTTCTGAGAATTCTATTTTCCAGTCCTTTATGTTATATTGGACCAATTAATATGAAATAAGTTTGTAATATGCCTACCAAGAGGGCAGGCTGGTGAGTGGAATGGAATCTGGGCATATTGGTAGAGGAAAGGAGACATTGATGGTGGGATTGGTGTTGAAACATTGTATGCTTGAAACAACTCTATTATGAACAACTGTGTAAATCATCGTGTCTCAAAACAAACAAACAAACAAACAACTGAATTGATGGTATCTGTTGGAAGTCATAAATGTAACTTATCTTGAAAAAATTTACTTTCTATTTCCTTCCATTGAAAATATCTAAAGTAATGACTGAGATAGAGGCAAAAATTTATACTTGTAAAAGATTGTTTTCTACATGCTATTTCCCACTTCATGGGTTCCTTAGGAAAACATCTAATTCCATAATATAAGATTATATATATATATATATTATGATCCAGAAACAGAAACATCCTATGGATTAAAATAATATTAACCATGCCTACAAGATATATATATATATATATATATATATATATATATATATATTTGGTTTTTGGGCCACACTCGGCAGTGCTCAGGGGTTACTCCTGGCTGTCTGCTCAGAAATAGCTCCTGGCAGGCACGGGGGACCATATGGGACACTGGGATTCGAACCAACCACCTTTGGTCCTGAATCGGCTGCTTGCAAGGCAAACATCGCTGTGCTATCTCTCCGGGCTTACAAGATATATTCTTAATAATATAAATTTATTAATCACCTTTGGGTGATGCTGTAGAGTAAATTGGTTTTGAAAAACAATAAATAGAATCAATTTTGTCTTTCTTTTACTGCATAAATTAGGCCTAGGCTAGCCATGTCATAGGGTGGAATTTCTTTGACAGAAGTATGATGGCTGCAAATGAAAAAAAGTGTGATAATATGATTACGTAACTCTAAGTAAAATGTGAATTTAAATAAATATTATCAATGCTTGCTAAGCTCCTAGGACAAGGTTACTCAGATGGAAGAAGCACCACCTAAGCATCTTCTTAGAAGATTTTACAAAAATATCAAACTTCAGGGCTTTAGATCTAACTGTCCATATATAGAATTCAAGAGTGAGAACAACACATTAAATAACATAATTGGGAAGGATGCAATCAGCAAAATTCAGACCATAAATTCTGCAAATCAAGTGTTCTTACAATTCACTAGGAGGTTTTGAGGAAGGAAACAGAGCTGGAGCCCATAGATTTTTATCAATTTTAGATTGGTATAAAGCTATTTGAAACTTATCAATCTATTAAATACACAAGCCTTATTAGAATCTTGATTTAAACAAGCAAATTGCAAAATGCTGTTTTGGCCAGCTAGAGATACAACTCAGTGGCATGTGCTTGTTGTTTGCAGTTGTGATACCTGACATACCAACAAGGATCTCTAGCCCATCACAACCAAGTGTGTGATCCCCAAATAGTGCAATAATGACAACCAAGGAAAGGAAAAAAGAAAAATAATTTTCTTGCAAAAACAAACAAATAGAATTCTTATACCTTTTATACACATGCTTCAAATTTTCCATATTAAAATTTTAAATAATAAGAAGAACAACTAATTTCTCTGGAGTGCTTACTAGACTACAATTACTTTTCTACACACTTTAAAGATATAAAATGTTCCCTTTGTGACTTGGATACCTATCTCAATATATAAAAATAGTGAAACAAAAAAAGAAAAAAGAAATATTATGAAAAGATATATAGCGAAACAATAGGCATAAGATATGTAAGCATTTTGCCCAAGATAATATAATGAGTAAATTATGGTACTGAGAATCAAAGCCAGTCTCTGACTCCAGAACCCAGTTGCTAAGCTATTATTACTTCCTCTCATGCGGCTTGGACAAGGATAGTGAGACTCAGGAGAAGTAGAAAAAAAAGTTAGCAGATAACATTGACTACCTGCCCTGCTAAATTGCTGGTAGGATGGAAGGGCAGGTCCAAGATGCATGTAGGATTTTGGACATGAATCATATCATAGATGGGGATAGTACCCACAGAACTAGAAAAAAATAGAGATTAGGTTTGGATGGCCAAGATAATTTGGTTTTGGAGCATGTTGAGTTTAAAGTATACTCTTGGGACATCTAAATGATGTCAAATAGTAGACAAATGGGCATTCTTAGATGTTAGCTTCGGCTCTTCCTCTTCCTTAAAACTTTCCCCCTGAGTCATGGATGGGAGGGTGAAGGAATAACTACTTTTCTAGGGTGCAGTGTCACTAAATATTCTATTCTTATTCCAAAGGTGTTGAGTGTTGTGTCAATTTGATGCTTTTGGTTCATTTCCTTAGGATGCTTTTTTACCCCACTTTCAAGTTGGGAGAAAATAATATACTAATCAGGTCTGATGCTTTGTTCCAATAGGTACATTAGGTACTGACACTAGCACAGTTTTAAAGGATTAATTTTTCTTATGGGCTGGCAATCAGCAGTGTTCACAAGCTATTTGTGGCACAGAGCTTGGGGGTCCCTCCTGGTGGTGGTCAGGGGACCACACTATGCTAGGGATCAAATCTGGATTTCCTGTGTGCAAAATATGCACTCCAGCCCTCTAAATCTTTTTCAGATAGAAACTGAAAAATACATCATTTGTCCAAAGTTGCAAAGTTGTGCAGTAGCAAGTTACTGCCTCCAGTCCACATCCTCCCATTTGTTTCTGTTTTTTCACTTGTGGGTGATTACTTGGGTAGTTCATGGCCATAATGTTTAATTGTGCTGGCTCACACAGAAAGCTCTTTTGTTGTTACTTTTATAATAGGAGGACAACTCAGTTAGGTGCCGGCGTGTCTTTAACACTTCTCTAAAAGAGAAGCTCCTGTTTTAACTTAGAGAGGGAACTCCTCTGGTTCAAAATCTGGAGCAAATAATGGTATATAGCAGGACTTTCATTTTGTTTATTTTTAGGGATGTCTTCAATTTATAAGTGATATTAGTGTTTCCATTTATACAGCAATAATTTCATAAAAGCACATTTAAGCAAAATAGAACCATAGAAAATTATGTATAAAAGAAATTTTCAGGGTCTGGAGAGATAGCACAGTGGTGTTTGCCTTGCAAGCAGCCGATCCAGGACCTAAGGTGGTTGGTTCGAATCCCGGTGTTCCATATGGTCCCCCGTGCCTGCCAGGAGCTATTTCTGAGCAGACAGCCAGGAGTAACCCCTGAGCATCGCCGGGTGTGGCCCAAAAAACCAAAAAAAAAAAAAAAAAAAAAGTTCAACTGGTTCAGAGTAATAGGATAGGACTGTTCAGGTGAAACATTTATCTGAGCTGATCGCTGCAAAAACAATGCTCCTCACTATAATGCTCCCCAACCAAGAGGGCTTGAGTGCTATACTCATTACTCAATAGAATGGATTGGAAGCCATGGCATGCCTTCCCTTGACCAGGATAATGATCTGTTAGCATCTCACTTGGGAATTCCTGGACACCAGTTACTGATGAATAATAGCACTTCAAGTGTTGTGGACAGGATAGTAGATTTATTTCTTGACAACCAAATTGACATACAGGATTGGGCCTCAACTGTCCATGTCTTACATTGACAAAGTTTCAAGAAAGAGAAAAGAGAACACTGTCAAGAAGTCAGACTAGTTAACAGAGTCGATGGACTATTTTGAAAACCCTAGCATATCCAGGAAGTTGGATTTTTTGTTTATTTTTTTGTTTGTTTGTGGTTTTTGGGTCACATCCGGCAGTGCTCAGGGGTTATTCCTGGCTCCAGGCTCAGAAATTGCTCCTGGCAGGCACGGGGGACCATATGGGACTCCGGGATTCAAACCGATGACCTCCTGCATGAAAGGCAAACGCCTTACCTCCATGCTATCTCTCCGGCCCCTTTTTTTGTTTATTTTGTACATTCAGTATTAAAACTTTATTCCTGGGCTGGAGCGATAGCACAATGATAAGGCGTTTTGCCTTGCATGTGGCTAACACAGGACAGACTTAGGTACGAATCCCGGCATCCCATATGGTCCCAGGAGCCTGCTAGGAGCGACTTCTGAGCGAAAGCCAGGAGTAATCCCTGAGTGCCGCTGGGTGTGACCCCCCCCCCAAAAAAAAAACTTTATTCCTTTCTAATGCCCATCCAGTTCTCTTCCTGAAGCCCCTCCACGTGTCTTTTGTGCTGGTACCAGGCTTGCCCTTGCTGTTTCTTTAAAGTATCACCATCACGCCTTCCCTGAAATAAGAAGCTACCTTTAGGGTGTAAGCAATGGTTGTAGATAAGCTGCCTTTAAACATTTTTATGAGTTCTTCTAAGCATAAACAAAGGCAGTAAAAATTCCCAATGCCACATATATTTTGTAAAGGCATCATTGTCACACGAAAGAATTTTTGCTTGTGTGCTCCCCTAGGAACGGAAAAAGTACATTATAGTCACAGTAATCCTGCTGGGTAGGAACAGTTTCTTCTCTTTATTCTTGGTTAGAGCTGATCCTATCTGTTCAGGATATTACTGAGGAAAGAAATCAGTATCTAAGGAGAAGGCATCTCTCTTTACTCTTCTCATTTCCCATCAGCACCATAAAGCCCATACTTTTTCCACCTTGCAACACGGACAGTGTTGCAAGAGCCTGAACAATAGTAGGCTCAGTCTGAGCTTTAGGGGGGGGGGTTGAGGGGGGGGGCTGTCACCCTACGTCAAAGTGTAATCTACAAGGTCACAGCTGAGACAGGTTGTTCTTACTGGGCGGGGAGCCCTCAACACCATCTGCGGGGGCCTCACAGCAGCTGTGATCCTCGCTTCCCCACTTCCCTAGGACACCAGGCGGGGGGAGAGAGAGAGAGAGAGAGAGAGGCCTAGGACCAGGTAAAGAAACACCCCGACTCTGAAAGAGGCACCACCCCATCCCCAGTTAGCGCACCGACCGACCGATCGGTGTGCGCTGGCAGCGAGGCCAGTGGTTAGGAGGGAGATGCAAGCTAGGAGACTGTTTTTCCGTTTGGCCTCAGCTGGGGGATGGGGGGGGGGTCCTTGAGAAGGTCCCCCAGGCTTGGGGTTCGCGGCCCTGCCCAGACCATTGTCCGCACACCTAGTTCCTCCAGCTTCCGGGCCTCGGGCGACATGATTTGCTGCAGATGACATCAGCCCAGGGCCAACGGCTGGAGGAGCGGAGGCAAGCCACCGCGTGAGGATGTGCCGGGTGGTCCTTTCCTCCTCCTCTTCCTCCTCCTCCTCCTCCTCCTCCTGCTCCTGCTCCGGGGCCCTGTCCTCGTATAAAAGCGGCGGCGCCTCCCCGCCCTCCGCTCACTCCCTCGCCGCTGTCTCCACGGCGCGCTCGCCCACGGGGCGGACGGGAGGCGGCGCGCGGGCGCCCGAGGAGTGTGGGGGGGACGCAAGGGGCGGAGCGCAGCGGCACCTTCCCCCCACGATCATCCCTTTTTCTCCTGCCGCAGAGAGGAGACGCGCGGGCCGGAGCGCGACACTTCGCCGCCGACGCTTCTCGGGGCCGGCAGGATGGCGACCGTGCTGGTGGAAGCCGCCGAGCTTCCCGAGCCGTCCGGCAGCCTCGCCAACCCGGCGGCTTCCACGTCGCCCAGCTTGTCGCATCGCTTCCTCGACAGCAAGTTCTACCTGCTCGTGGTGGTGGGCGAGATCGTGACCGAGGAGCACCTGCGGCGCGCCATCGGCAACATCGAGCTCGGTAAGCGGGCCCCCTGGAGCCCCTCGATGGGAAGAGGGGCACCGACACGCGCGCCCGCGACCCCACCCAGGGCGTGACAGCTCCCTGCCTTGCTCCCGTGCGCGCCCCGTTCTGTCTCCCCGGCTGGCTGGCTGGCTGCCTGCGGTGCCTAGCGCACCCGGGCCGGGTCTCTTAATTTGGGAAGGGGAAGAATGAGGGAGTGATGGATGAGATGAGCTTTACGGGGGGGTTGAAAGATGGGGAGCATTCCCCCCTACTCTTGAGGGATCCGCCTGGATCCTCAAATCCCAGCTGGCCACCGCCCTTAGCAGCTAAATGAAATGCAAGGTGTTTTAAAGGAGCGGAGGCTGGGTGTGGTGAACGTGTGTGGGGTGCCACCGTAGGAAGAAGAAAATAAATAAATGAATGAATGAATGAATAAGCGGGTATGGGCACCTAGAGGAACCCCTTTTCAAACCTCCTTTATATACCCCCGCAAACCCGCTGCGACAGGAGCCCCACCGCAGAATCACCACCACGTGCTGGGGTCCGCGTGGGAATCCTCCCCAAAATTTGAAACCATTCTAGCCCCAAATCTGCACACACCCCTGTTTTTTTATTTTCTTTTTTTCTTTTTTCTTTCCTTCTTCTCCTTGCGGAATGACTAGGCGAGTAGCTGGGGCCACGCCCGGAGCTCCCCCCAACCCCACCTCTGGGACGCGGCGGTGAAGGAGAAGCCGCCTTTGCGCGCGGGGGGCCCTGACCCGGGCACCCACTTTCTGGGGCCTGAGCTGTAGCTTGGCGAAAGGACAATGGGACCCCAAGTTGTGGGGTGGGGCTTCTGCTGACTTTTTTTTTTTTCTTAAAAAAAAAATGTCTCAGCCTCCGGAGCGAAGGCGAGCTGGAGGTGGGGGAGCGGGGAGGAGAGGTCGGTGGGCTAGGGCGCAGCGCTCGCTTCTCCGGGCGCTTGGAGAAAGGAGCGCGAATAGCGGATCGCCCGAAGCCGGGCGGGGCAGCCGAGGTCCGGGGGAGCAGCTTGGGGCGCGCCCACCTAAGCCGCCTCGCGGCCGCACCCGACTCGCTGCTGCTGCTGCTGCAGTGTCCCCGTCTGCACCTGCCCCAACTCCGCACTGCGGTGCCCCGCTGCGGGTGGGCAGCGCGCGCCCCTCTCTCCGGCTTTGTTGCGCTCCAAATCTCCAAATGCCCGGGTGGTCATCGCCTTAATTTTTTCCCACTAGACGCGCGTATCCCTGGGACGCTGCCTTTCCCCCGCTTCCATGCTAGCCTCCCCTTGACCCAGAGAGGTCACCGAGGGCCTCCGCAGCCCCGGCCCCGCGCCCCGCGCTCTCCCGCCGGCGCTGGAGCCTTTGGGCCCTCGAGACACCGGTGGGTGGGCGTGGTGCAAGTCCGCACTGCGGTCTCTACGGCAGCCCGAGGCGGACAAAGGGCGTTCACGCAGCCCTCCTTCCCCACGCCCGCCCCCACCCGCCTTCCCCGGGAAAAGGCTCCTCAAAGACCTTGCTTCGGATGGAGAACATCAAATCAAATATGAAATAAAAGAAAAGAAAAGAAACACTTGTCCTCTGCCTCTGCGTTTGCAATCGGCCGCTGGTCCCCAGAACAAAAGGCTGCTGGGTGGGGATTGGAGTTGCAGACCTGATTCTTTTGTTTAACTTTAAAGCACTGATTTCTTTTTTTCCTCCCAATTTCAGCTTTAAGAAAAACTATGAGCAGAAAGCAGATGTTATTTTCTTTGGGGAGGGGGGAATCAAGAATAAGGTATTTTAATCGTGGCCTGCCTTTTATTTTATTTTTTTTTAAATAGCACCCAATCACCCTTCATTTTTCAACTAGAGGCCTTTTAAAGCTGTTTCAGTTTAGTTGCCCATTTTCTCCTTGAAAAATTTCCCACGTACTGACTTTGGGTGTGGCTACTGTAGGAATCAATGACTTTTCTTTAAAAAAAAAAATGATATGACTTGCCATTAACAATACCAGAAAGAAAAAGAGATTATGGAGGGGTGCTTTTCTATATGTAAAATTGTCAGAACCACTCCAGGTGGTGTCAGGAGAACAACCTTCACACTGGAGTTTATCTAGATGCGGTGGGCTCCAGAGAGGCCAGGGAAAAGATGAAGGGACCTACTCAAGGTCACCCCGCTGGTGAGTGGCAGAAGTGCCCACTCAACTCCACAGCCTCCCTGATTTTCTGGCCCTGTCTAGATGCTAGAGCTGGGCAGGCTCAGGTCTGTGGGCAATTAAGCATCGATTTGCAGAGCTTGCCTTTGTATGTAGGCAGCCACTTGTGGGCAGCGCCCCTCACAGAGACAATCCCCTTGCATCATAATTATCTTCCTGCTTTGTTACTATGCCCTTGGTCCTTTTATACCTGTTCTGGTATTTTTCAAGGCTGCTACTGTTTGAGGATAGTTAAGCTAGTCAAGTATTTTTTTTTTTTGCAAAGATTTATAATAAAGTCCAGATTTCTCTTTGTGACATTTTGTTGTTATTGAATGGTACCAGGGGTTGAACCTATGGCCTCTCAAACAAAGGCTAGTACTGAGCCACAGCTCCAGCCTCCCCTCAGGCACTTTTTTTTTTTTAATTAAAGAAAGCTTGATTGCTGTATTCTATAGCAAGGAAAAGGCACAAACCAAAAAATAAGAAGTTGGGTGAGTTTTTACAAAAAAACACACACCTGTTACTCTGCTTAAGAAACAGACATTATTCACATCCCAGAAGCCCTCCCCTCCTGTTCCCATTTTATTCCTCATGCCTTCCTGATTTTTAATTCCCTAATTTGGTTGGGATTGCCCACAACACTGAAATGGCTGTATTGATCCCATTAAGAATCAGTGGAGTGAGCAGGCAGGGCCATTTCTCTGCACTAGTAACAGATGCTGCTTGTCTCTGGAGATTGCTCTCCTGAGCCCTGGGGTCTCCCCTCCAGTTCAAGCTACAGGACTTTCCAGTGCTGAATAAAAAGATGCTCCTGCAGCTTTTCTCTCTGAGATGACTTAGCCACGAGCAGGCAGCTTCTGCTCCCCTGTGTCTGACCTGCTGTTGCCTCAGCCTTCAGGTCCCAGCGGGGTCTCCTCCAGAGGTCACTCCAACAGCACTGCTGTTGTTGCTGGTGTCCCTGGGCCATTTTGTGTGAAGCAAGATGGAGACGCTCCAGGGGGTTGGGCTCAGATTGTGGGCTGCAGCCTGGGGAAACAGCTCATCAGTTGTTACTCTTGCTGCTTCTTTCCTTTTTCTGTCCTCACTCAGGCTCTATGGATTTGGAGACCCTAGTGACAGTGGGGTTTTGCGATCCAATTACCCAGGGCTCTTTGGGAAGCCTAGGAAATAAATCTGAAGAAAGATGATGGTGATTCAATAAATCAACTGTCTTGAAACACCCGGGTGACTGCTTAGCAGATGCTTCTTGTGGAAACTGAAAAAGAGAGATGTTCACTCATGTTCTTAACTGTATTCAAGAAACATAATATAGGGATTTGTCTTTTTTTGTCCCAAGTCTG
The DNA here is from genome assembly GCF_024139225.1 of Suncus etruscus. NCBI lineage: Eukaryota > Metazoa > Chordata > Mammalia > Eulipotyphla > Soricidae > Suncus > Suncus etruscus. The sequence continues at coordinate 128,632,802 of NC_064849.1, forward strand.
AAACAATGGATCTTTTTCTCAGCTGGCTAAGCTTCATTTATGCAGTACTTTATGAAGAACCATTCATGCCACCACCCACTCTGGCTTCTCCTTTGCCCCTTTTCTATTTAGCCCTCAACATGGACTTGAAAATCAGCCCCATTTGTAGTATGGCCATGCTCCTCCCATTCATTTTCGTACATAGATCATACATCATACATTAGGTGTCTTACAAATTTAATTCTGGCATTTTGAAAGAGGTGTCTGTTGTTTTATTTTTTTTCCTTAAGGAACTAAAATATATAAGAAGTACTGTGTAAATGTGTTGGATTCAATTCCTGTTAAAGAGTGCGACTCCTCTGACATTGGGAATCAGCGAGATTCTTTCATTAAAAAGATAGATGTACATAACATATGTTGCCATAGATTTTTACATGTAGCTGATTACATTGTAAAATTCTCATGTTGTTTCATTTAATATTTTTAATCTAACATGGCTAAGAGAATTAAGAACTCAATAAAGATTTAAGGCTTACTTAAAAATATTCTTTTTGTTTGGGGGCCACACCTAGCAGTATTCAGGGATTACTTCTGGATCAATGCTCAAGGATCACTCGTGGTGAGGATAAGGGACCATATGTGGTATAAGGGATTGAATCCTAGTGGGCCTTAGTATACTGTCATTCTAGATCAGGGTTTAATTTTCATAGGGAAAACAAGCCGAAACAAAACATGAGATTAAAGAAAATGTTGGAGAGAGTTGTGTTTGTCTTTATACTTTTCAAAGTCAAAAAGGCAGGTGGAAGGGCTAGAGAGATAACACAGCAGTAGGGTGTTTGCCTTGCACAAAGCGGTGGTTTGAATCCTGGCATCCCATATGGTCCCCTGTGCCTGCCAGGAGCAATTTCTGAACACAGCGTCGGGAGAAACCCCTGAGCGCCACCGGGTGTGACCCAAAAACAAAACAAAACAAAAATGCAGGTAGATTTCTGCTTGTACTGCTGAATTGGTACTGTTTACTAAAGGCTTTATAATCAATTATCAATACACATCTGTTCCCAAATTTAAGACCATTAGATTTATGATTCATGGACTAGGCATATAGTGCAATTCAAGACATGCCTTGCATGTGTGAAGACCTGTACCCAATCACTGCCATAATGATAAAATCATAAAATCATACTAGCTCTCCACTCTTCTTCCTTACCCAGCTGCTAGTAATCCTTACCCACCAAAGTGATGCTTCAGTGTTAATCATCTCTGTGGACTTAAAAGGAAAAAAACAATTGTTGGGTTTTAGTTAAAAAATAAATGACTAGTCATCACTCATGTTTATTTATGAAATGTTACCCAAGATCTAAACTATTTATCATCAATGCTTTGAAAAGATTAGCTTTGTTTATAAACTATTATTTGAATCACACATAGCATATATATTTTTGGATAGCAAGTTATTAGTTTAGAAGAAAGGAAAAGAGAAAATTGAAAGTTAAATCAAGGGGAAAATAGGAACTTATTTCTCTGATAAATAAAGACTTTCTGAGTTGAAAATTTCCTTTATTTCAGTTCTGTTGCTTTATTATTATCTATGACTTCAAGTTACTTTTGAGCATAGTTTTATACATAGAATCCCTGACTAGTTAGAAATTGGCCATCTAGCTACTTTCAAATATATAATATATATATGTCAAATATATATATATATATATATATATATATATATATATATATGTTCGTGCTGTGCTTAGTATTTCATTCTGTTGTCTTCCATCTACACTTTTTTACCCCTATTTATTCTTTCAATAACATAAATTTTTGCCTTTCAGTGGGAGGTGCTTTTATTCCCCCATTGTTGATTTTATGAGACAAATCTAACAAAATGCTTACATGGTCATTGAATATGGTGAAATGAAGCCAGTATACACAGTAAAGGAATCTGGATCTTCTTCATTCATTGTTCACCTGTGAAGACAAGCAACCCCATTCTCACTTACTCTGTTCCACCTGTAAACTCCATGTGCACTTTAGCTTTCCCATTATACACTGCTATTCCTGGAGTGGAATAGCTAGCTGAGATGGAATGAGCTTGGTGACTGAAATGCTGGACCATGGTTGGAAGTCATATCCAGGGTGTGACCAAGTCCCAGGTCAATTGGGGAAGTTTTTAGGAGGCTGAGCCATAAACCAGCTTTCAAGTTCAACTCCTGAGTCAGGAATTGAGAAATTAGAGCTTAATTTCTTGGACAATTTAATTTTTCCAGAATAACTGCATTAATTTTGCTCCTCCTACCCCCCCCCCCCCCCCGGGTAAACCAGTAAGAAGAACTATTGGCTTTTTTCTGGGATTGGAGACCAAGCATGGGAATGGATTGGGAACTTCACTCCTCACCAAAGACCTTGCTATTCTGTTCCAGATAGCTACTGCAGAACTAACTCCTTACTAATTACCCTCTGTTACCTTCAGCTGATGATTCAGAGAGGACAGAATATGGGTAGAATCAAAGAAGACACTTCTGTGAGGAGATGCATAAACTTGCTCAATACAATGTGAATCTTCACTGAGAAACACTTTTTTCATATTAAGATTAAGTAGATGGTACAAAGAAATTGCAAAACATTTCTTTTTTAAAAATGGTATAAAAATGGCTAGATTCCAAAATTTTTCTCTCTAACTAAAAACAAAAACAATAAATCTAATGTAACTCTTATTTTATAAGCAGTATTACTGATTATGCATTACTGAGAAATAATTTGACTAAAATTGCTCTCTTGAAAAGAGAACTAAGTTTTTCATTTTACTGGGAAAATAAAAGTGGTAATTGTCTTATATTGTTTTATCAGCCTTGTGCCTATGTGATTTTTCTTAGGCACAAGTATTTTTTTTTCTACTGCTGCATACTTTTTCCATTGCTAAATTATAAATCATGTAACCAGTTTATGAAATCCAAAGCACACATTTAATTGCATCTGTCATGACAGGTTAATTGAAACCAAGAGGAAAATAGCAAGGAACAATGTCAGAGCAAGTCTTGTATCACCCTAGATAAAGTCATTCCAATGATGTACAATTTGGACATTTCTTAAGAACAAAGGCAGACAAATGGCATGAATTTAATTTAAATACATATGTCTCATTATTAACTTACTTGACCCAGTTTGACAAGCCTGAAGACAAAGTGGAGCTCAGAGCTGGAACCCAAAGAATCTAGTCAACAATTCCCAATTAACCAGCTCAGTCAGGAGCCGGGTGATTTTTCACCCTAGATGAGTATATCATATACATTGAAGCAAAATATTCTAATGAATTCAGACCTCTCAGCCTGTCAAACTTCCTGTGAAAGAAAAAGAATCCATTTGTCATTTCTGCTTTGAAAAAGACCTGCAAAATCTCAACATGCCTTTCTTGTTAAAATTTAAATACCCCATTAGCACACATGCAAACCAAGGCTATTAATGTCTCCAGGGAGACCCATAAAATTCTCCCTTATAATTTAGCCTCTCTTTAGGACTGTTAACTTTTCCACCATGTCTGTATTCTATCCAGGGATTCTATGAGAAAGTCCATCTTCTAGTTGGTGCATGTGCATCTATTTAAAAATACTCCTCAGAATTGAAAAGGTATTTAGTGCATAATTTGATTATATTTTAGATGTATGTTCAACTATGTTTTCTCTTCTGTAATGTGTGTAGATTGTCCATATGTGTACATGTACATATTTATATAATTGATTCCTTGTGAGACAGAAGTCTTAGACTTACAAATGGAAGGAAATAGAGATATGCATAAAGGATATCAAGGATGATTTTAATAACCCATTGTCATTGATGGCCTATGCCTATATGCACAACAAATGTCCAGCAAAAACGATCAACTGACTGGTTCACCTCTTTCTATGTGATATCCAGAGGTGTGGATCCCACCTTTGGTAGGGGTGTAGTAGGAGTGTGCGCAGAGGAGATTCCATGCAAGGGTACAATTGTGGCTGCTACAATGAGCAGTTCATAGGGAAAATGTAAAAAAATGCACACAACCCCGCCCCCTGAAATTTATGGTTGCCTACCTAATTTCCCCCTGACTTGCTCCTAGTTTCTCCTTCTTCTGATAACCTCTGTGTTCCCCACTAGTCAACCTTTTGGAAGAAGTAGGAATAAGCAAGACAGAGGGAGAGGATGGAAATGATGAAGGCTGGCTGGTATCCTCTTTCATCTTATTTCTTACATTCCTCCCTCCCAGGCAGGGAACAAAGGTTCAGCTTTTGTGAGAACTGACAGTTCACCACCCAGCAATTCTGTAGAAGTTTTAGAATGTGTAAAAAGTAAAAAGCTGTCATATTTCTTTGCTTCTGGATAAGAAAATTTAATACAACTAACAATTGTAAATAAAGAGCTATTTGCCAAGCTAGTCAGGTAAAAATAAATGCCTGAAAGGACAGACAGGCCAAGTCTTAAAGACTGAGATTCAGCTGTCTTACTAAAGATCATACAAAGTTTGGATTGATAGCCAAGGACTAAGAGATCAAGGTCCTCCAATGGATGGGCAAAGACAAGAGGTCTTGCAGGCACACAAATGCCCGTGAGCTCTGCAAGAAAGTTCCATCCTCATTCCATCCAATTTCTTACCACCTACATCTAGATTATGGAAAGCTGAAAATTGTCTGGGGGCCTCTTAACTGCTACAGAGCTCAGAGCTCTTCATCTTCCTGTCCTTTCCTCCCCAGAGCAAAGCCTGTCATTTCCCTAATAACTGTTTTCTTTTACTCTTGGAGAAAATGCTGCATTTACGTTTTATGAGGGGGCAGAAGTTCAGTCCACACTGCTAGTTATCCCTCTCTTGTGGTCAGGTGGAGAGAACTCCCCGCCCTCCCATTTTGTGGGCATCCACTGCTTTTCTCTAAGCCCCTAGAAAGGAGATCCCACATCCTCTCTAAAAGCCTGAGAACCTTACTGTGATGTTTTTCAAACCACTCTGAAATGACTGGAATTCTGTCAACTGTCTTCCTCTCCCTTCTCAGGAATCCGTTCATGGGACACAAACCTGATTGAGTGCAACTTGGACCAAGAACTGAAACTTTTTGTATCTCGACACTCTGCAAGATTCTCCCCTGAAGTCCCAGGTGAGGCCTTGATTCACATCTGTATAAATCATTGAAATGTGAAGGGATGAGGATATTGCTTTGAAAGCTCTGCCTAAGACATAACAAAGACTGCCTCATATTGCCAATGGCTTCTTGTTGGCTTTGGTTTTTGGGTCACTCGTGGTCGTGCTCAGAGTTTACTCCTGGCTCTGTGCTCAGGGCTTATTCCTGGCTCTCCGCTCAAGAGCCAGTCTTGACAGTTCTTGGGGGACACCAGGCAACCTAGCACAAGAGCCCTAACCTCTGTATTATTCCTCAGGTCCCTGATAAAGATATTTTTTTTGTATTTACTATTATCAACTACATTAGTCAGAAACCACATTTTAAGTCACCACTGTATGGGTTATCTGTTTTGTGAATTCTTAGAAGTTCTTAACTTCTGGGTTTCTATTTGCCTTTTTGTTGTTTTAATTTTAATCTCACTGTCTCCTTGGATTGCAGCCCATTTAAATGTTAATTTTTTTGTTTGTTTTTGGGTCACACTCAGCAGCACTCAGGGGTTACTCCTGGCTCTATGCTCAGATATGGCCCCTGGCAGGCACAGGGGACCATATGGGATGCTGGGATTCGAACCATCATCCTTCTGCATGCAAGGCAAATGCCTTACCTCCATGCTATCTCTCCGGCCCCTTAAATGTTAATTTTACTCAGTGAAGTTGTGAATACCATTGGATGACCCCAGAATTCTTCTACCCTGCCCAGAAAAAGGAAATATTTATATTTAAGAATGAAATAGATATTCTTTGATTAGGGCATTAGCAACCATTTTCCTTAGTGTGAAAAGAGTCTAACATTCCAGACTATGATGAAAAAAGCTTTTCTTTCAGAGATGGGTAAGAATGTTGTCACATATTTAAAGGTAAGGGCACAAACACTTGTCATATGTAGAGATATAATTATTATTGGGAAGGGCCAGACTCTAGGCTTTGGAGTATAGCCAAACTCATTCCAACCCACCTTCTCTGTGAGTAGTAATCTCTTCTCCTTCTCCAGGGTTACATTGGAAGATTATGAGGCAGGGTTGCTGGCCCATAAAACCATACCAAATGTGGGATAAGTTTCACAAAAACTGCCATTGATTTGTTATAGATACTGGATTGTTTTTTATTTCTTGAATATCACTTGAACTTTATGTAAAATAGTAAATTTTTTTTGCAACCTGCATGATTCTATTATATGATTGCTGATTTTGTAGGCATTGATGTGAAATCAGGCGTGCCTTTTTGAACAGATGACAGCATATGTATTTCATTAGTTTTGTGCACTATGAGATTTGAAACCACTTATGGAATGTCAGCGCCTTGGCAAGTCGACTGTAGCCACAGTTCCTTGCTTGGTGTTTGGAAGTAGAATAAAATCCATGCATTTCAAGTTATCATTGATTAAAGAAAAACTTGACAAGAATTTTTTCTTTAAGAGTTAAACCTATGGGTCAGAAAGATAGTACAGAGGGTAAGATGCTTACCTTATACCTGGTTAATCCGGGTTCAGTCTCTGGTACCCCATATGGTCCCTCAGCAGTGCCAGGAGTGATTCCTAAGTGCAGAACCAGGAGTAAGTAAGCCCTGAATACAGCTGGATGTGGCCCAGAAACAAACCAACAAGTTAAACTTGCTTCAAAACCACTTAGAAGATCAGCTTGTCAGTGACTTTACATCAAGAGCAGTTTAAACTACATGGATCAGTACATGATTTGCCAAAATAAAGTTGCTGTTTCTGCTGCTCTTGTTAATTCTGTTATACTTTTATGTCTTGTATGTATAAAATCATCTACTTACACAAAACAAGGGAAATAGTCTTTTCAACAAGAACATTTATAAATGAAAAAATCAAGCCATTGCCCTTTCTGTGTAGGTTGTCCTCATTCTCTGTAAGAGTATTTTTATTTATTTTTATCAGTAAATCTTGTGATTTTCAAATGTGTTCATTTGTACTTGAATTGGCTCTATAGAGGAATAGCTGTGTTTTGCGAAATGAAAGATTATTAGAATGCTTGATAAATTACCCTTTTCTGAATCAAAGAACATAGTATTGCTTTTATATGGGAAGGTAAGTTCCACTCAAGATATGGGAAGATAAGATCTACTCAAAATGCCACATTTGCAGTTTCCCCCTCACCTCTTTTTTCCTGAGGTACCTACAGCATGTATCTTGGTGCTATGCCTGATGCTGTCCAGAGTTTACCTGTGTGCTCTCGGCACTCCCACCCCACACCCCCCAAACCGCTTCACATACTGTGGCCAGTACAGAAAGTTGGATAGGCTGACCTTCTCCACAAGCCTAGAGTGCACTTTGCTGGGCTGGTCACTCCTGGGAACCAGACATGTAGAACAGAGCAAAAGATGTGATTCTCCATGTCAGGAAGACTTGAGGTAGGAGAGCATGAAGCTTTCTCCATAATTTATGAAAGCACTTCTCAGATTAAATTTCAGGATTTCAGAAAAGTGAATGTGTTTTAGAGAGCAGAGTTGTGCTAGAGGGCCAGGTCATGGAACTGGGGTAAAGAGAGCCCCCTTCTTGCCCCCAAAGATGATCACTAGGCTTGGGCCCAGGATTTGCCATATGCTTTTCCTGAAGCAACTATGAAGAATTTAGGGGAAATTTTGAAATCTGCTTTTGTTGTTGGTTATTTCTTTTGGATCATACCTAGAGGTATTCAGTGCTTACTCTGCATTCAGAGATCATTCTTAACATGGCTTCAGGTGCCAGATTGAGTTCTGGGGTTCAAAACCATGTCAGCTATGAGCAAGGCAAGTGTCCTACCCAATTTACTATCTCTCCAAACTTGAAGTCTATTTTTAAGGGGATCTAAGTCTAGGGGTCCCCTCCCAACTCACTGAGCATTCTTAGAAGGTGTCTATCAAACCTCCTGAAATGGAAGCACTGGAACAACTGTTTTTAGAATATTAAGATTATAAATTAATTTGAAGGTAAGGAACAAGTTAAAGAATTATCTAAAGAAATGTATCTGTTCATGTTGTTAGAAAACAATCCAGTGTAGTTGGCACCTAGGTCCAGAGGAGTGGGTGAGGCTGCCCACATAGTAAGGAGAGGATCCATCTGTTGCTGCTTCTATGTCCCTTTCTGGGAGAGGAAGAGATTCTGACATTCCCAGAAGCCTAGCAGTGTCAACACCCAGCATCAAACCCAGACATATTTGTTTTGTTTTCATATTAACAGGGATATAGTAACGTATTCATTGTTTTCCTTCATGCACATAGCTTAGAGCTAGTGTCAAGCATATGATTTGTTGGTGGTGCTTAATTTTTTTCCTGGCTAAGTCACTTCTAGTGGGACTTGATGAACCAGATGGGATGTAGGAGATCAATTCTGAGTCAGACGCATACAAGGCAAATGTCAAACCTATTGTACTATCTCTCCATCCTCTAGGCAGGGGTCTTCAAACTATGGCCCACAGGCCACATATTGTATTTATTCCCATTTTGTTTCTTCACTTCTAAATAAGATATATGCAGTGTGCATAGAAATTTGTTCATAATTTTTGTTTTTACTATAATCTGGCCCTCCAACAGTCTGAAGGACAGTGAACTGGCCCCCTGTTTAAAAAGTTTGAGGACTCGTGCAGTCTAGTGTAACTCATAATTTCTTTACATTATTAGTGTAACTCATAATTTTTTATAATAATATTGTAAAACAATTTATATTTTTGTTGTTGCTGGTAGTAGAACTCAAAGCTTCATATATGAGAGGCAGACTGAGATATATCCAAGTTTCTGTCTCCTGTTTTTGTTTTTCTCTTTCTTTTTTTGCAGGGAGGTTATGGAGGGGCACTCCAAACAATTTTTGGAAAATCAAGCAGGCATCCTAGGGGTTTACCCCAGCAGTGCTCTCTCCAGCAATGCTTAATGCTTGGGGGTGAGTCAGGGTCAGCAGCATGCAAACCATGGACCCTGTACTATATTCTGGCCCCTGTTAACGTTTTAAGAATAAGAGATTAATTCTAAAAGACTGGTGACATTGCAAAAGCAGTACACCCAGATCTGTTACCTTGTCCTTGTGGATCTCTTATACTTGCTTTTATAATCTGACTTTGCAATTCAGTTTGGCTGTTTCTGCAGACCTCATTCAAAAGCCCTCTGAAATCGGGCTGGAGTGATAATAGTAAGGTGCTTGTGTTGCATGTGGCTGACCTAGGTTCAATCCCTGGCATCCTGCATGGCCTCCCAAGCACCACCAGGAGTAATTCCTGAGTGCAGAGCCAGGAGTAACCCCTGAGCATCACCAGATGTGCCCCCCCCCCAAAATAAGCAAAAAAGAAAAAAGATTATTTGAAACATTAAATCATGTTGAATCCATATTTTATGAGCAGGACCCAGGAACATTAGTACTGTCTCTGTGTAGTAGGAATGATGGGGTGATAGGGACTCCCAGTACCCCAAAAGGTCAGCCTAGTGACTGCTAATCCTCTTCCAGCTGGCATACTCTGATTCTTGGAATGGTCTCTGGGTCCAGAACATCTTTATTTGTTGCAGGTCTAACTTGTCTACATATCATTGCATAAACTTCAGTGTGTGTCCCTTGGGTTTGCCAGTGTGGCCCATATTTCTGACTCATCTAATCTAATTTAGTGAGAGGTTCCTTAAGAGAAAGCTCAGTTTCCAAGCACTCTCCAGGCTTTCACTCAAGTGAAGATTGAGCAATAGAGAAGTTATAAAATTGAGAAGTGATCATATGCCTTTATTTTTATGAATTCAAGCACTATCACGAAAAGGTTCCTTTCTGGGGCTGGAGTGGTGGCGCAAATGATAAGGCGTCTGCCTTGTCCGAGCTAGCCTAGGATAGACCCAGGTTTGATTCCCTGGCCTCCCATATGGCTCCCCAAGCCAGGAGCTATTTCTATGAGTGCATAGCCAAGAGTAACCCCTGAGCATCACCAAAAAAAAAAAAAAAAAAAAAGAAAGAAAACATTTCTTTATATAGTTATATGACCACAAATATAGATATAGCTATCAGGGGCTTCCAAGCAATGTTTGGCAGTGAATAGACTAGATGACTCTGTTCTGGCTTGCAAGGTGCTGGCGCTTAAGCCCAGTGATGGTTAAGCACTGGTTAAGCACCAGCTAGCAGCCTCCAGGACAACACCCAGCAGTGCTCAGGCACTTCTGGGGCTACATCTGGTGGGTCTTAGGAACAGGATACAGGATACAGGGACCAAAGTTGGGGTTTAAGATCAGAGAGATAGTACAATGTGTAAGGCTCTTGCCTTTTCCCCAACACAAGTTTGATTTTTGACACCTCATTAGTCCCTGAGGCCTACCAAGAGAGATTCCTAGCACAGAATCAGGAGCTCAGTTGGCTATGGCCCAAAAATCAAGCAGAAAAAAGTGAAAAAGTGGGACTTTGCACATGCCAGATATATATTACAGCTTCCTGTATTATATTATAAAAATTGGGGGGAAAGTCCTTTTTGTTAATCCTATCATAGAATGAGAGCTAGACTTGCATTGTGCCAAATTTCTTTGTTTCTCTAGTCGTTCACTTTTTACCTTTATGAGTTTATGTCTGTCTGTCTGTCTATAACAGTATGTAAGGAGATCTCAGGTTACAGGAAACCTCCATCAGCATCCATGTCTGACAGACATCACATGGAAACAACCAACAAACACAAATCATTTCCAGGACAAAGGGCACAAAATTGAAAATTCAATGTTCTCTTTCTCATTATTTACCGTTTCTATCTACCTACTAAAATAATTTTAAATGGTTTATGGCTCTGACTTTTGCCAGGCATCATGATCATGACTACAGTCTCTGGAGCCAAACTGACTGTGTTTTCATTATAGCTCTGACATTTATTTGCTGTCAAATCTTACTTAATCATTCAATGTTGTAGTTTCATTTCTTGTAAAATCGGGGTCATCCTGTCTGCTCAGAGGGTCTTCATGAGGGCTAAATACCAGAATGTAAAACTCTTGAAGCATTGCTTCACATGGTAGAACAATAATTGTAAGTTAATATTAATTTTGCTTTCCTTCAGATGCAGTGCAGGGGTAGGAAAATGAATATCAGACTACAGTTGACATTAGGACAGTATGGAGGGTCTTGGGTACTTCTGTGCAGCAACTGTGTCCATCAATACTATATAATTTAGTAATATTGAAACTATGTTACAAAAACTATACTAAACATTTAAAATAAAATAATAGAAAATGATATTTGTTAGAAAAAAATATTTTTCTTTTTTAAAGGTTGTTTTGTTTTGTTTTGTTTTGGTTTTGGGTCATACCCGGAGGTGCTCAGGGATTACTCCTAGCTCTAGGCTCAGAAATCACTCCTGGCAGGTTCGGGGACCATATGGGATGCCGGGATTCTAACCACCATCCTTCTGCATGAAAGGCAAATGCCCTACCTCCATACTATCTCTCTGGCCCCAGAAAAAATAATTTTGATAAAGAAAGTCTATTGCTGTGAATATTTGGTAATTATTGTTATCTATAAAAAATCAGTAGGAGCCAGAGCCATAGTACAATGGTTAGGGCACTTGTTTTGCATGCTGCTGACCCTGGATCAATCCTTAGCACTCCATGTGGCCCCCTGAGCCCAACAGAAGTGACTCCTGAGTGTAGAGCCAGGAGTAAATAATGAGCATCACTTGGTGTGGCCCAAACTGAGAAAGGGAGGGAGGGAGGGAGGGAGGGAGGGAAGGAGGGAGAGAGGGAAGGGGGGAGAGAAGAAGGAAGGGAGGGAGGGAGGGAGGGAGGGAAGAAGGGAGAGAGGGAAGGGGGGAGAGAGGAAGGAAGGGAGGGAGGGAGGGAGGAAGGGAGGAAGGAAGGAAGGAAGGGAGGGAGGGAAGAAGGAAGGGAGAGAAGGAAGGGAGAGAAGGAAGGAGGAGGGAGAGAGAGAAAGAAGGAGGGAAGGAAATAAAGAAAGAAAAGAAAAGAATCAGCTCTAGAGACCAGTCTCATAATGATTTTGAAGTTTGTGATAAGGAGTTTCTAGAATAAACAATGGTCTCAGCATATTCAGAAGGCTCTTGGCTACTCCTTATGTATAGGGGATAATGATACTCTGCCTGAGATCTAGGTGAGTCCTCAGGCATAAAAGAAAACAGTAGGGCCAGAGCAATAGCACATTGGGTAGGGCCTTTGCCTTGCACACAGTCCCCCAGGTTCAATCCCCAAACTTGGGCTTGGTCACCCAAGCCTTCCAGGAGTGATTTCTGAAAGCAGAGCCAGGAGCAAATCCTGAGCACCACTGGGTGTGCCTCCTCCTCCAAAAAAAGAAGAGGAAAGAAATGAAAAGAAAAAGAAAAAGAAAACAGGAGACAGGCATTTGGGGACTGACATCCCTTGCAGAACCTTCGTGGTATCAGGTGAAACACAAGGATTGCAAAATGGTTCTGTTGGAGTGTGTGTGAGGGGATGCCTTTGAGATGGGCATCACTTTTGCTGTGATAATCCAGCCAGAGGGATCTGTCTACTCTGTTCTGCTCTTTGGTTCTCATGTCTATGCTCTCCAATCAACAAGTTACTGTGCACTTAGCTAGTTTTTAAGGAACTGAGATTTCCTGGGATTTATTTTCTTAGTCAACTGAATAAATAGACCATGGCATGTTTACATTCTATTGCTCATTTTGTGACTCCTAGATCACATTTACAAAAAAAAAAAAAAAAAAAAAAAAAACTTCAATGCAATTGATTTGATAATGTGTGTGTATAAGGGTGGTTCTGTTGAAGAATTCATCTTGCCTTTTCGTTCCTAAAAGATAAACAAATCACAGCTGAGCAGAGTAAGATTTGTGCTAAGTGACTGCTAAAAATACCTTTCCTTAAACAAATTTTTGATGGAGTATGAAAATCAAGCCCTTTGAATTTAAGTCATGAGAATCCTCAATGTCTTTTGACATTAATGAGGCAAGGTTTTATATTTGCCCTTGGAATAAGAAAATGCTAGAATGCTTTTTACAAGAGGACTGAAAATATTTTTGGTTGCCTTCTTTCTTTGTCTAGACTTGTGTGTTTTGTCTGTCCTTGTGTAGAATTATAGCCTACTAATTGAATGTGCCTACAATGCAAGCTCTTCTCAATGACAGGGAGTAATGAATGTGTTTTCAGTCTTGTGCCCCACCTTTAAACAACAGCATACAAATATATGTTCACTTGCATTCTAGATGCTGCCTTAGGGGCCCTGCAGTTTTGGAGGGAGAGTTGTTCTTTCTCCTATTTACAATGTCCCATGTGCACATGCGTGCAGGCACGGCTAGCCCTGCCCCCTTATCATGTTCACCATCTCCCATGCGCATGCTCCAGGCACAGACCCTTACCCCTGTTCTGGGCTCCTCTTTCTTTTCTCATTGCATCATCCAAACTGACAGGAGGAGGCCTGGTATTAGAAGAAAATGTCACAGAGCTCTATTTTTGTTGAAGTAACAGACTTCTGTTTTTGTGTCTGGAGGTCACTGTTGCCTGGCCCAGGGAGGGAACTCCTATTTTCATGGAAATCACTTGCTTCCCAGGCAGTCCTCTGATCTCAGTGTGCTCCCATTCACAACCCATTCCAAATAGCTGCCTGGCCACTGCCCCACCCCCCCAACTCATTCCTTTGACATGGTGAAAGGGTGAAACTTTCCAAGAATAAGCATTTGGTAGTGTTTGCACATAAATCATGGTTTTCTGCAAGGCTTATATTTTGCTTGACCTTGATTTTGACCTTGATTAGGAGGGTCTTTAAACATAAGTATCATACATAGATTCCATTTTCTGTGATTTTTTTTTTCTTCTGGTGTAGGTGTGACCAGTGGAAATAAATAAAAAAAATTTTTTTTGCCATGTTCAAATGCTTCAGGGTTGTTAATGATGGTGCATTGAGATAGCTCTAGAAATACCTATTCATCTCATTTTTTCTTTAGAGTAGAAAAGATGTTTTGCTTCGCTGACTGTAATGGCTCTCAAGCGATTCCTAATGGGCACTGTGGAACCACTCAACAGGATGCAGGCAGGCTGGAAGGTAACAGGAAATTGATGGCCTGGGCCCAATAGCCATTTGGGGGAATGTCAATAATCCCACCATTAAATCCAAAAAAGTGCATTCAAGAGCAGATGCTAATATAGCTAACCAAAGATAGTGTTTCTGGCCGAACTGCAGAAGTTTGGTTTCCATCTCTAGACTCCAAAGAGGGTCCATGGTTTTTGCTACTGGATTTGATGTTGTCTGATTGTGTGTATGTAAAATATTGTTAATTGAATTACTATGGTTTAGATTTTATGACTATGGTAATGTTGACATTTGTTTTTGTTGTACACAGTGACCTTACCACTGCTAATATGCCCAAGATCTTCCACAAATGCCCTTGTGTAATTTTCAGTCTGCCTCATTGCCCCTTTCTTTTCCCCAACCTGGTATGCTTAGGTCTATAATTTAGTGCTCAGGGCTTATTATTAATGGATATTATCTCTGCCTTTGTTTTGTTCCCATCATACCACAGAGAAGTATGATCATCAGCACTTGTTCTTCCCCTCCAACTTATTTGACTCAACATGGTATCTTCTAGTTTGACATTTTATCAGCCCTTCTGCTTTTTACTGCCTGCTTCTGAAGGCATTTCATTTGATAATTTTGAGAACATGTTGAAAATAATGGTGAAGATGAATAAAACATACTTATAGGTTTCTTTTTTTAAGTGTTTCTTTTTGAGTTTCTCAAGGGCAAGAAACTGTAAAAGGATAGATGGGAGGTTATAGTATATAACTATTTATTATTTGCTTAGAAAGGTGGTCATTCGCAATAACACCAACAAAGCATGTTTTCTCCATTTACAAACTGTGTGTGAGAAAGAAGAAAGGAAATTGTGTGTGTGTGTGTGTGTGTGTGTGTGTGTGTGTGTGTTTAAGGAGGGGCTTACTGAAATTCATACCGAGGAGAGTAGGGTAAGAATGACCATCATAACAGGCATCGCATTTTTATTGTTCAACCGCAGATGTAGTCACAATGACAAAGGTTGCCCAGGTACCAACACTCCACCCCCAGCTGCAACCCAGGACTAATTAAATGCTACCCAGGCAACGAGCAAGTATCCCAAAACATCATACTCCAGGGCTTAGGGCTTTTGTTTTCTCCGCTGTGGTTGAAGGAAGGGTGATTTCTTTTGCTTGGGAAGTCAGATTTCCTTGGTCCTGGAGAAGTGTGAGAAAATAAGAAGAGCTCCATGGAGAGCTACACTTCAGAATGGACCATAGGGCCAAAAATAGATGAGAAAATAATAATATTATTTTTATGAACTTTTCCAATCCACGCTAAAGATCTGCCTGTCACCAGGACTGGCAAAGTCTGTGCTTGTAGAAAATGCAACAAGTGAATCTACACATGATTTACAATTAAAATGATCTATTTAAAAATGTATGCTATGTTTTTAATGTCAGGGTCATTGGTGTTTCACTGTGGCCAGGGTGATCCTCTGAAGATGTATCACAACTCATTTTAAAAGTTTAAGCTAAGATTGTCCCTAAAAAAAAAACAATCTACTGAAGCTAATTGTTTGAGGGATTAAGAGAAAATATAAGGCACTAAACTTGCTCTTGATTTAGAAAATCCTCTAACCCTGGTCTTTGCTGATTCTTTCCTTCTTAACCATTGAAGACCAGGAGGAGTAAATGAGCTGCATTGTGGACCCAAGTTTGTGTTTGCACTTCACATAGAGAGTTTATAGGGAAAAAAATAAAAACAGCTGAAAAAGGAGCATATATTTTGAGTGAGGCTATCCTAAAGACAATGCTCCATCAATCAATTCCAGTTTTATTTATGAGGTGACAGCCAATGGAAATGTCCATTTGGGGAAGTTACCTTGGTAGCAAAACAGCTAAGGATGAAGATGGAAAGGTGGCTCAGTGATAGACAAGACAAGACTTACTTGTCTTGCATTGTAGTGGGGAACAGGGAGAAAAATAAAGGGCCAGAGATCTAGTGGAACCTAGGATCCGGTCCCCAGCGCATCATGATCTGCCAGCACCTCCAGGAATGACTCCCTAGCAATAAACCCAAGTACTGCAGGATATTAGCTCAAAAACAAAAAGAAAAACAAAACACTCTCTGCACAAACTAGAGATAAATACATTCTTCATCTAGGCTAGCCACCCTCTGTTGCTGCCAAGCCTGCAGCCAGCTTTTACATTTGCTCTCTCCTGAAATTGTGGGTTTCTAAACTCTTTCTCTTATGGAAGTCTGTGTTGTGTGAAAGGCCAGCTAAAAAGAGTAAACAGTGCTTGATGGAACTCCTTGCTCTCCTTTTTAATGTAATACCAACTGTTCTCCCTGGAATTCCTTTGTGTTTTGAAGCTCCAATACTAAGAGTTTTAGTGATGCAATGGAATGGAGAGTAGTGTTCATGGCCATAAGTCCTGGGGGACTGAAAGAAACTCCAGTGCTCAAGACGTAGCTCAGTATGACATGCATGTATGCATACAGGGGGAGAGAGAGGTTAGAAGATAATCTTTTCATACAATTTATTCCATCTTTTTAGAAGGCACCCTGGGACCAGCCAATCTGTCATTAAATATTAATGTCATTAAATATGTAGTTCCCACAGACACTCTTCTAGATTTCACTCTGTGGCTGTAAAAAGTGGCCATAAGAAGTTTGTGATCGGCCTGAGGATTGTTTATAATCTAGCATAAAGTAAGATAACTAATGTTACAAGTATAGTATGTGTCAAATAAGAATATTGTAGGACTATCCTGTAATTTCTGTTTGGCTCTTTAAAAATATATAATGTGTGTGAAAATACACTAAAATCATAGGGCTGTATGCTTTGCATTTGCCCTTCCTGTGTTCAATCCCCAGCATCCCATATGGTCTTCTGATCTCTGCCAGGAGTGATTCCTTAAGGCAAAGTCAGGAGTAACCTTGAACTCACTTGGATGACCCCAAACCCAAAATAAATAAATAAACACGTAAATTTAAGTGCACTGAAATCATATTATCCTTGGGGACAGAAAGATAGTACAATGGGTGTAATGCAAACTTGTCTTACACATGGTCAATGAAGGTTTGATCCCTGGTACCACATATGGTCCCCTGAACACATCAGGAATGATCCCTGAATACAGAGCCTAGAGAATGTCCTGAGCACAACTGAGCATAGCCTAAAATCCAGAACAATAATGACAATGCACTAAAATAAAACCATAGTTTCTATATAGATTGAGGCTTTAGTATGAAAGATCTTTCTACATTGGATACTCTAGTGACCAAAGAATTTGGATTTAGACTGAACTAAAGTCTCAAGTTGGAAGCTAAAATTTCAGCTTATCCCCTAAGTCAATGGGGAAAAAACAAAATTGATTATTTTGTGGTTATACCCACTGTTTGAAAACAGGAGAGAAGTAGTTTTGCTGAACAGAACCTGTAGGCTTGAGTGTGTGACTGTTCATCTTTGAGTGCCGAAAATTGGCCATTGGCAGACTCTAAGGGCTTCTGGGAATGCTGGGGAAGGATTTGTGAAAATAAATCTGAAGTTATTGATGCACTGCCTGGAGCTAGAAGTCGATTGTTGCCCATGTAACCCCTGTGAGGTCTTTTCTCTTCTGCAAAATAAAGGGATTAGACTCCATTGCAGTATCTGCATCTTTGTTCTGGCAGACTGAATACACTTGCCTGTTGAACAGTGCAATAGTGAGGAGTGTCAGGCAGTCAAAAAATCTTTGTGTAGCTTTCGACATCCCCACACTCAGTTATTTAAATCATACTGTTAACCTGAAGCCTTATGAATCATATATGCAGTAGGTATACACATATTTTGCATGCTCTTTGTAGTTTAGTTTCTTTCTTTCTTACAGTAAAGTAAGCTAGAGAAAGTCAATGTTTATTTAAAAACATTTTTTATCGAATTACTATGATATACAGAGTAAAAGTTGTTGATGTTTGAATTTCAGTCATACAATGTTCCAACACTCATCTCTTCACCACTGTTCAATTTCTGCCACCAATTTCCCCAGTTTTTCTGTCCAAACCAACCTGCTCTATAGCAAGTACTTTTCTTCTCTCTTTCTCTTTCTCTGTCTCTCTCTTTCTCTTTCTCCTTTTATCCTTTTAGGCATTATGATTTGTGATACTATTACTGAAAATGTTTCAGTGCATATCACTTTACCTCCTTTCAGTACCCAATTCTTGTACAGTGTGATCATTTCCAACTGTTCTAGTTATAATGGTCCTTTTTCTCACCTAACTGCACCCCCACCCAATTCTGTTGTCTTTGGGTATTGTATTCAACCTATGTTTTATTTTATTTTATTTATTTATTTTGGTTTTTGGGTCACACCTGGCAGTGCTCAGGGGTTACTCCTGGCTCTATGCTAGAAATCGCTCCTGGCAGGCTCAGGGGACCATATAGGATGCCGGGATTCAAACCACCATCCTTCTGCATGCAGGGCAAATTCTTTTACCTCCATGTTATCTCTCTGGCCCCAAATGTTTTATTTTATATCTTGCAAATTAGTATGATCTCTGTCTGTCCCTCTTCTTCTGACTCATTTCACTCAGCATGATATTTTTCATGTCTACCCACAAATTGTCTACAAGAAAATTATATGACTTAATTTTTCCTAATGACTGTGTAGTATTTCTTTGTATAGATGTACCATAGTCTCTTTATCCACTTATCTTTTCTTAGATACTTGCTTCCAGATTCTGGTGACTGTTAATAGTGCCATAATAAATATAGGAATGCAGATGTTATCTCACATCACAGAGACTGACATACATCAAAAAGAATAAGTGGTGGAGTGGATGTAGGGAGAAAAGGACTCTCTCTCATTCATGTGTGGGGAGGGTGCAACTGGTCTGGCCTTTTGGGAAAAAACTATGTTCTATTTTGGCAGGAATTGGGCCACAACCAGTGGTGCTCAAGGGTTACTTCTGGCTCTGCACTCAGAGATTATTCCTGGCAAGATTAGGGGACCATATGGGATGTCAGGGATTGAATCTGGTTCTGTCCTGGTCTGTTACATGCAAGGCAAACACTCTACTGCTGTGCTATCACTTTGGCCCCAGAAAACACTATGCTTTTAAGATAATCATAAAGTGGTTGGAGCCAGAGCAATAATACTAAAAGTAGGACACTTGTCTTGCCCTCAACTAACCTGTACTACTCCTTGGCACCCCATATGGTCCCTGAAATGATCCCTGAATGCATAGAGCCAGAAGTGAGTATTGCCCGGTGTAGCCCCCAAACAGAAAATTTTCCTTATTTTCCTAGTCACCTCCCTCCCACTCTTGGGATCTAGAATTTTAGAGTACATAATTTGGGAAAGGTTGTATTCAGTGTTCTCTGAGTTCCTTTCCACTTTTTCTATTCTACAGGCTTTTTCCTCAACTACATCATCTTTGTAATTTAGAAGCCACCTCCTCCTATTCTGCTTATTAAAAATGGTTTTTAACCCAGGTTTTAAAATATCAGTGAAAGAATTTTGTTCAGAAAGTCAGCCTGTCCCATGTACTGGGATTATTCATTTTAGGGAACATACACAACTTTTCAGCATATGGGCTTGTTTCCCAGTTAAGAATTTCTGATCCTTGCTTTTCCCCATATGTCTTTTACCCTGAAGATAAGCCACACAAGACAAAACACAATCACATTTGCACAATGTCAAACACCTGCACAGAAAGTATTTCAAAAGTTGAATTTATGGGCATTTCATCTATATAAGGCTAACTCATAAGCAGCTGCATTTTTTCCATTAACATGATTTCCATTTTGATGTCTGGTGCTATTCTGAGTGTCAAATTAGTTGCTGAGTGTCAAATTCAAAATTCTTTGGAAGAAAGCTGGAAATGGAACCTCATGCATGAGTTCTGGGGCTCATCTGTAGGATGAGTGTGATAAAGTACCAGGAACCTCATTAGTTATGGATAATTGAGATGGGGCTGCATTTTAATAAGGATGATCAGCTATGCATAGCTTGTCATGTGAACCATCAATTAGCACAACTTAATTTAACAAGCTGGTACATGCAAATATAAGTACCTGTGGGAAACAAAACTCAAATCAAGTTATTACTGACACTGTATGAGTTTCATGCAGGTAACCAATATCAGAAAACTATGATTATCCACAAGAAATAATGCTTCTTATAATACATCATATGATAGTTGGTACTTAATATCTTAAGGTGGTAGTTCTAGTTTGACCTATCTCTAATTGGATAATGTTTGTAAAAGTTTGATTCCTCCACTGCAATATATTAATTTTAGTTTTAAAACCTGAATGAAATGGGGCCCAGAGAGATAGCACAGCAGCGTTTGCCTTGCAAGCAGCCGATCCAGGACCGAAGGTGGTTGGTTCGAATCCCGGTGTCCCATATGGTCCCCCGTGCCTGCCAGGAGCTATTTCTGAGCAGACAGCCAGGAGTAACCCCTGAGCAATGCCCGGTGTGGCCCAAAAACCAAAAAACAAACAAAAAAAAAAACCAAAAAACAAACCTGAATGAAATAATTGACATACTATGAATAAAGTATGACTTAGTTATACTAGAATTATTATGCTAATAGTAATACTATTAATATTTATGTGTCTATCATTGAGAAGAATAATGACTTATATTTAGGAATTGGCCAGTAATTTCTGTGAGATGTTTGTTTTGTGAGGTTTAGACTACAGTGATAAACTTCTTTTTTTTATACCATTACCTCAAATTTATCTAGAACTGATTTAGAATGCCTAGTTTAAATATATGCTGTCTTAGCCTAGGATATGCAAGAATTAGAGAAAGCATGCACTTAGCAATGTGTTATTCTTTTCAAAGTGATATTTTGAGAAAATAATTTGCATGTAAATATGGGCATTTTATTACAAGAAAAAATGTGATCAATCTCAAGACACACTCTGTTTGCCACCTGTCTGGATTGCCAACTCAGAACAACCAATTTGAATCTTTCTTGAATTCAAGAAAATAGTACCCTTTGCACTGGATTCTTGATATGAATATCAGTGGCGACAATACTGTCAACACAGGGGTTTGCTATTAAGAAAAAAGTTCTTATTATAGAAGCAAATATACGTGTTGAACAAATGGCCACCTCCTTACTTTCATATGATTGTGTCTGTATATAGAACAATGATAGCATCCCACAACTGCCATATAAAAGGAAGTGTGAAGAAAGCTGATGCTAGTCTTGCAAGGTACATGTTTGCAATGGACTATTATACAGCTGTATGAAAATATGAAATCATGCAGTTTGCTTCAGTGGGGATGAAACTGAAAAACTATTTTGTTAAACAAAGTAAATCAGAAGAACAGATTATGGCAAATGATCTCACTTAACTGTAGAACAATAAAAGACCAAAAAGGGGAATAGATGGTATTGAACAATGATGAATTCTTGTCTTGGACTACAAAACTCAGATTACTATGCAGATGGGAGGAGGAGATAAAAGAGGTAAAGAAATGGACAGAGGTGACATAAGTTAGTGGTGGACAATTTTGGGCATCATGGTGATGGATGGTGCAATAACTTTCTCTATAAATACTGTAAAGTTAAACACTATTGTAATCACATAACCTAAAATATCATTTAAATTTTAAATAAATAAAATATAAAATGAAATAAAACAAACTAAATAATCCAAATATTTACAAAATATGCATTAACTCACTGCACTTAGTTTTTTTGTTGTCTTTATGGTAATTGCACTCCACAACCAAGACCCAACAATGTTCATTTTTCCTCTCTATCCACTTTATCTATGAACAAATGCTTTTTTAGTGAACTGTTGTCTCCTACATTGTACTATCTACCACGTAATTAGCTACAAAACAAACAAGCAAAAGACAGCCTAGGGGTAAAATAAATGAGAAGTGTGATTAATTTTTAAAAGTTAAGTTTATGACTCCAGAAGTACAGAATAAGTTTCTATTGTCAGAGTTGACAGGTTGTATGACTACAATTGTATAGACATTTATACATGCATTGATAGTTTATGTTTTTTGCTTTAGTATTAAGGAAGTCCTTCCTTTTAAAAGAAGTATAAAAACATCCAAATAAATATTGGTGAGTGAAAAGGTGACTTTTCATGTAAATCTGCTTTTTTTTGTCATATTTTCTTGTCGATATTACTCGTGTATTTTCTCCATTAAATGTCACCTTCACGGTTTTCTTCTCTTCCTCCTTTTTCTAACGTACCCTCTCCACTCTCCAGTCACAACCTTCCTTTCTACAAATACTATTGGTTTGCATTATTTTAAAACATGTAAAGAAACTAGTGTCTGCTTTTTAAAAAATCGTTACATTATACATTATATATATTATGTATATGCATATTATCATCCTTGGTTTTATTCTGTTTGATTGTTTTATACAGAGCATAGCTATTTGGAGCCTTGGCAATAACACCCCATCATAAAAATGCAAATAAAGTAATCTGGCAAATTGTCTTATTTGGTAGTCATCTAGAGATATAACTCGTTCTATCCAAGACATAATTTTCTATTGCTGTAATCATTTAGCCAAATAAATATATTTTCTTGCTTTACAAGAAAATTCATTAAAAATATAAAACTTGATTTTTTGACGCTCAGGAGTTACTCCTGGCTATGAACTCAGAAATCGTTCCTGACACCAGGCGGGGAAAATCCGCGAAAGTACACCGGCCCAGTGGGGCTCAGCTGTGAAAGACTGTGAGTGTGACCTGTCTATGTCTGTCTACTGTCCTCTTGCGTGAAACTCTTGCGAGTGGGGCAAAAAGAGCCTCCAGAAACCTCGCTCGCCCAGACGCCATTTTCAGGGAGGGACTTCAGAGCATAAAAGCCGGCTATCCTTTGCAAAAGCTGGCTCCCTGTGTGTGACACCAGGCGGGGAAAATCCGCGAAAGTACACCGGCCCAGTGGGGCTCAGCTGTGAAAGACTGTGAGTGTGACCTGTCTATGTCTGTCTACTGTCCTCTTGCGTGAAACTCTTGCGAGTGGGGCAAAAAGAGCCTCCAGAAACCTCGCTCGCCCAGACGCCATTTTCAGGGAGGGACTTCAGAGCATAAAAACCGGCTATCCTTTGCAAAAGCTGGCTCCCTGTGTGTGACACCAGGCGGGGAAAATCCGCGAAAGTACACCGGCCCAGTGGGGCTCAGCTGTGAAAGACTGTGAGTGTGACCTGTCTATGTCTGTCTACTGTCCTCTTGTGTGAAACTCTTGCGAGTGGGGCAAAAAGAGCCTCCAGAAACCTCGCTCGCCCAGACGCCATTTTCAGGGAGGGACTTCAGAGCATAAAAACCGGCTATCCTTTGCAAAAGCTGGCTCCCTGTGTGTGACACCAGGCGGGGAAAATCCGCGAAAGTACACCGGCCCAGTGGGGCTCAGCTGTGAAAGACTGTGAGTGTGACCTGTCTATGTCTGTCTACTGTCCTCTTGCGTGAAACTCTTGCGAGTGGGGCAAAAAGAGGCTCAGAGGAGCCTTTCTAAGGAAAGAACTCCATTGCAACAAGAAGGAAAAATCACACTAAGAACGGCGCTATATCACAGAAGCAAACATTTCTCTCTGGACTGTCTTCTCTGTTACATGCTCGGGCCTAAGATTTGACCCAGTGTGAGGCTTCATCCACGGAGGACTCCCCTCCCTTAGAGGCAAGTCAGCCCATCCAGAAAGGGAGGAGCCAGAGGAGTGTGCTGCCTACATCATATAGACAATGAATACCACTACAACACGTAGAAAAACCCACAATACAAATGTGACAATGGGGAAACAGCGCAGGCCAGCATCAGACATAGAGAATGAAGATGACAATTCTGAGGACCAGATAATGACTGAACAACTAATCAACCTCTCAGATAAGGACTTTAGACTAGCAATATGGAAGGTGCTCAACAGACTCCAAGAAACCATGGATCGAGTTGAACAGAACACTAATAAGAACCAAGAAAATATGAAGGCAGAAATGACAAAACTCCAAACTGAAATAACATGTCAACTAACAGGCCTGAAAAACTCAGTAAACGAAGTGAATGACAAAATGGATAAGCTCTGGGACAGGGTATCAGAAGCTGAGAATAGACTTGGTGCTGTGGAAGATGAGATACATAACAATTCCATACAGCAGGAGAGATTGGACAAAAAACTTAAAGCAAATGAGCAGACAATGGAAAAATTAGTCAAAGAATGGGAACAGACGAAAATAGAAGTCTATGATAAGATCAACAGAAACAACTTAAGAATCATTGGAGTCCCAGAGACCCAGGAAGAAAATTTCCAGGAAGAATCAATGGTCAAGAACATCATTAAAGAGAAACTTCCAGAGCTAAAGAATATATGTGATCAAATCCTGCATGCCCGAAGAGTACCAACCAAAAGAGACCCCAGAAAAACCACCCCAAGACACATCCTAGTCACAATGACAAATCCCACAGATAGAGACAGAATTCTGAAAACAGCAAGATCAAAAGGGGAAATCATGTTCAAGCAAGCTTCCCTGAGATTTACAGCAGACCTGTCACCAGAAACGCTCAATGCCAGAAAGCAGTGGTGGGATATTGTGACAAGACTGAATGAAATGAATGCTTCACCCAGAATACTATACCCAGCAAAACTCACTTTCCGGTTTGATGGAAGAATACATGGTTTCACAGACAAAAAACAGCTCAGAAACTTCACAGACACAAAACCAGTCTTAAGAGAAAAACTGAAAGACCTAATCTAAGACAAGACTACCCAAAAGACACACCAAATTTTGAAATAAAGATGGCGTTAAATCCCAGGACAATTCTTTCTCTCAACGTCAATGGACTAAATGCACCAGTTAAGAGACACAGAGTGGCTAAATGGATCAAAAAACTCAATCCAACCTTCTGCTGCCTACAAGAAACGCACCTGAATAGTCAGAACAAACATAGACTCAAAATAAAAGGCTGGAGAAAAGTTATCCAAGCAAACAACACCCATAAAAAAGCTGGAGTGGCCATACTAATATCAGATAATGCAAACTTTATACTCAGGAAGGTTGTAAGGGACAAAGACGGACATTTTATATTAATCAAGGGGTACGTAGAGCAGGAAGAATTCACTCTCCTAAACATATATGCACCGAATGAGGGGCCAGCAAAATATTTAATACAACTGCTGACAAATCTGAAAAATAATATCAACAACAACACAATAATTGTGGGGGACCTAAACACGGCTTTGTCAACACTGGACAGGTCAACCAGACTGAAATCCAACAAGAATATACTAGACCTGAGGAGAGAAATGGAAGAAAGAGGCCTAGTGGATATATATAGGACACTCCATCCCCAGAAACCTGGATACACATTCTTCTCCAATGTACATGGGACATTCTCCAGGATAGACTACATGCTGGCACATAAAACATACCTCCATAAGATCAAGAGGATAGAAATTTTGCAGACTACCTTCGCTGACCACAAGGCTCTGAAATTATTTGTGAACTCCAAAGGGACTCAGAAGAAACACTTTAACACCTGGAAGTTAAACAGCCTCATGCTCAATAACCAGTGGGTCCGAGATGAAATCAAGGAGGAAATCAAAAGGTTCCTGGAAACAAATGACAATAAAGACACAAACTCTCAGAACTTATGGGACACAGCAAAAGCAGTACTGAGAGGAAAATTTATAGCTTTGCAAGCACACATCAGGAAGGAAGAAGGAGCTTACCTGAGTAGCTTAATGACACAGCTAATAGAACTAGAAAATGCTCAACAAAAGGACCCAAGAACAGGAAGACAGAAGGAAATAACAAAGCTGAGAGCAGAAATCAACGAAGTGGAAACTCAAAAAACAATCCGAAAGATCAACGAAAGCAGAAGTTGGTTCTTTGAAAAAATAAACAAGATTGATAGACCACTGGCAAACCTAACAAAGAAAGAGAGAGAGAGAAACTTGATAACTCGTATCAGGAATGAAAAAGGAGAGATCACTACTGATATGACAGAGATTCAAAGGGTAATCAGAAACTACTTTGAAAAACTCTACGCCACTAAAAATGAGAACCTGGAAGAAATGGATAAATTCTTGGACTCTTATAATCTTCCACGGTTGAAGGAAGAGGATGTAGCATATCTAAACACCCCCATCACCATTGATGAAATTAAAACAGTAATCAAATGTCTGCCGAAAAACAAAAGCCCAGGTCCAGATGGATTCACTAATGAATTCTATCAAACTTTCCAAGAGGAACTACTGCCAATCTTGGCAAGACTCTTTCATGAAATTGAACAAACAGAAACACTTCCAAATAGCTTTTATGAAGCCAACATCACCTTGATACCTAAACCAGACAGAGACGCTACCAAAAAAGAAAATTACAGACCAATATCACTGATGAATGCAGATGCAAAGATCCTCAACAAAATCCTGGCAAATAGGATTCAATGCCTCATTAAGAAGATCATCCACTACGATCAACTAGGTTTCATCCCAGGAATGCAAGGCTGGTTTAACATCCGTAAATCTATCAACATAATACACAACATCAATAACAAGAAAAATAAAAACCACATGATCATATCAATAGATGCAGAGAAAGCATTTGATAAGGTCCAACACCCATTCTTGATCAAAACTCTCAGCAAGATGGGAATGGAGGGAACCTTTCTCAATATAGTGAAGGCCATCTACCACAAGCCAGTGGCAAATATTATCCTCAATGGAGAAAAACTGAAAGCCTTCCCTCTAAATTCTGGCACAAGACAAGGCTGTCCTCTCTCACCACTCCTATTCAACATAGCACTGGAAGTACTTGCTATAGCGATTAGGCAAGAAAAGGATATCAAGGGAATCCAGATAGGAAAGGAAGAAGTCAAGCTCTCACTGTTTGCAGATGACATGATACTCTACTTAGAAAACCCTAAAGACTCTATCAAAAAGCTTCTAGAAACAATAGACTCATATAGCAAGGTGGCAGGCTACAAAATTAACACACAAAAATCAATGGCCTTTCTATACACCAACAGTAATAAAGAAGAAATGGACATTAAGAAAACAACCCCATTCACAATTGTACCACACAAACTCAAATATCTTGGAATCAACTTGACTAAATATGTGAAGGACCTATACAAAGAAAACTATAAAACTCTGCTCCAAGAAATAAGAGAGGACACACGGAAATGGAAACACATACCCTGCTCATGGATTGGCAGGATTAACATCATCAAAATGTCAATACTCCCCAAGGCATTATACAGATTTAATGCCATCCCTCTAAAGATACCCATGACATTCTTCAAAGAAGTGGATCAGACACTTTTGAAATTCACTTGGAACAATAAACACCCTCGAATAGCTAAAGCAATCATTGGGAAAAAGAATATGGGAGGAATTACTTTTCCCAACTTTAAACTGTACTACAAAGCAACAGTTATCAAAACAGCATGGTATTGGAATAAGGATAGGTCCTCAGATCAGTGGAATAGGCTTGAATACTCAGAAAATGTTCCCCAGAGATACAACCATCTAATTTTTGATAAAGGAGCAGGAAATCCTAAATGGAGCAGGGAAAGCCTCTTCAACAAGTGGTGTTGGCACAATTGGATAGCCACTTGCAAAAAATTAAACTTAGACCCCCAGCTAACATCATGTACAAAGGTAAAATCCAAATGGATTAAAGACCTCGATATCAGCCCCAAAACCATAAGATATATAGAACTGCACATAGGCAAAACACTACAGGACATTACAGGCATCTTCAAGGAGGAAACTGCACTCTCCAAGCAAGTGAAAGCAGAGATTAACAGATGGGAATATATTAAGCTGAGAAGCTTCTGCACCTCAAAGGAAATAGTGCCCAGGATACAAGAGCCACCCACTGAGTGGGAGAAACTATTCACCCAATACCCATCAGATAAGGGGCTAATCTCCAAAATATACAAGGCACTGACAGAACTTTACAAGAAAAAAACATCTAACCCCATCAAAAAATGGGGAGAAGAAATGAACAGACACTTTGACAAAGAAGAAATACGCATGGCCAAAAGACACATGAAAAAATGTTCCACATCACTAATCATCAGGGAGATGCAAATCAAAACAACGATGAGATACCACCTCACACCCCAGAGAATGGCACACATCACAAAGAATGAGAATAAACAGTGTTGGCGGGGATGTGGAGAGAAAGGAACTCTTATCCACTGCTGGTGGGAATGCTGTCTAGTTCAACCTTTATGGAAAGCGATATGGAGATTCCTCCAAAAACTGGAAATCGAGCTCCCATACGATCCAGCTATACCACTCCTAGGAATATACCCTAGGAACACAAAAATACAATACAAAAACCCCTTCCTTACACCTATATTCATTGCAGCTCTATTTACCATAGCAAGACTCTGGAAACAACCAAGATGCCCTTCAACAGATGAATGGCTAAAGAAACTGTGGTACATATACACAATGGAATATTATGCAGCTGTCAGGAGAGATGAAGTCATGAAATTTTCCTATACATGGATGTACATGGAATCTATTATGCTGAGTGAAATAAGTCAGAGAGAGAGAGAAAAACGCAGAATGGTCTCACTCATCTATGGGTTTTAAGAAAAATGAAAGACACCCTTGTAATAATAATTTTCAGACACAAAAGAGAAAAGAGCTGGAAGTTCTAGCTCACCTCAGGAAGCTCACCACAAAGAGTGATGAGTTTAGTTAGAGAAATAACTACATTTTGAACTGTCCTAATATTGAGAATGTATGAGGGAAATGTAGAGCCTGTTTAGGGTACAGGCGGGGGTTGGGTGGGGAGGAGGGTGATTTGGGACTTGGGTGATGGGAATGTTGCACTGGTGATGGGTGGTGTTCCTTTTATGACTGAAACCCAAACACAATCATGTATGTAATCAAGGTGTTTAAATAAAAAAAAAATTAAATAAAAAAAAAAATATAAAACTTGTTATACCCCCTGCCCAAATTCCAAATTACGACTTTAAAAGAAGGAAAAGAACTGCAAAGTTGATAAGCTAGTTTATCATCTAGTTGATAGCTACTTGTAGAGCTAAGAAATGTTGTTTTATTAAATAAATGGGTTTTTTTGGCTGGAGCAATAGCGCAGCGGTAGGGCATTTGCCTTGCATGCGGCTTACCCAGGAGGGGCCTGGGTTCAATCCCCGCACCCGAGATGGTCCCCCAAGCCAGGAGCAATTTCTGAGTGCAGAGCCAAGAGTAACCCCTGAGCGTCACTGGGTGTGGCCCAAAATTTAAAAAAAAATTTTTTTTTTTCTGGTTCTCTCCCTTGACTAAATAGTATGTGAAACATGGAGGCCTCACATGCATATAGCTTATCTTGCAGGATCTGGTACTGTGTCAGATTCTTAGGTTAACAGTAATAAAAGAGGGCCCGGAGAGATAGCACAGCGGCATTTGCCTTGCAAGCAGCCGATCCAGGACCAAAGGTGGTTGGTTTGAATCCCGGTGTCCCATATGGTCCCCCGTGCCTGCCAGGAGCTATTTCTGAGCAGACAGCCAGGAGTAACCCCTGAGTACCGCCGGGTGTGGCTCAAAACAAAACAAAACAAAACAAAACAGTAATAAAAGAAATAAAACCAGTGTCGTTCTTGGAGGTCCTTACTAAGGAGACCGACATGAATCTCACATTATATCCAGTGAGTGTCACAAACTGCTAAGTAGATCATTTGGTGTTATGTAAGGACTTAAAAGAAAATTTCCAAGTAAAGGGAAAGTGAGAGAATGTTAGAACTGTGGTTTGAGACAAATGCTTTTAATTTCTTATTTCAGACATTGCATACTGTTTTTGTTTTCCCTTGAATACTGTGCTAACAATTTAGCCTGGTTTTACAGGTTGGAATATTCAGATTTATTCTGAATTTCACAGTGATGACTGTGAGTTTAAGATACATGCTTCTCAGGGAATAGGAATAATTGAATAGAATGCTTTACAAATATTCTAAAAAGATATTAGTGTTCTTGGAAGGATTCCACTACTCCCCTCTGAGTGACAAAATGACAAAGAACTCTCTGAATATTCATCAATATGTGGTAAGGTGGGTGGCTTCATTTTTTTCCCCACAGAGATGGAAGCGTAGTGTCATAACATAATTGTAGCTCCTGAATCCTATTAAGTGCTTCAGGTTTCTAGTACTTTCTTCCCAACAGCTTCAGTGTGCTTATTTGAAGACCCCTCTTGGCAATTGCGATGGCTCTGTTAAGCCAGTCATTGCTCGTGGATGCTCTCAGATTGTCAGACCTCTTCTTGCATGACAACTCTGATAATTTTTCTCCTGTTATTCACCTCTGCTTTTAATGTCTACATCTCTAATATGGCAAATGATATCATTTTGTCTTATCAATGGATGCTTTATCTAAAAACTCAATTTTCTTCATATAATAGCTATTATATGAATTATATTCAGAATTATATTCTGGAGGAACTTTGGGGCCCTCTTGGAAGGAGTATCAGTTGATTTATCCTCTATGGAAAGTGGTATAGAGATTTTATTTTAAATTTAAATTAAAGTATCATATGGTCTTATGATACTACTTTTAGGCATTTATTCCTAAGATATGAAAATATAAAAACACTAATTTGGAAGTATATTGCCTTATGTTCATGACAGCATTGTTTCAAAAATGTAAAGCAAGAAATTTATCTAAATGCCTACCTGGATACAGAAACTGTAGGGTGTGTGTGTGTGTGTGTGTGTGTGTGTGTGTGTGTGTGTGTGTGTGTGTGTGTGTGCCCAATGGACTACTTCCCATTTAAAAAAATTAAAGGTAAGGGGCTTGAGTGGTAACACAGCATTAGGGTGTTTGCCTTGCATGTGGCTGACCCAGGACAGACCCTGGCATCCCATATGGTCCCCCAAGCCTGGAGCGATTTCTGAGTGCAGAGCCAGAAGTAACCCCTGAGCTGTGAATTTTATGCACACATAGAGGTGTTAAGCTACATTCCTAACATTCTGTTAATAAATAAATGGGAGAAGGACTGGAGATATAATATAATGGGTAAGGCATTTGCCTTACATATAACCAAGCCAGGTTCAATCCCAACATACAATTCCCCTAAATACAGAGCCAAGATCAAGCCCTAAACCAAAAATACATAAAAGGAAGACGTCTTTAAATAACTATGGGCAGTTTTTGTGGTTTTGTGTGATCTCATGAGTATTTAAAATTTTTGTACATGTGGGATTAGGAATCTGACTCATTACTAAATAGCATGTCTTGCATGTATGAGACCTGGGTTCAGTTTCTGGTGCCACACACATGTGAGGGTATGCAGCAAAACACTGGCTCCCTAAGGCCTGAGCAATAAATAACACAGCAGGTATGGCATTTGTCTTGCACTAGGCCAATCCCGATTCTATCCCTGGCATCCCATATGGTCCCCTGAGCCTGCCAGGAATGACTTCTGAGCATAGAACCAAAAAACAAAAAAAAAACAACAAACAAACAAACAAACAAAAACAAAAAGAAACAAACAAACAAAAAACCAAAACCAAACCAAGAAAATAAATCACTGGCTCTCTGCATTCAATCTTCAGCAATATGAATAAGGAAATTATTGGACTCTTTTATCCTCTCACTATATTAACCCATCAGTCTTCCTCATTCAAACTCAAAGCAATGATAAAATGATGTCTGCTTCATTTATAAGCATTTGTAATGCATATGGAATGTGGTGCTATTTTAGCTTTGGTTAAACTTTCAGGGCACATTTGTATGAAGAACCACATGCCATTTATATAGAGCATGCTCTTTGGTGAGGTTGATCAGTTCGATGGTAAACGGCATACTGTTCACATCCTATGTAGTGTACAGGTATTTTGGATAGTAAACCAGTAGTTTATTAGGTATGCTGCCTTGTAAAAACATTTCTAAATGAAAGTGCTTTTTAAAAAGTTAGACAATCTTTGTTAATAATTAATGCTGTTAACCTGCTATTCAAGGAAATACATACTAAATTTTGGCTAGGCAGGAAAAGCTGATTCATCTTGATGTCATGTTCGAATGACTTGTAACATTTGTAGCTCTATTAAATCATCAGTATTTAACCATGATGTGTTCAGACTTATAGTTTCTTTCTTGCATGAGCAGCCTCTACATACCATGATTCCTGCAGCCAAATATACATTGCTCTTTGCTAACTAGGACTTCATATTTCAAAAGCTTTTCTAAATCCCCAAAACCCTCCTGCAACCTTCTCTTCTACCAGAAGAAATACCACAGTCATTCTTATTGTCTTCGTCTGAGACACTAAGCGGACTGTCACGTGAATGACAATTTTCTCTTTTACACGTTGCTTTTGCATATTTATGAATGAGTATTTTCTGTCATCTTATCCTTCGTTACACTACATCTTGACTGAATTGAATGAGAAAAATACTATTTTATTTAAATTTATCTGGGAAATAGAAAGCATCCATCAGAAAAATCATGTCTGGCCAAGGTAATCCTTTGATTTCTGCTGCTTTCGGTATTGTCCCAGCAAGACTCTGTTGCTTTTGAAGGTTTGATTGTATCACCCCCAGAAGAGGCTAATGGGGGGGCTTACCAGTACCTCACCACCACTCCCCTGCCCTGCATATTAAGCTGGTAATTATGGTAGACACTACAATTGTCCCCAGCTTCCTCGAAGTGATGTCATTGCATGTCAAACAGGGGATTAGCTTGGTGAGAGAAGTCCTACTGACA
Organism: Suncus etruscus; assembly: GCF_024139225.1. Classification (NCBI taxonomy): domain Eukaryota; kingdom Metazoa; phylum Chordata; class Mammalia; order Eulipotyphla; family Soricidae; genus Suncus; species Suncus etruscus. The sequence goes on from NC_064849.1 coordinate 128,665,516, forward strand.
TTTTCATTAAGAAGAATTTGGTTTTATTTCATTGTATTAACAGGAGCCGTTGTCTTTCTTCATAGGAGAATATTTTTTAAAAGAGGGAAAAAACAGTCCTGTTGAGAACATCGATGTAGACATGTGCTGCCCGCATGAATGGAGCTGGGCGGGGGAGCGCCACTCTATCAATTAGTGAAAGGGTTTAGGACACAAAGCATGCCTGGGAAATCTGCTCCTTTCCCCAACAAAAGCAGAGTGTCATTCTTCTCCCAGCCCACAGTGGCCTCAGCACGGATGCAGAGAATGTCTCTGATAAAGGAGACCAAAGGAGGTGGCCTTGGCAAGCTGGAGAGTGAGCCCAGCCCAGCCAACTCTGAAATGTCTCCCTTTTTTTCTGTGGTGGCATTGATCAAGCATGCACTCAGTTCTCATGAAAAAGAAAAAAATTCAGATGACAGCCAGAAAAATAGGCAGCAGGTAGGATATTTGCCTTGTGCATATCCAACCTGGGTTTTATTCCCTGTTCCCAGTATGGTCCCCTAGCACTGCTAGAAATAAATCCTTAGTGCAGAGCCAGAAGTAACATCTGAGCACATCTGGATCCCTGTCAGGTGTGTCCCAAAAAGAAAAAATACATGGAACCAGAGTGATAGCACAGTGGTAGGGCATTGCACACAGTCAACCCGGGATCAACCTGGGTTTGATCCCCAGCATTCCGTATGGCCCTTGAACCTATTTTTGAGCTATTTCTGAGCACAGAAGCCTGAGCATTTGGGGGTGGAACCCAAAAACAAAAACAATACAGACAAAAAAAAAACTTTTTTGTGGAAGAAGTCACATCCAATGATGTGTTACACTACACAGAGATTATATGGGATGCTGGAGATTGAAGCTGGGTTGACCTTGTACAAAACAAAAATCCTACCCACTGTACTATTGCTCTGACCACAATGGACAAGAAACTTGATGTCAAAGATGCTCTGAACCTAATGTTGAGTCTATAGAGGTACAGAAATTTAACGAACCATTTTCAATACTTCCAAAAAATGTAAACAGGGAAAGAAGAGCATGATTGGTTTTGGGAAACAGGGCTCTGTGACCACACGTAGGGAGTGCCCTCCTCATAACTCTGCATTGGAAAAGCTGGAGTCATTTACCACCTCTGGTTTTTGCTCAGTTCTGCAAACTTGGGCAACAGAGTTGGTCAGAGACTGTTTACTTACCTGCATGCTGGAGTTGACTAGTAAGTAATTTTGCCTACCCACGTAGGGTTGTGCTTGAGGCCTATTGTTTTTTTTTTTTTTTTTAATCTCCCTTAATGATCTTTTTTAGAAGCAAGCTGGTGTTTTGAGACCATACCATTACTTCAGTAAGCAAAAGTGGCCCCCCTTTTCTGTCAGAATTTAGCAGCTATAGAAACACTGATCTTGCTCGTTTATACCCCCTTCCAGTGTGGCATGGACTTCAGAGCAAATGTGTGTTCTTGGATCATACAGAATTTGGAATTAACAATCTTTTTCAGTTTTGTCAGAACATTTGGAAGAATAAAAAAAAAGGTTCCATGGTTGTTTCTTGGGAGATTTTCAATTCCTTATAATGTTTCTCAATTCTTTATATTTGCACACAAAAAATTTCTTAACCTCCAGTTTCTAGAGAACAGAATTTTCCAAGGAAGAAGCATCATCCAGTCTTGCTGGGGGGTATGGAATGTGTGGTGGTAATTTCTCACCCAGATTGCACTGGGTCTTTCCATTTCCTTCCCCTCCCCTTCCCTTCCCTTCCCTTCCTTCCTTCCTTCCTTCCTTCCTTCCTTCCTTCCTTCCTTCCTTCCTTCCTTCCTTCCTTCCTTCCTTCCTTCCTTCCTTCCTTCCTTCCTTCCTTCCTTCCTTCCTTTCTTTCTTTCTTTCTTTCTTTCTTTCTTTCTTACTTTCTTTCTTTTCTTTCTTCCTTCTTTCATTTCTTCCTCCCTCCCTCCCTTCTTTCTTTCCTTCTTTCCTTCCTTCTTTCTTTCTTTATTTATTTTTCTTTCTTTCTTTCTCTCTTCCTTCCTTCCTTTCTTTTCTTCTTTCTTTCTTTCTTTCTTTCTTTCTTTCTTTCTTTCTTTCTTTCTTTCTTTCTTTCTTTCTTTCTTTCTTTCTTTCTTTCTTTCTTTCTTTCTTTCTTTCTTTCTTTCTTTCTTTCTTTCTTTCTTTTTTTGTTCCTCTCTCCCTCCCTTCTACTCTTCCTTCTTTTGTTTTCTTTCTGAAAAACCTTTTTTCTGAAAGGTAGCTAGTGAGCTATTCATTTTTTTTCTTCTGACTTTTTGGGTGCAATTACATAATCAGCTCTTGCTTCTAAAGATGAGGTTTTATGGTGCTTTGAGATCTCAGAACCACTCCCCAGGGTTCTTGAGCCTGGTGGTACTGAGGGTGTTCAGGATCACACTGGTGGCGTGTAGAGGAGGGCATACTTTATGGATTTATCAGCCCAATGCATGTACTTCAGCCTTTAAGCTCTCTTTTTAGTTAAGAATGGTATTTTAAAAATGAGTAAGTTTGGAGGTGTGGCACAGCTAGACTTACCCTAATGTCTTCTCAATTCTCCAAGGTTCTGTGTTTAGTCTGGGGTAGAGGGAGAAACCTGGATATGCCACATTATGTTTTAGTGTTCTAGAAGGATTGAACCTTCTTGTCCCTGGATGGACTATGAAGAATGGGGAAGCTCTGGACATTTTTGAGTCGCCACCTGTTGTGTGAAATGCTCAGCTATGTTCCTCCACTGAATAGATCTTTGTGTGTGCACTTTCTCTTCATTCCCCCAGTTTTCTATCAAACTTCTAGAATATTGCCACTATTTCCTCTGTCTCAATCCCAGCACTCTTTGAATTTGAGAAAATACAGGAAAGTTCTCTGATCATAAGTTACTTGAATACTTGACTATAAGTGATGTTTACGGGCAGCACCTTGCAGGAAATCATCAGTTGCTTTGGGAATCAGAACTTACAGTTGAGAGATACTAGGCACATTTTTCTAGGGTGACTGAGCCATCAACTGGTCACTGTCAGGTTGGGTTCCCCTCCCAGTGTCTCAGTGTGTTTGTCGAAGCACTCAACATACTGAAGCCATGGAAGCTTCTCCATATCTGTGGGTTTGGATAAGTTGTCTCTGGGATCCACCTGCCCTCCAACCCCCAGATATGCCTAAACTTGGAGGTTGATAATGGATTTGCATAAGGATAATTGTTTTCCTCTATCCTCACGCAATACCTGCCCTTAATCTATCACTTCAGTCTGTTTTACTCTCTCTTCTCAGTTATTGACCAGCCAGCCTCTTTCTCTTCTAATTCATCTATGTTCTTTGATCATTCTTCCCTAATGATAAATTACAAATAGTAATTTTGTCTACCAAACCAAAGTCAGCCAACAAGGAAAATCTTGCCCCAGGGCTCCTAAAATGAGCAAATAATACAGAAATGGCTGTGTGTGTGCATAGGGAGGAGGTGGTACGATTACAAACATGTATTTTGTTAAATACTTGCAAACTCATTTTTGAGTGTTTTGTGTTTGATTGCTTCAATGGTAGAGAGATTGAGATTTCTGTTCTTTTCAAACTGTGGAAGTGCCTTCAGGCTGTGTTTATAGTCTACATACCAGTAGGATTTGGGGGGTGTTGACATCTCTTTTTGCATCAGAATGTTCAAGGGCTGAGCTGCAGTTCAGTTCAGTCTCTACCAGCAGCTATTTTATTTTCTGGGATGGTGGACTGTTTGGTGATAATAGGAAAATCATCTTTATCCAAAATTAGGCAGCAGAGCTTGCATTGATTTAAACAGTCTACAACCAGAATATACCAGGGTGTAGGAGAAATGATCCTTTCAAGATAGCTTTTTCTAAAAGTCCCTTTTGTAAAAATAAATAAAAAGTCTCCTTTCTCAAGTAGTGTGATTGTTAAATTTGGGTTTTGCAATAATTTGGGGTTCTTCAAATGAATCACATGAAATTGTGCCACAAAATAACACAGGAATGAATTTGAGATGATTCAATGCTAAACTTTTGTCCTCTCAAGAATGCTTAAAATGAGCTAAAACCTTTATTTTGTCCACTTAGGTAGAGTAACCTTACAAATTTTAAATGTGAACAAAAATTCTGAGTTATTGGATCTATGTATATCACAAATAACTCCAGTCAACTTGCTTTTTATTTCCAAAACTTTAATCAGTATGGATAGAATTAATGCTGCAAGCTAGAGCAATGGCTCACAGGGCTGGAGTCAGACTTTTCATGCTGAAGTCCCAGGTTCCATCTTTGGTACCATGTAATCCCCTGAGCATCAGGTGCAACCCCAAAGTTAAAAAAAAAAAGTATATGGGACTAGAGAGATAGCACAGCGATGCAAACAGCCGATCCAGGACCTAAGGTGGTTGGTTCAAATTCCGGAGTCCCATGTGGTCCCCTGTGCCTGCCAGGAGCTATTTCTGAGCAGATAGCCAGGAGTAACCCCTGAGCACCGCCGGGTGTGGCCCAAAAACCAAAAAAAAGAAAAGTATAAATAAGTAGATTAAAAGTAATTACCCTGCCCCCAGTGAAGGAATAATGTGATCGAGAATTAGCTTCTAATCTTTTGGCTTTTGTTTTAGACCTGTAACAAACAACACTCTGTTGGAAAGCATGCAGTGCTAGGGATCAAACATAGGGCTTCTACATGTAAAGCATATACTCATATACTTTGTTTTGGGGTCTTTTGAATGAGGAGCCACATCTGACTGTACTTAGGACTCTGCACTCAGGGATCATTCCTGGCAGTATTTGGGAGTCCATCTGAGTTTCCAGGGGTTGAACCCAAGTTGGCCATGTGTAAGGTGAGCACCCTGCCCACTGTACTCTCTCTCTCTCTAGCCCTGTTTTAGTTTAGTAGCTGGTAATGTATATTATTGCTATGTTGGAGAGAAAGTAAAAAAAATGTGTATATTAATTTAATAAGCATAACAATTTAGTGTAAATACTAATTTAATAGACATATTAGTTTTAAAGTGAGGCATATTATTTGATCTCATATACAGTTAAGAAGGTGAATGTCGGGACTGGAGAGATATAGCATAGCAGTAGGGCATTTGCCTTGCACATGCCCTACCCAGGATGGACCTGGGTTAGAATCCCGGCATCTCATATGGTCCCCCAAGCCTGCCAGGAGCAATTTCTGAGTGCAGAGCCAGGAGTAATTTCTGAGCATGACTGGGTGTAGTCCAAAAACAAACAAAAAAAAGAATAAGTGAATATTTATCAATATTCGAACTGCATCAAAATGGATATCTGAAGAGTCTTTATTGATAGGTTATGTTGCATGAAAGGAGCAGGATAAATGAAGTATTTTTCAATTATATAGAAATTTTGTACAAAAAGAACCTGTGCATTGCATAGATGAAAGTACAGCCCAAGTTTACTATGAGCTATCTTTAAGATGATCAAGAAGTTATTTTAAATTTTAGTCTTGTCTTTTTCTGCATGGTTTACATTTTATACAGTTGACTCAGACTATTTTATAGTCAGGAAAAAGTAGAAGCTTTTTCAAAACTGGTACAACTTAGCATTGAGGACATGCATGAATCACTTGTTCCTTCTGTGTTTTTCATGGAAATAAGATTCAGTAGTAAGTTCTACATGTGGGGAAACTAGAACTCATTGGATTTGGAGATTTGAAAGCTTTTATGAATACTAACCTCTGCAACCTCAAACAAGTAGGGAGTGGACTAACCTTAGGGCATGAAAAACCAGAGATGTCAGTTTGAGTTAAGAGGGTTCAATTAGGTACATAAAATAGCCAACAGAGAAAAAATTCACAGGCCTCTTATCTCCAGCTCTGTAAACCCCTGGTTCAGGCTGTGCTCTCACTTTTAATCTATGTCAGAGCACATGGCACTGGCCCCAGTGTGCAGAAACCTTCGTTCTCCTTTTGGCTGCTCTGCTAATACTTTCTATGCTTAGCTTTGGGCAAGTTCCCAAACTTTCTCAACTCATGAGCTTTCTTTCAATGTTGGACTTTTTTTTGGTAATTTGGCCTTCTGAGGCAATTTGGAGTTGTCAGGGTGAAGTGTAGGTTTCTTGTACTGTCTAGCCAACACTAAGGCACAATGGAGCACAACCTCTGATGTCATCTGGTTCTGTCATCAAAGATTATTTTTGAATACCTCTTCCCGTTATTGTTGCTGCTGCTGCAGTGACCCAAGGTTGTGCACTTGGTTGCAGTTCTTGCATGTGTGCTTGCTGAGGGTGACAGTTTTTAGTAGAGTGTTTGTGCATATTTGGTTGTATCCACTGTGTGAATGCCCATTCTTGGCTGCAGTGCCCCCAGATTTAACACCCTCTGTTGTGGCATCTGGGAACCTAGAGCTGCTAGGATGCTTAATGGCATGTAGAGTAGGACCAGGGACCAAACTCTTGGTCTCTCCAGTCTCAAGCTGACAAGTTAATACTTGTAAGTCTCCTGGTCCTGTAATCTTTGAATAAAAATCACCATGATATGAATTTCTGGAGGACTATGGTTGAATTTAGGGAAGACTTAATTCTCTCTTAGACATCAGAAAATGGAAACAGATAGGTTGAAGCATAGAAACAAAGGTATTAGATAATTTAAACCACCTCTGTTTTGCTTTATATAAAATTTCAAGTATTTTATTCTACCATTAATTTCATCATGTCAATTGGTGGAGATGATTCAGAAGAAAGACAACAAGGGCAGCCAATTTGCTTGGTACATAGAAGTGATCAGTTCAGGGTATCTTACTGTTTATACCTAGAAATCAATTAATATCCAGAGATGTATTATACAGTCATGTTTTATAAACATTTTTTACTTTAGCCATAGCATGAAAAAATAGGGTTTGTATACATGACACAATGAAAGTAAGGTATTTCAAAGCAGTATCAGTTCTTTTGCATTATATTACTACTCATTTCTTCTAGTAGAATATACAATTCTATTAAAAAATACTGGTAGCAACTCACTTATTTGTTTTTGTGGCACATTAGAATACTGCCAGCATTCTTTTGAAGAATACTGGTATTGGAGTTTTTGAAAAGTTATACAGAATGCGTGGAGAAAAGCAATTCAAATATCCTGGGCTCTGTTAAGACATAGGCATGTCTTTGTAGCAAGGCAGGAAAGGGAAATAGATATTTTGTAGGCTAAGCTACTTGTTTGGAAACAATAGGAGAAACACGATACAGAGGAGATTGACACCAATCTCATCATTTTCAAGTTGAAAGAATGCTTTGGAAAGAGGAGAGGTGAATTGTGCTTCTGGAAGCGATCATTCACACCTCTGCTGATGAATGGATTTATCATTACACTGACAACTGGGGAAAGTACAAGAGCTCTTAGTGGGCCTGTCTCTGTGTCTTGTGGCCACTTTTTTTTTCCCTCACCTATTTGTGGGAGGGTGGGTGTTAGGGCCACACCTAGTGGTGCTCAGGGATTGCCTCTGCCTTGAAGCTTGAGTGACCATATGGTCCTAGGGTCCTAGTACTACACCCATGCTTCCTGCTTGTAAGATATCTGATCAGCTCTTTGAGCTCTCTCTCTCCCCAGCCCCTGAGAGGAGTTTAGTGACCTCTGAGGCTGAGTGAGGACTAGATCAAAGACCTAAGATGAGAGCCTTGTGCAGGATGTTTTACCTGTCTTAGGACCAGCTGGGCCTCTTGAAATCATTCATTCATTGAGCAGAGTTAAAGAGACAAACTTACCTTTGCCTGAGCCACAGGGAAATTTAGTGCTTTCACTAAAGCACCTGCTCTGTGCTCTGAAGCACAGAATTCCAAGCCAGGACATACCCAAGAATGACATTTTCCATGGAGCTGAACGAACATTGTGTAGAAGCTCATCTGTCTGGAAACTCCTTAAATGGAGAGGTTCTAAGACTGAATTTTATGTTTGGTTTGAAAGAGGATCAAGATTTTTTAAAAGAGTGAAGAAAGAAAAGCCTAAGGCATTGCTCTCATGTTACAGAGAGGCTGGAGACAGAATAAAAAAAAATCAGCTTCCTGCCAGAGCTCTGAATACCATGTGCTTGCAGCACTTCCATCATGGCATCATCCTGACCCACTTCCCCTACAGCTCAGCATCTAGGAGCATGTAGGATTCAGGCAGACTTCCTCAATGAGACACTGTCTCTCCTTGTCTCTCTTGTATCTCACGGTGGCTGTAGGGCTGGACAATGCTGCCACATGCTTCTGTAAATGCATGTTTTTTTTTTTATTGTTGTTGGAATGCAGCCCCCTGTCCTAAATCCTAAAATGCTGAGAGGGCATGAGCAAAAAGACAGGGCTAGCCTGAACCAGTGACAGTTTGCTGGTCCTTGCCACCTTGGCTACATGCTTGGAGTGACAATAATGAGGGACCTTATTCAGAGGAAGGGGTCATCACCTTTCCTGTGCCCACTATGTGGTACCCTTCTCCCTCTGCTAATTTGGCTGGAGCACAGGTCTCTTTGAAAGCCATGCAGAAGGGATCCTAAAATCCCTAGGCTGGAGTGTAGATTTAAATAGTAGAATAGAAACCCAGTGCACCCAACCCAGTGCTCTTTAGGCCCTGGGTTCAGTCCCCAGCACTGTAAAGTCTCAGAGCACATTGAGTATGTCCCCTAAATTAATATACAAAACATAATAGTTCCTCCCCAGGATGAAGATCTAAAGGATATGTTTGGTGTCTGGACCTCCCCTATAGCTTTATCTAGGACTTGGACAGCCCACTATGATAAAAGATATGAGTTATTGTCAGTCTTACCTATGCTGTGACCTGTTGTTCCCTGTCCTCATTCTTATGTTGGGGGCAAGTACAGGATTTCTGAAAAATTTCTCTCCATTCAAATTTATAATGACTTCAAGCCTCAATGGCCAGACAAGAGGAGAAGAAACTGTGTCTAGCTATTTCTAAGATGGGATATTGACGTTCAAAATTAGCTTTGAGGAGCCAAAGAGATAGTATAGTGAGAATAAGGGCTTGCCTTGAACATGGCCTATCTAGATTCAATCTCTGGCACTACAAATGGTATATGAACTACATCAAGAGTGATTGCTGAGCACAGAACCAGGAGTAAGACCTGAACACAGCTGGGTATAGCCATTCCTCAACCTCTTCCTTCTAAAAAAAAAAAAAAAAAGAGAGATGTCTTGGAAAAATATCTTCTCTAAATGGAACAAAAGAAATTCCCCAGTTTTCAATGATGAAAGCACTCAGCACAAAGTTTTCAGACAAGGAATCTAAGATGAAAGCAGAGCTGCTCTGGGTGCCATTTATGTGGGCTAAATCTATACTAAAACATTTTCAATAGTTTTTATTCTTGCTTCATTATTTGGGAGTAGGATGGAGAGTGGAATGAAGCAGAGAATTTTTGAGTGATTTTAAGACAAGTTATAATCATTCCAAATTACGTTTGACAGTTCATACCTCAGAAATAGTGTTTCTTTGTTCCTTTTTATTGGGGGGGGGGCTCTGGGAGTACTTTTTTACAATCAAGCTAAATGGGCCAAGCCATTAAGTGGTTCAGTGCTTCAGCTTGGCAAAGAGGTGTTGCTTGCCCAGCCACCAGGATCACATCTATGATTGTTTGGGACTATGTTGGATTTAGGATTAAGTTCAGGTGTTGGACATGTGCTCCAACCCTTTGAGTTGTCTTCTCAACCATAATTTTCTGGTCTTTGTGTGAAATTTATAGTGAACTTTGAGTCAAAGCCTAGTATCAATATATTAGTTTCATTTATATTGTTGAATTTCTAATATAGAATTCTTCTGTTGTGCTGTGTGTGTGCATGCTTGTGTGTGTGTGTGTGTGTGTGTGTGTGTGTGTGTGTGTGTGTTTGCAGGCACAATTGCTATCGACCCAAATATGGTTGGACTGAGGGAGGAATAATCTTTTATACATACTCTAGATAAGCCTTGCAGTTTCACCAAGGTTCCCAGAAAAGAAAAGAAACTGAACTGGGAATTTAGTAACAAAAGAATCCATGCCTTTTGTTGCAGATGCTAAATTAAGAGAGAATGTTTCGTGCTGTCCCAGGGCAAACAAATACATTTCCATTTTTGGGCTGTGGGGTAGCTGCACAGTGAAACCTGGTTTGGACACACTAAACAGAAGCCAGCCTTCTAAACATCAGTTCAAAGCACTTCTTGCTAGTGCTCACATGGATTATGTTATCAGACCCTCAGGTGTGGTTAGAGAAGACCTGCTGGCTTCCCATCACACCAGATGGTCCTAGCTATGGATTTTAAATCATGTATTTGTTCCTACAAAGAAAAGGTTTCCCAAGAAATTCTCAGGGGGTCTGTGGCCACGCCCAGTGACATTCAGCAGATCATGTCACGCAGTTCCATCTGTGATCCGATGATGAGGTGCTGCTGGGGATTGAACTTGGAGCCTTGCCCATACCCTGATCCCTGAGCTGTCTCCCTGGCCTCCAAGTATTTAGGGAGCATTTCCTCTCAGCCTTGAGTATCTTGTCAATTGTTTGTTTCTGAGTCTGCTTCCAGCCATTTCTATATGCTCTTCCCTATTCACTTCTTAGGGCTACTGTAACCAACTCTCCCACACTTATTGCCCCAAAGACTCATCCTCTTATACTTCCAGAGGCCACAAGTCCCCATATCAGGGTGTTACAAAGCTGGTTTCCTCTGGAAGCTCTCATCATACCTGTTCCATATCTCTCTCCCAGTCTCTGGTGCTTATGAGCAGCTCTTGACATGTCTTGGCTGGTTGACACTGCATAACCATCACTGCCTCTGTGCTATCTTCAGGATTGCCCTGATCTATCTCTGTTTTGCTTGAAGACCACCACTGGATTCACATCTGCCCTGCTCTGGAACAATTTCATGATAACTAGTGATTTCTGCAAAGACCCTGTTTCCAAGTGGGGTCATGCTCTGAGGTGTCCAGTGGACATAAATTTGGAGGGGGTGAGCATTAATTAATTCTGATATCTTCTATCTAGTTTTTGCTTTCAACTAGGCACAAAATTCAGAACCCAGCAACTACACACACGAGTTTCCTCCCTGAGAATGAAAACATCCCTTGATGGAGCAGAGACGCTGTTCTGGGTCATAAACCTGAAAAGAGCTCTCTAGAACCAAGGCCTTAAACTTGACTGCTTTGACACAGTGATGGCTATTTGGGAGTGGTTCCCACCCCCCTTTGTCACCGGAATCTAGAGTGAATGTCTTGTAGTTAAGACTGCTTGGTAGAGAACTTCTGAACACGCAATCCTGTGCTTGGTGCTTCTTTTTGGTGGGAAAGAGGGGAAGAAGCTGAGTAATGTTTCTCTGTGGGAGTCCAGGCCAGCAAGTGCAAGAAGGGGCTGGGGCCGTGGTGGTGGTGGTGGCTAGAATACACTTCTTCAAGGAAAACACACAAATCCTCTTTTTTCTTGGCCATCTGAGCACCAGAGACTGGTGCTACTGTGTCCCTGTCTATCTCTGGCACAATCTGTGAATCACTCTCTGTCTCTACAGATCACATTCTGGACAGCTGGGGTGGGAAGCCGAGGAGTAGGGGTTCTGCAGGGGACAGAGCCCCTCCTCCACTCAGTAAATTACTATGTTTTGAGGCTTCCCCATGGGTCTGTGGGAAAGGAGGACATTGGGCTCACCAGAAAATGATGATAACAACCCCATTGGGGAAAATGTGCTCCCCTGCAGGTATGAAATGATGAGCTTCCTTACGATTTCTTGCCTCAACCATTTTAATACTGTGCCACAAAGAAAATACCAATCCTCAGAGGAACACAACAGCAGAGAATGATAGCAAATCTCGAAGGATTTTCAGTATTGGCAGCAGCCCACATTCTTAAAAAAAAAAATTCTGTTTCCATTGTTGTGCACCTGTCATCACTCTGAATGAGTGCTTTCTCTCCCTTGATGGATGGTTGGTCTTAAAAGCTTGCTGTTTTTCATTAGCAAAGTGAAATGGGGAGCCACTGCGAAGGCTTTGTCATTCTGAAAGAGTATAATGTATGAATTAGTGTAATTATTCAGTGTTTGCACAATCAGCAAGATTTTGAAGGGGAATGTTTCACAACTCAGAAGTGGCCTAATTTCACCTGACAATATTCCGTTCAGATGCCTAGCATCTCCTCCAAGAAGCAATAAAGCCTTGATAAGTTTCCTTCAGGCACTAGGCATGGAGGGTGGGGAATGGAGTTGTTTTCAATCACTAGCTCATTATGATACTAACCAGTGGGCTCTGAGAGCAGAGGGCTCTTAATCTTTATTCCTGTTGTTTTTAGAAATGCCATTTATTTCTGTTGTAAAAAGCAGGCTGAATTTGTGGGGTCCATGTGAGTGCAGCCATGAATGTCCCGCCAGCTCCATCCTTTTATTCAAGTTCAGACCTAGAAATGTGAGCCAGCCTGAGGAATCCTAGCAGAGAAGCTGAGCTGGATAAGAGATAGGAGAAATCAGTGACTCATGGAGAGGAATTTTGGAAAATGTGATGCTAAACTTGAACTCTTTTCTTGAACGAGAGTCTTTCAGAAGCAGGACACTTGCTCTGATGAGTTTTTTTCAGAAACCCTGACAATATCAGTTGCAAGGCAAGAAATAGAATTTTTCACTAACTGATTTAAATCAATTTATTCAGCTCAGCATGACTCTAAACATTTGCACAGGGCTGGCTCTTACAGTCATCCGGTTCATCGAATGTGAACTAGATTGGAGTTTGTTTTTTAATTAAATAAAAATTTTTAGTCAGGCTACCTTTTTTAGGGATTTCTGTGGTAACTTGTGTTCTAGATAAGAACTTGTGATCTTTTTCACGCAAAGGGAATAGGGCTAAGTTTCCTTTCCAAGCCAGTCTGGCTAAACTCTGTTGTTGGTGAGAGCTAAAATTTAGAATTGCTCATACTTCCTGAATGCTTGCTACATCCAGGCACTGGTATAAACTTGATCCAAATTGGCAAGTATAATCCTCCCAGCCTCCCAGGAAGGTATTATTCTTCCCCATTTAACCATGAAGAAATTGGGACCCCCTGTGGTTAAGTAGCCTCACAGCTGGTTAACTGTGGAGATGGGGTTCAGACTCCAGTAATCTAGCTCCAAAGTCTCATACATAGTTCCAAAGACTTGTGTATCAGTGGGAAATAGCATTTAGTTAAACAACAAACTCCCATATACCTAGGCAGAGCTTCCTGTAGATCTAGGGCAAACGGATTTCAACTTTTTAAAAGCATTTAAATAAAAGTATTTTTGACATGCAGCATTGGCCCTTTCTGGGGCATCACAAGCCTTTAAAAAAAAAAAAAAAAAAAGCAGATCTTGTGGCCAGAGAGATAGCACGGAGGTAAGGCATTTGCCTTGCATGCAGAAGGATGATGGTTCAAAACCCGGCATCCCATATGGTCCCCCGAGCCTGCCAGGAGTGATTTCTGAGCATAGAGCCAGGAGTAACCCCTGAGCGCTGCCGGGTATGACCCAAAAACCAAAAAAAAAAAAAAAAAAAAAGTAAAACTGGCCAGGAAGGTAACTCAGGGTTTGGGGTGTGTGCCTTACAGGTACTCAAATTTCAATCTCCAGAATTGCTTAGTCCCCCAAATACCGCCAGATATAGCCCAGAAAATCCCTGAATATTGCCCTGCATCACTAAGTTGCCAAGCCTGAGTGAGCTCATTGAATCTTCTACCTAGCTACCCCAATTTACTGGACGTAGTCTCTAGACCCCCCTAAGAATCTCTTGAGATGTATTAACAAATTAAAATTAAAAATAAAACTTAGCATGGCCTAAACCATGTTCCCAAGCCACCACCATATTCTTGAACACAGATCCTTGAGCACAGATCAAGAATAAATCCTAAGCACTGCTAGTGTGACACCCACCCCCACCCCCCAAACACCTCAAATTAAAAAATTTTTTGAAAAAGCAAAGTTCAGGATGTGTCCATATGCCTTGCACTGTGAGATCCTTGGTTCAGTCCCCAGCACGAACCTACTTCTTTTTGTAATTCCCAATATAACAAGTGTACACCACCAAACCCAATACCACCATCACAATGTATTTAAAAGGACATCAAGAAATGAAAAGCCAGGTGCCAGAGCGATGGTTCAGCAGTAGGGCCATTTGCCTTGCACATGGCTGATCCAGGACAGACTTTGGTTCAATCCCCAGCATCCCATATAGTCACCCAAGCCAGAGCGATTTCTGAGTGCAAAGCCAGGAGTAACCCCTGAGTATCACCAGGTGTGGTCCAAACACTGAAAAAAAGGAAAAAAAGAAAAGCCTAGGAGCCAGGGGTGAGGGCATTTGCCTTGTAGGTGGTTAACCCCAGTTCCACCCCCAACACAATTTATAGTTTCCATAGCACTGCTATGTGATCCCTAAGTACTGCTAACATGACTCAGTCTCTCTTACAATCCACCTCCCTCCACCAAGAAAAAGCAAGAAAAGTCTACAGTCTACATTGGTGACCCATTGTTAGTTAGACGCCCCTCAATGAGCCTGTCTTGGTCACTGCATTGAAACATGGAAGAACATCAGCCTGATCCCATTCTCACTTGTGCTCTATAGTCCAACTTATCTGGGTCATTGAAGGAATCTTCTTTAGAGATGGATGCTCTTATCTTCAAAACTGACACTGGCTTCTCTATAGACCTCTCTGTTTCGATTCCCTAACACCATACATGTCATCTAGGCATAGAGCCAGGAGTATATTTTGAGAACTAGCTGGGTATGGCCCTAAAAAGGGGGGGGGAATGTTGGTCATTTTATGCATTTGTTGAAAAGGAGTGTTAGCACATTACTAAGTTCAAGGTGAGCTTCCTAAAATGGAGAATTTGATTTTTTTTATACCAATTACAGAAACTCCCCCAGGACACCCTTAGCACTGAGTCTGTTTGCTCAGTGGGGAAGCTTCTATGCTCTGGTCTTTGTTTCAGAGCATCAGAGTGGGTTGGATCAGAAAATGGGACAAGATGCCAGTGGGGTAGGAAAGGGAGCAAAAGCAAAAGTTAATTCTTGTAGCTCTACATATAATATCCCTTGAGCCAGAAGGAAGTAGGACAAATGAGATTCAAATAAGAATTCAGATTTTTTCCTCAAAGTCAACTTCTCCCTGTGTGTTTGCCTTTTCCTTCCTGAATATTGATTGTAGTCACTTGCGTACACCATAGGGAGGAGAATCCCAGCAAGATTAGTTTATTTTAGGATGTGTGTGTGTGTGTGTGCTGTGTGTGTTGTGTGTGTGTGTGTGTGTGTGGTGTGTGAAAGAGAGAGGGAGAGTTTGAGTGGGTGAATCTGCATGCAGATCCCAATGTTCAGCTGAGGGGCTAGACCTGTGCCATTTTCTGCTCTGTGTGTTTGTGTATACACCCAGACTTCAACTGATTCATAAAATTGATACTGATGTTTATTCCCACTAGGTCTTACTTTAAAAATGACTATGTTTAAAATGTTCTATGTTGTAGTTGAGGAGATAATTATGTCTTTCATGCACTAGACCCCAGCTCAATCCCTAGTACCCACCATAGACCCTGAGTATACCAGTGTAACCCTGGAGGTAATGCAGCCACCACAAGGCCTGAACAGTATTGCCTTTCTCAATCCCTTACACTAAGGTTAGCTGAGAATAACTGGAAGTTGCCCTTATGCCCTCAGAGCCTGGTTTGGGAAGGCCCCTTAAAAAAAAAAAGAAAGAAAAGTGAATGCTTTGAATTTATGTGTACAGGCATAAGCATGATAAAACATTAATGTTGAGTCAATTTAATTAAAAATCTTTCATATGTTAATGTCTGTTATTTTTGTTCCAGATACTGATTCAGTATTTTTTTTTTTTGTGGTTTTTGGGTCACACCCGGCAGTGCTCATGGGTTATTCTCTGGCTCCAGACTCAGAAATTGCTCCTGGCAGGCACGGGGGCCCATATGGGAACGCCGGATTCGAACCGATGACCTCCTGCATGAAAGGCAAACGCCTTACCTCCATGCTATCTCTCCGGCCCCGGATTCAGTATTTATTTAATGTTTTATACCAATATTTCTTAGTTTGTACTTTATGCAAATTGATGCACTTTTTATTCTCACAATCTCAAGTTTTCTTTGTGAATGACCTGGCATTTTATTCTAAGTATCATTAACCAGCCACAAGCAAAGTGGGACCCAAACAGTCTGGAACAACCTGTTCTGCTAATTTACCAGAGAGAAGTAGATTAAGCCCAGAGAAAAACTGGATACAGGACTTATTTTTTTTTCCTTTCAGTCTTCTATGTGGTGTTAACCAAATGGCCACACTTTGTACAGTACCCTAAAAGCTGTGGTCGTTTTCCTGGTAAGCTGCAGAGTGGGCACAATGAATGATGTGGGCGTCGGTTAAGCATTGTTTGCAATGCTTTTTGGATTAATGTGGGGAAGTCCCAGAAGTAAGTGAACAAAAACAAGACAATAAAACCATTTCAAAGTATGCCCTTAACTCTAGGGGGAATAAAAAAGTATGTGTAGGGGCCCAAGACATAGTACAGAGGGGGAGTACTTGCCTTGCACAATGGCTGACCTGGGTTTGATTCTTGGCATCCCATCCGGTACCCCCTAAATCCTACCAAGAGTGATTCTTGAGTGCAAAGCCAGGAGTAAGCCCCTAGGTGAGCCCCCCCAAAAAGCAAAGAAATGTATGTGTGAAAACAAAGAGTGATAGAATGGAATGGAAGAAAAGCAATCTTGATTGTTTCTGATTTAAGGTGACTATAGGTGAACTTTAGCTGTTCAAGTGAGGACATCTGAAGCTGTCCATGGTAGTGGTGGGAGTGAGTCAGTGAATGTATTTCCATTATTTGTCAAAAGGTTTAGAAAATCATCCTAGAGTCAGGGAAGGACAACAGCCCTTACCTGTAGGTGGCATCCCAGTTAGCCACGTGGATTGGTCATAAACCCGAGCTCCTGGTTCCATTTTTCCTGTGGGTTTTCAAAACCTTTTTTTTTTTTTTTTTTTTGCTGGTTTTTTGGGTCACACCCGGCAGTGCTCAGGGGTTTTTCCTGGCTCCGTGCCTCAGAAATCGCTCCTGGCAGGCACGGGGGACCATATGGGGACGCCGGGATTCGAACCGATGACCTTCTGCATGAAAGGTAAACACCTTACCTCCATGCTATCTCTCCGGCCCCTCCTTTCAAAACCTTTTGAGATAGAAAATGTACACAGTGTCAAAATGGAACATGTTCCTATTATTTTGTACATATCATTTTATTCTGCTTTTATTTGATAGAACCCACAACCCAACTGTTGTATGGTATATAATGCCAAAATTTAATTCAGAGCTTCATATTCTCTCATATCCATCCTCTGAGCAATTCTCCCCCAGCCTCCCATGGCGCTTTCATCAAAACTAGAAATATGTATTTGTAAATGCTTAGTACAATAAACTGCAGATTCTACCTGTATGTTCTCAGTTTACCATTTATGTCCTGGCTCAAAGAGTACAGTGTCAGGACCCCTCAGTGGCCATCGAAAGCAGGTTCTTTTTGAAAATACAAATCATAGCAGTGTTCGAGCCAAATGCATACATACATAATTTATACTGGCTGTTGACATTTTATTCTACTTTAAAAACCAGGCCCTTTTCCCCTCCAAGAGTGAATGATTCCAATGAAGTAATCGCTTCTCACTCTCCTTAAAAATAGGAATTTCTTTTTTTTCTACAAGCCCTACAGCTTGAACCAGGTTCTCTCCCTTTCTTAACTCAGGCCATTTCTGTTGACCAACAAGCAGCTTTATGAAAGAAGAAACAAATTCCAGAACAGAAGAAAGCCTTTAGAAAAGTCCGTAATATTTTGTTGTTATTTCTTATAAATAAACCAGGCTTAAGAAAAATAGATCTGGGGTTTAAAAAAAAAAAGAAAGAAAAATAGATCTTTGCTTCCAAAACTGCCATTTTGATGGAGAACATCATACTCCATCATACTTGGAAAGCTGTGGGGTTGCTTCACAGACCTTGGGCTGAGAGGGGAGGTAGGGCGCTGGCTGTTACAGGAAGCAGATATCTGGTTCCATATAGCACCCCCCTCACAATGAAGCCAAGCTGCTTGCATTAGAGAAGAAAGCCTGTCTAGGGTCCCAGGAGTGTGCATAAGAAAACAAGATTTTGTCGGAAAATTGCACTGTGGCTGTGTCTGGTGTCTGGCCTCTATGAATTCTGACCAGACGATAGACAAGTATTGCTGAGTTAACCTTGGATATTCCCTCAGATACATGTTTGCTGACACATTTATGCACAGATTTGTTTTCTTTCCTTCCCATTCATATACATGAGACCACAGATTGGCTTTGCTTTGTAACATGGCAACTGGCAGCTTACTTCAGCATCGATTTTTGCATGGAAGTGTAGATTAGGGAGTTTGGATGGCATCTTTGTAGAAACACAGGGGGCCCCATGCACACCACAAATATGTGGGGACCTACCACAGTGTACTTGGACAAGAATTTCTCATTAAGTTTAATCACATAAAGGGGATGTGGGTTTTGTATTGGCTAAACTCAGGAAACATTTGTGAGAAGCAATAGTGGTTTCCATTTCTGTGGGTTGCCATCTTTTAAGATAATTTTACTCAAAAGTGAAGCAAGAACAAATAGAATTGAGGCTTAGAATCAGTGTGTATGATGATTCATGGAGTATAAAGAATTGAAACTCAGTCCTGGTGGAACCCACACCAGTGCCCACCGTCTCCTCCAGCCCTTCGTGAAGTGAGGGTGGTAAGATAGCCTGGTGTTCTGGAGTATAGACTCTGGAAATGTGAAGATCTTTCTACTTCTCTGTCTTTATTTTCTGAGTTCCAGTCCTGTGTGTGGTCAGTCAAGGAGAGAGCTAGCATCCCTTTCTGTTTGTTAGAGACCACAGGGGACCTTAGATCACAGAAGAGGATAGAAAGGACATCTCTTTGCTTGTGGGACTATGCAGGCAATGTTCTTTCAGTAGGCTCCTTAGCAAAGCTGGTGCTTTTTATTTTATTTTATTTTATTTTATTTTTAATGTTGTTGGTGCCAGAAAGATAGTACAGGGGTTAAGGCATTTGCCTTGCATGCAGCTAAGACCAAGTTTGATCCCTGGGGACAGCCATGATTCTCCAAGTACCTCAAGAACCAAAATTCAGTACAGAACTGAGCTTCGATCTCCAGTACCACTAAGGTTTTGTCCCCAAAACAAACAAACAAAAAATACAATAAACTAATACACTTAAAAATGTCTTACCACTTAAACTTAAACTAATACACTTAAAAAGATGTTAAGCTCAGCAGCAGAGTACAGGCTTTGAATATTTGAGTTCCTAGGTTCAATACCACACATACAAATAAAAAGCAAAAAGCAAATTTTAAATATATTTTTTAGGTTGACAATATGACTTTTTTTTTTTTTTGGTTTTTGGGTCACACCCGGCAGCGCTCAGGGGTTACTCCTGGCTCTACACTCAGAAATCGCCCATGGCAGGCACGGGGAACCATATGGTATGGTATACCAGGATTCGAACCACCTCCTTCCACATTGTAGGCAGACGCCTTACCTCCAGGCTATTTCTCCAGCCCGACAATATGACTCCTAAAGAACAATTTCCTGAATAGCATGGTGGGGCTCCCCAGCAGACTTAGGGGCCCAGGGCTGGTCTGACATTGGTGAGGGCTTATATCTGGCTGCATTGGGGACTACCACAGTCATATCTGCTGGTGCTTGGGGGGGGGCCTATAATCATGGGATAACCCCTGAATCTTTGATCTATCTCTCCACCCCTGAAGAACAATTTCTTACTAAGTCTTGCAGGTAAGAGCTATTGTTAAAAACAGGTCTTGGAGAGGATTTAGGATCAAAAAAGGGACTGGGGCAGCACAGAGGGTGGGCATTTGCCTTGCATACAGCTAACCCTCATTCTAGCCCCTGCATCCCATATGGTCCCTCAAGCCTGCCAGAAGTAATTTTTGATCCCAGAGTAACCCCTGAATGCTGCTGGATGTGGTCCCTAAACACACACACACACACACACACACACACACACACACAGAAAAGGAGGAAAAAGGGATAGTAAAAAGCATCTATCTAAAAAAATAGCATGCAGCTGCTATTCAAACCACAACCCTGGTTAGAATTAAGAATCACATATGATCTCCCAAGTACCACCAGGATGATTCCTGAGTACGAGCCAGGAGTGACCCCAGGTGTGCACACCCAAAAAAGATATATAAGGGCCTAGGGGTATGCCTCATTGGTAAGAATATACCTTGCATGCCTGAGACCTGGTTCAATCCCAGATACCATAATCCATCAATAAATAAGCAGCTCTTCATGAATAAATCTTGCAGATCTTTTATGTATTGAACAAAAGCCAAAATCAGAGAGTATTGGCATGGCATTGTTGCACATGTTTCTGTTCTGGCACTTGATTTTGTTCTTTGCCCCATAATCCTAACTCTCTCTCTCTCTCTCTCTCTCTCTCTCTCTCTCTCTCTCTCTCTCTCTCTCTCCCCATGCTCACTCATTCTTGCTTCCTCTCTCTCGTATATGCCCACATGTCCACAATATAGGATGATTCTAGAATCATTTTATAAGAAGTGTGTTTCCGAGTGAAGGGATAGAGCAGAGGCCCACAAATTCAAGTGTCTGGCTTGGTGCCACACAGAAGCCTGGTGACTCTCCTCTGGGTATGTGTTAGACTGACTTAATTTTGGGCCAATTGACTGTTTGGTTCCTTTCCAGATTGCTATTAGCAGCTTTTTTTTTTTTTCTATTTGTAAGCAGACACAGAGGTAATGTCTACACAACATGAAGGGAGGTTTGACAACTCCTAAGTTAATTTGGCTGTTACAGATGGCTACTGGTGGGCAAGTGTCCGAGGAAAGTGTTGGATGAGCCAGGCTCCTGCTTTCAGCTGCACCCAGCATCCGGCCCTACTGAACTGGGAAACTTGGCCAAAAAAGACTTTCTTGAACACCCTCACATGGGACCCCTGGCAGATGGAGGAGTGCTTGTAAAAAGAGGCCTCTGGGCCCAACTATTGGCTCACTTTCTGTGATTTGTCCTCGGGCATATGGAAACTGCTTCCTGTGTCTTCCAGATCCTTCCTGGGAGTCTCTGTACTCCAGGTTCTCTGGCCTCAGGGATTTCTGGTAGTTCCTGAGCTTTCCCATTTCCATCCATAGGTGCTTACCAAGTGCTCTCACAGTTCCTGTGCAATTCAAAAATAGCCTGAGAGCTTTCACAGTCTCAATCTTCTGCTTTGAAGCCATTGCCCTGACAAACCCAGGCACACTTCAAAGCTTTGTATATTAGCAGGGGAATCTGGAATCTACGTTGTTCTAGACTTCTGACTAGGCCTTCTCTTCAGGACCATAACCATGGATGGCTATACATTGGGGAACTGGGAGAGAATCCATATCTTTGTGGGCTATGGACCATCAATAGTTTAGCCCTCAATTGTACTTGATATACCCCCAAATGTTATTTTCTCTAAATGGTTTTTCAACAAAGTCTGGCTCCATTGATAAGATTGTTAGACACCTCTAACATGGCAGCCTCGCTTCCCCAAAGTATAGTTAATGAGGCATTTGTAAAAGGGCTGATAACATAGATTATAGCTTGGATTTTTGTCCTGAGGGCACTAGGGATCTATGGATTTTTGTTTTGTTTTGTCTTGTTTGTTTGGGGGCCACACCAGGCAGTAGTCAGGACTTATTCCTGGCTCTGTGCTCAAGAAACCACTCAAGGAACCATATGGGGTGCCATGGATTGAGCATAGTTGTCTCTGTGCAAAGCAAGTGCCTTATCCACTGTATTATCTCTTCAGCCCCTAACTACGAATGGCTCTTGAGTTATACTCTGGCTTCACAAAGGTGGTGACTAAGAATATGACTTAATGGATGTTTGTTGGTTTGAAATCAGAATTGGTGATTTTGTGTATTGCTGACATTATAAGTTTCAGGAAGTTATGATAACAATGAAAATATCTTGTGGTTAAATTCTGATTTCTCTAAAAAGGACAGTGTGTTAGGTCTCCTGAGGATGGGGTTATTCTGGCACACACAAGATTATGGTCACAAAGCCCAGGATTGTAGAAATCAGTGATATACTCTGGTGGCTATTCTTGAAACTTCTTTATTCTTTCATTGTTTTCTGCTCACTCTTCATCAAGGCATTCCTTAGAGCCAGAAGGTGGGTAAAGGATTTTCCTCCTACATACACATCTAGCTTTTTAGACTCCCCTCTCTGAGTCTTATTTCCTCTGTTTGAGAAATGCCGAACCTTCTCAGGAAATGCCTAAACCTGGTATTTGCAGACTTGGCCATAACCTCAATCTTTCCCTGCCTCTCTTGAATTTCTCTCTCTTTTTTTTTTTTTTTTTTTGTGGTTTTTGGGTCACACCCGGCAGTGCTCAGGGGTTATTCCTGGCTCCATGCTCAGAAATTGCTCCTGGTAGGCACAGGGGACCATATGGGACGCTGGGATTCGAACCGATGACCTTCTGCATGAAAGGCAAACGCCTTACCTCCATGCTATCTCTCCAGCCCCCGAATTTCTCTCTTAAGACCTGTTTTGAGCATTCAACTTAGAAGACAGAATAGAAACGGGTATTTCTTTATGTACTTTTGTATAGATAACAATAGGGCAACTAGACAAAAGAGGCAATAATAGGGGAAAGTATGGTATTTTAAATTTTATGTGAGGGGCAGAAACTACATATGGCCCCCTAGACATGGCCAGAGGTCATCCGGAAGCACTGTTAGGGTGGCCCAGATCACACTCTTTCACCACCACCTGCCCCCCAAAACCTTCATGAAAATCAAGTAAATCCAGGTAACCCAGTCATGGGTTATTCTCAGCCAGATCATAAAAGTCATATATGCCAACAGAGAAGTCAAAGAGCAAACAGGGCAGAGATGCCAAGGCATGATCCAAAGGTATCCATTTCTGATCCTGAAGAGTGAGGTTCAATCTCAGGGCAGTGACTGTTCTCACTTGTACAACACTTTCCAATACGGTTGTCAAGGATTACTTTTAAATCTTGGACCAACGCTGGAGATATGAATTGTTATTGTTTCCATTTTGTATGCCAGGAAACCCATTTCTGGTAAGATTTAGAATTGGACATGGTGATTTGGGTTCCAATATCTGGTGCTTTGCAGTTCTGTGTTTAATAGAGGAAACTGTTTCTACATAATAACACAGTAGCATGGAGTGAGATTGAAGTCCTCAAGTTACCTTGGAGTGGTAGAATAGGGAAGTTTGAGTCCAATCAATACAAACTCCATCTCTTCCTGTCTCCCATATTTAGATAAGGAAACTCTGCCCCCAATATATAGATGGAGAAACTGAGGACCAGGGAGACCTTGTGAGTTAGAGCTGGCACATCCTAAACCAGTGCATTGGCTTTTTCCTGTTCTCATTGGTACAGATTTATTATGTGGGGCAGTGGGACAGAAACTCCCCACATTTGCTCTTCTGGAGACCCAGTGCCCAAAAGGTGTTCGGAAAATGTGCATGATTATGGAGTATGAATAATGACTCGCTTTCTGTATACTCATGCAGCAGCCGTCTCTTTCTGTCTTGACCTAGTTTCCCCACCCAAATATATGATTTTTCAATTTGGTTGGAGAGAGGAATGTTTATAAAAGTCACGAGACAGTCAGCTGAGAGGACCTGCATGTGTAAAAGCTGCCCCCCATGATAATTGTGGAGCCTGTGGAACTGTGGGTTAATCAAAGGCCTTTGTTAGTGGTGTTTTCTACACGAATCTCCAATTTATGATTTATCTAGCTTCTTTTATGAACTTATTTGAAATGCAAATAGCAGCACAACAGAGGTCAACAGCTGCAGCTGTGAGGTCTCAGACAATCAGAGCTGAGGGACAAGATAGAGTTGGACTACTGGGGAAGGGGGTGGGGAGAAAGATTCCCCAGGGAGGAGGCTTTTGATTACAATGAGTACAGGTGCCAGAACCAAGAGAGCAGCAGAACTTAAAAGGAATGATTGATCTGTTTTGGACAGTGGTAAAAATAACCAGAAAGTGGTATCTACATGATAAGGTTCAAAGCCACCACTGATAGACTGTGCCAGAGAAGCATATCCCAGCCTTTCCAGAAATTGCTTCTATCTGTGGGAAATGACAGTGGCAAAGGACACATCTGTACAAAGCACTTTTAACAGTGCTCTACCACAGACAGCAGGCACTAAGTGCTAACTCTTGACTTTTTTTAATGCTTTCTATTATAGTCAAATGTATTAATTAGGAGAGGGTATCATGCAATTCTTCAGTGAAACTGAATGTCCTAATTGTCATTCAATTCTCTTAGCAAACTGGTAGTTGGAGAGCAAGGAAAAGTGTTTTGTATTAAATTTCCTTCAAGTCAGACTTTCTGCAAGAAGGTCTCCAAGGGAAATGGTATGTGGCTAAAAGAGAGGCATTTTAAATGGTCTTTTAATTATGTGATTTTTAGATGACAAATTGAGCAGGTCACCTGTGTGATGGGTAAGAATCAGTTCCTAAAAAGAACTTGATATGTTTCTATTCTGGATCCTTCAATAGTAAAGCAGTACTTACTAAGGAGGAAGTACTAATGGTGGAAGAGATGGAACTTGAGATTATCGGGGCATTTTTGAAGGTGTGTGTGAGAAAGAGACTAGGTCCAAGTCATATAAATGTGATCACTGGATTTGCAAAGTTTCTTTGTTACAAGAAGTTAGGCATTTGGCAGTATGTCCAATTTTAATTATTATAATAATTTTAGTTATACCCATGTATTAAGCACCCAAATACCAGGCTCTTTATGAATAAGAGCTCATTCATTCCTCACTGCAGCCTCTGAGCTGTGGGTCCTGGTGTTTTCATTTTTATACCAATGAGGTCGTTGAGAGAGAGAGAGAGAGAGAGAGAGAGAGAGAGAGAGAGAGAAGAGAGAGAAAGAGAGAGAGAGGAGAGAGGAGAAAGAGAGAGAGAGGAGAGAGAGAGAAGAGAGAGAGAGAGAGAGAGATGGAATGACTTGCCTAAGGTCATAGCAACTAAAGAACAGCAATAACTCTGAATTCAGGTCTGTCTGTATCCATGGTAGCTGTCTCTAGGAGAGACAGAGCCTTATATCAAGAAGACCAAAAATAAGTATCTGTCTTTGATCCAACACTATAAGAAGATGGTACCTCCTTGAAAGATGATGCTAAGGAATTAACCCAAACAATGAATTGCCATTTCACTGTGCCTATGTTTGGACTTATTTCTTAGGGATCCTTAAAAAAAGCAACAATTTTCTGTGCCTAGTGTCTGTAAGCTTCTGAAAAAGCATAGGCTATATTAACATGATAATACAATGGGCTGCGTCACTAGCCAACTACATGTGGGCTGGCAAGTAATTAATAATAGGCCTCCTAGTTTGATTGTCATTGAAAAAAAATTGATCTAGGTGGACATATTTTGTTTGTTGTTGATAAACACCATTATATCAGTGATTTTGTTTTTGCCCTGAAGGAAGAAGTGCTTTCTAGCCTAATGGTTATTAACAGTTGGCATTGATGGATTTTAGAGGGAGCCCTCTAGGCACTGAATGATGGAAATAAAATAAGGAACGTTTGTAAAAATTCAACAGGAATATCAGAAGCTTTTGTGTTTTGTACCGATTTCATGTGAGATTTGAGGTCATTTCTAAGGGTAATAGTTCTGTCAATAGTATGTGACCGAGGCTTCCCCGTATGTAGTGTGTCTCTCTATGTGCTGAATCTTGTGTCACCTGGTCACAGAGAGGGCTTTCCCAGGATTAACCATACTGTCTCTGTTGTTGTCATCTGTTGTTGAGCGCAAAAATCCAGTGGCTGATATTTTATTTAAAAAGAGAGAAAGAAAGAATTTGGTATTTCAGTTTTCATGGTGAGCATCTATGAGAGTAGAGCAGCAGGAGGTAAGGAGTTATTGTACACGAGGGACAGAGAAAGGGGTGGGGTGGCCAGTTGTATGTAGGAAACTAAAAATACCCAAAAAGCAAACAAAATCTTCCTATATCCTTTTTGCAGCTATTTTGGAAAAGACTCTGAAAAGTCAAATAACATCTTTAATCAAGAGCCATAGTATTAGGTCTTCTACTACTAATGATACTTTTCTTTGAGCTTCTATTTACTTTGCCAGGCTTGAAATAGCTGCAGTTATTTTTGACTTTATGACTATTGTCTGGGAACTGAGTGTAGGCTGGGAATAGCTAGACTGATTACACTCTTTAGACATAAGAAGAGTTTACAGATGTTCCTGTGGTGGTATTCCATGGTTACCTCAGTTAAGTCTATTCAGTAGGAGTGTGGTATGACCCTATTATTCTAGAGTACATCACCTCCAGCATGCTGTTGGAAAAGCTGAGTTGGCCCTGTTTCTTGAAACAGGTAAAGATACATCAGAAAGTCTCAGATGAAATCTCTTTAATTCTCAGAAAGAGGAGAGTGAACCGGCTAAAGCATTTCTACCCTGTCTACCTCAGGGACCAGAAACTTTTGTGAGACTGGCTTGGTTTGTTTGTTTTTTTAAACAAACAAATAAACAAACAAACGAATCTGATCAGAGTGACCACTCGATCAGTCTTGGTGTAACAACAGAATTGGCTAAGCTCCTAAGTAGGCCTTGAGTTCTGTGCATATAATTTACATAGGAAACACAACATCTGGGGCAGGGGTCCTCAAATTTTTAAACAGGGGGCCAGTTTACTGTCCCTCAGACCATTGGAGGGTCTGACTATAGTAAAAACAAAACTTATGAACGAATTCTTATGCACACTGCATATATCTTATTTTGCAATGAAGAAACAAAACAGATACAAATACAATATGTGGCCCGCGGGCCATAGTTTGAGGACCACTGATTCTGGGGTGTTCAAGTTTCTGTCTTGAACAGCATAAGTAAGTAGGCTTAAGCTTCTTCCAGATCTTCAGGCCTTTCTACTAAGATCCCTCTGTCCTCCAATTCTAAGTTCTGTTACTTTTTTTATATGTGACTTAAGGCTGTCTCTTGAGACATGTAGGCCTTATAGCTCTTTGTTCTCTGGCAATGCTCAGATGGACAAAAACTGCTGCTTTTCCACCATCTACTTGGCATCAGTGATGAATCTGAAAGAGACTGCCATTTATCTAGGCATGAGCAAAATGTTAAGAGAGGAAGTTACCTGACCTTCAGCCCCACCTTTGAAGAGTTCTTTCTCCCACCACCTAGCCTCTGACCTCTCAGCCATTTCCATGTTCTCTCTTACTTACTCATTGTAAGAAAGATTGCAAATGACCACTGGGATTTAACTAAGTTTCCTGGGGCTTCCCTTTCCTCCTCCTGCAACTGGGATGGATGAGCTGCCAGGATCATGCTTAGCACATATAGGATGATGAGAGATTTGAGCTTTTGCGACTATACACTTCCAAGGCAGGCACTGGCACCCCGTGCTATATATACCCCAGGCCCAGGTACCAGTTTTTTGTTGTTTTGGTTTTGGGGCCACACTCAGTAGTGCTTGGGGCTTCCTCCTGGCTCTGTGCTCAGGGATAGGGGTGACCATTTAGGGTTACCAGAAATTGAACCCAGGTCAGGTATTTGCAAAGCAAGCTTTCTATTCATTATATTGTCATTCTAGCATCCTAGTTACCAGTTTTTAACCAGCTATTCTTAGATCTTTATGAATGAATAGAATTTATAGCATAGAACTCATATGCAGCTATCAAAAATATATGACTATAACTGCCTCATTTGCAAAGCCTTTTTAAATAAAAGGTATTCTGTAGCCATTACTCAGTCAGTATTACTGGACTCTTTGAGGCTTCCAAGTACAGTCTCATTAAAAAAGGATTTTTATACTGTCATCTGCACTAATAAATCATGGCTAAGTCCCCTGCAGCCGCCTGCAGGAGCCTGGTTCCCCCTCAAATTCTGCATCTGACTTCAGTGTGTGCCTCAGTGGCTCAGGTCGGGGTTTGTGACCAAAGGAGTGAGCACTGTCCTGGAGAAAGCAGTGATCTGCAAGAGAACCCCCAAGATGGCAAAGCCTCTCTGAACTGAACAGAAGCAAGTCAGAAATGAATGTAGAAAGTGATTGTATATGTGTGACTTTTTATAGGAGAACCTGGTACTTCTCACAGATGCCAAAACCTTTATTTGCCTTCTGATTTGCACTTATTCTAAGCTAGATTTTAATTTTTGAAAGTTTATTGATTGATTGATTGGTTTTGGGACCACACCCAGCGGTGCTCAGGGGTTCCTTACTCCTGGCTCTGCACTCAGAAATTGCCCCTGGCAGGCTGGGGACCATATAGGATGCTGGGAATCTAACCGGTTTCTCTCTGGTTGGCCACATGCAAGGCAAAAGCCCCACTGCTATGCTATCTCTCTGGCCTCTCTAAGCTAGATTTTTAGGCTATTTTTATTGTTGGTCTTCTTATTTGCAAGGCATGTTCTTTACCACTTGACTTCATGATGCTCCAGGTAACATATGGTACCAGTAATAAAGGATTGTTTTAACCCCTGTATTATCTTTCCTCAGAGAAAATAGAAGAGCCAGGTATGAAATTGTATCCTGAATCTTATGCAATATTATTGTAGTAATAAAATCAATTCAATTTTTTATAAAGAGAAAGGAGAATAGAGTAGAATTTGCTAGATCACTTTCCATCACTTTTGCAACTTGGGATTTAGATTTTTTTTCCACTGTGACTCTCTGTTGGTTCAGAAAACCTTTATCACTGCATTGAAAGTACCCCTCAACCAGATATGATGAAATTATGTTAGAAACAAATCACAGTCAAGTTTCATACATTTTCCCCCTAGATTAATTTTTTTGAATCTTCAAATATAGTTGTACAGCTAACAGTGCCCATAGTAAGGTGAATGTGGTTCTGGAATATTTGGGGGCACCCCATGGGCAGTTAGTGACCTTGTGAAAATCTTGTAATTGCCTAGAAAATCAAAGTGAAACCTTGCTAATGGCGCCCTAATTTAATTCTGTGAAGAATCACAAGGTGTGGCTGAATGACCAGAGGCAGAATTCAGTCTACTTGTGAATTCAAACAACTCCTGACACTTTGGGATGTAGGGCAATGTGAACTGAGCATTTAACAGAGACTTTGAGGACCGAACTGGAAGTGGAATTTCATGCTGGGTAGATAGATAGGACATGTAAAAAAGGCCAAGGAAAGGAAAATGAACTGGGATATGAGGCCGGCCCTGGTGTGCTGAATATTAGTCCTTCAGCTCCAGGAAACATAAGATGCAAGGTAAATAAGAATCAGATGTGGCAGACAAGGATGGATAAAGTATAAATGCACTTCTGATTTGTAAGCCTGTGGGAATTAGCCCTTGCATCTCTCCACAATGGAATGAAGCAGATCACAGAAATAACAGTATTTTGGTGTTGGGCTAAGGCTTCATGTCAAACAATCTAAAAAGAACCAAAATTTAAAATGTACTGCCAGGGGGCTGGAGAGATAGCGCAGTGGTAGGCCATTTGCCGTAGGCGCTGAAGGACAGTGGTTCAAATCCCGGCATTCCATATGGTCCCTGCCAGGATCGATTTCTGAGCGTAGAGCCAGGAGTAACTCCTGATCACTGCCGGGTGTGACCCGCCATTCCCAAAACAAAACAAAACAAAACAAAACAAAAAAAAGTACTGTCAAGGAGGCAGACAGGGTTGGGGGTTGAATGGGTGGGAGGGGACATTGGTGGATATAGGATGATACCTGAAATTCAAGCATGAATAACTGTCAATCCTGGTGCCTTAATATTTAAAAATAATAATAGATTCGAAAGGAATTTGGGGGAAGATATGGTAAAGGGTGTGTGAATAGAAGACTCAAAGGACTGGGTTACAAGCTTTGCACTTGAGAATTTAAGTTCTATGCCAGCATCTTGAACTGCTAGGAGTGACCTTTCCACCACCTGCACTGCTGCATATAGCTCCCCAAACTCAAAACCTGAATATATAACCAGTAATTTGGAAGATAGTGCAGGAGTCAAAGGCCTGGATTTTATCTCTAGATCTGCCAGGTCCCCCAAGCACTACCAAGTGTTTTGAGACTCCTGAACACTGCTGGAGAGACTCTGGGGGGCCTCCAGAACCAGTGGGCCAGAAGTGTACTATATCCTTGGACCCTGCCATTGAATCCCAGCCCAGTTGGCTTTGAGAGTCATTGAGAACCAGTCCTGAATTCTCTGGGCATTGTTTGGAAGATGCCCCTACTTCCCAAAAATGATTTGAGCAGATTTACTGGGCCCAGCTGGGTCATAGACCTTAATATCCACCTTTCCACTGCTAGTTTCAAGGGGTCAGGTGTGTGGCAGCAAGTGAACTGCTTCATGTAAGCACAGCTCTCAGTTCCCCAGCCTCAGCCCTCTGGTTCTGAACACTGATGTACAGAAGGCATTTTCCTGGCAGGTGGCCACATATATTGCTATGCCCCAACCTCACTTCACTGAGAAAATCAACTCAGTCACTTTCTCCCTGCGCCAGGGCTAAGGGTGTCCAGGGATTGGTAATTACAGACACACAGTTGGTTATTTCCTGTGTCACCTGTCTTTTCTATTTTTTTCTCAATCGCCCAAATATCAGAAACACTAATTTGATTTTCATTTTGAAGGTGGCTGGTTTGGAGAATGACTCATGTGGTGATTTATTTCTGAACTGTTAAAAAAAAAGGGTGACAAAGCAACCCTTCTCCTAAATTTGATCAATGGCAGCATTTGATGGCAAATTAAATGCCAGATAAAACTGTCAAATGATTCCAAGAATCAATACTGACTGGAAAAAATGGCCCAAGCATTTAATGAGGTCTCTTGCTCCCGAGGGAAATAGCACTACTAGAGTTCAGACCTTAGAACAGTAATACATAAAAGCAGCACAAGAGAATTTAAATAAAGCTCCTTTTTGTATCAGTTTTGATCAATTCCTCAGCTTTACTGCTGTGGCTTCAAAAGGAGACCACAGTACCAACACAGAATCTCTTGGGGGGAACTTTGGAAATGCAAGTCCTGGCTGTTCATTGCCTTCAGAATTTTGTGCAGTTATCCCCTCAGGGAACTGAGCTATACTACATTTGAAGAACTGCCATCTTTTCACACAAACAGAAGACAAAGTGTTGCCTATAGACTAAGCAAAGACATGTGAGAGATGGATCTGCCTTCTGTGAGTGTGGGTGTAGCTGTGCTTTAGAGATGAATTCGAAAAAGCAAGTCTAAGTGGTTATTGTTTATTGTCATTGAAATATTCTGCAGACAACATGGGTTGCATGCTCAGCATCCTTATGATTCCCTAAGCACTGCCAGGAGTAAAACTTGAGCTCAGAGCCAGGAGTAAGCCCTGCACACAGCTGGTTGTGACTTTAAAATATCAGGATAATAACATATGTATAGGCTAATTTGGTCTGGGGTGAAGGGGGCTGTGGTACTCCATATTTCCATTACCTTCTTGGATTTTTTTCCTGCTTTTACAACCTCATTTTTTTGTGGGGAGTCTAAAAGCATGTATTGAAAGCTCCTCTTGTCTTGGCTGTGGAATCCTGAGATGCCCAGGTCAACTATGTGCTCACCCAATATACAGCCAGGTTTATGTGTACCATGATGGAAGTTGCTGTCTTAGCAAGTACCATCACTACAGATGCTAGGAGCACTGTGATCAGGGGTGTGGCCCTCCCTGAGCATGTATGTGGCACCACATGGGTGATCTTTTCCAAAGGCATATGAAAACCCATAGGTTAAAAACCATTTTCTGAAACCTACTCTGATCTCAGAAAGTTAAGCCTAAATGTTCTTTTTTAAATTTAAACACCAGGTTGTTCATAATACAGTTGCATTGTTTTTGTTTTTTTAATTTTTTCTTTATTAAGCACCATGATTCCATACATGATTGTAGTTGGGTTTCAGTCATAAAAAGAACACCCCTTGTCTTTGTTTTTCACAGATAAAGTTGTTCATGATTGAGTTACAGTCGTACAATGCACAACAACCTTCATCAGTGTGCATTTCCTACCATCAATAAGTTGGGGCTAATTGTTGAATCATAGGAAAGTTCAATAGGTACTATAGGCAATTTTATTATTTAACCTAATATTTGTCAGGATCCCTAGCATGTGACAAGTGTCCTTGAAAACAAAATTAGGTGTCAAAAATATCCCAAATGCTGGTAAAATGCTACAATATATCAAGGAAATTGTATTTCAGATAAATTTTATTTTTAATAAAGTAAAGATTTTGATTTTATACATTCACAAGATGTTCTGAGAAATTTTGAGGAGCAGTGACATGAATGGGGCACTATCAGAAAACAAATTTTGCACTAGGTGCAAAGCTTGTTCAACAGACTATCTTATCTCTGTGATGCTCAAAACGTCCATCAGCCCAGTAAACAGCCCGTGCCATCTGCATCCATTATTTATCCTTCTATGAAAAAGGATAAATTAAACTCTATTAATCTTTGTGACACACTGATCAGATTATATGTACATAAATAACAAGATTTTATAAACCATGAGGTAGATCTCAAAGAGAAGGTAGTGATGCTTTTCATTTTAGCACCTTCCCTCAGAAAGAACTATCTGAGCTATGCATAGGAGTTGCTTTTGGTAGAAAAAAGTAATCCTAGGAGGAAAATTCTAAAGAGGGTAATCCACGTAAGAATCAAAACCATCATCATCTAGCACAGCAGTGTTTGCCTTGCAAGCAGCCAACCCAGGACCTAAGGTGGTTGGTTCAAATCCCGGCATCCCATATGGTCCCCATGTCTGCAAGGAGCTATTTCTGAGCAGATAGCCAAGAGTAACCCCTGAGCACCTCTGGGCATGGCCCAAAAAAAAAACCCAAAAAACAAAAACATCATCATCTAGCATCTCATTTTCTTACAAGCTCTGCTCCCCAGAAGACCTTGTGAAATGCAGAAAGAGACACTTTCTGCTACTGGAACATTTTTCTAGGAGAAGCCCAGGAACAAGTGAATAGAATAAAGGGGGGGGGCTTTAATGTAAGTAAAGCAAATTATATTGTGAAAGACACCAAACAGCAGGGGCTGGAGAATAGAGAATAGAGAGTGTGTCCATGGTTTTATGTCCAGCAAGGAGAGACTTAACTGCTGGTGGGAATGTGGAGTGGTCCATTCTTTTTGGGAAACAATATACAGTCCTCAAAAAAAAAATCTTGAAATTGAGTTTCCATATGACCCAGCAAACAACAGCTTGAGAATATAAGCCTAGCCTCTCTCCAAAGAAACAAAAATGCACTGTACTTCAATGTTCACTGCAGCATTATTCACAATAGCCATAAATCTGAGACAACACCAAGTGCCTAAGAACAGATAAGTGATAAAGAAACTATGGTAAGCTACATTATGTAATATAATATAGCTGTTAAGAAAAGTGAAGTCATGAAATTTGCTTCTTCATGGATAGACCTGAGAGTAGGCTGCTGAGTGAAATGAGTTAGAAGGAGAGGAGGGGGCAGACATCACAGGATCACTTTATATACAAGATATTATGGGGCCGGCGAGGTGGCGCTAGAGGTAAGGTGTCTGCATTGCAAGCTCTAGCCAAGAAAGACTAACCGGTTCGTTCCCCATGCGTCCCATATGGTCCCCCCAAGCCAGGGGCAATTTCTGAGCACTGAGCCAGGAGTAACCCTGAGCATCAAACGGGTGTGGCTCAAAAAACCAAAAAAAAATAATAAAAAGTAAATGAGAGATAATACCCAAAGACCAATACAAAAGGGAGTAGCATAGTCTGTGATAGAAGCTTGTCACAAACAAGTGTGGAGGGAATACGTTAGGACAGAGAAGGGACCACTATGACATATGACATATTGGAATGTTGGAAATGAATATTCTGTATAAGTACTGAGGGCTGAAAGGAGGTACTGTGGTATGCATGATACCCTTTCAGTAACAGTATTGTAAACCACAGTTTTACTAAAAGGTAAAAAGAAGTCAGAGAGAAGAAAAGAGTCTGTCATATAGCACATAGGAGTAGAGGTAGGGGAGAGGAAATTGTGGACATTGGTGTTGGGAAGTAGAAACTGGTGAAGGGATGGATGTTGGAACATTGTATGACTGAAACTCAATCATGGACAACTTTATAATTGTGTATCTCACATTGATTAACAAAAATTTTGTAAAGTGATATAATAGGCTTTATATATTTTAGTAGTTTTTTGGGAAAGTTGTACATGAGAGAGAATGGGTGAGTATGTACAGTTTAGGTTATTTCAAAGAAAATAGTAAAGAAATGTCATTGGGGGCCGGAGAGATAGCATGGAGATAGGGCGTTTGCCTGCAGTGCAGGAAGGAACAGTGGTTCGAATCCCGGCATCTCATATGGTTTCCTAAGCCTGCCAGGAGCGATTTCTGAGTGTAGAGCCAGTAGTAACCCTGAGTGCTGCTGAGTGTGACCCCCCCCAAAAAAAAAGAAAAAAAAAGAAACGTCATTGGGGGCCTGAGAGATAGCATGGTGGTTCGAATCCCGGCATCCCATATGGGCCTCCGAGCCTGCCAGGAGCGATTTCTGAATGTAGAGCCAGGAATAACACCTGAACGCTGCCCGGGTGTGACCCCAAAAACCAAAAAAAAAAAATTTAAAAAAAGATAAAAGAAAAGAAATGTCATTGGGGATGTGATTTTATATAGCCACAAAAACCAAGATGGCTAGAGTGGTTCTTACTGCACAATGGTTTGCTGCAGAAATGTCTTAAAGTCTCATCCTGGCCCATTCAGCACCAATAGAGTGCAGTGGTGAAGCTTCTAACAAAGAGACGAGGTCACTCCATCCAAAATACATGCTCGACCAACCTGTTTAGCTTTCAGATAGTCCTGAATTTTAGGGGAAAAAAGAGGGCACAAAAAGAAGGTTGCAAAAAGCTTAGTCAGGAGCTTATGCTTCTGTTGGCCTCAAGGGCCTGTTTTTGCATCTGCTTATAGGGAGCATGCTTAAGTCGGAAATAATAGTTGGAAGACGAGATTGCTTGTATATGTAGCCAGCCAGGCATCTAAAAGCCAAGGAAACCAGAAGATTATAGAGAATCCAAGAGATGCTTAGTTAGGGAAGGCTTCAAGGATACACAGACTAGACCAAACCCTGCAGCTCTTCCACTGCCCAGAGGAAAAACGAGTTTGGGAAACATAAGGTAAAAATAAGATAGATGCCAACTTATAACACCTAAATTCTCCATAACGCAAAAGAACCCAAGACATTTTTTAAAAAGTGTTAATTTCCAAGCAATGGTTGACTTATGTAAGTGGAAGGAATTAATGTGAAGTGTCCTGAAATTGTTGAGAATAAATTTGAATTGTCATTCTCTTTTACAAAAGCAAAGACTGGGGGAGGAAGGGAGGGAGGGAGGGAGGGAGGAATGGAGGGAAGGAGAGAGAGAAAGAGAGAGAGAAAGATGCTCACCACAACATACACTTAAGGTACACTCAAGAACCAAAATGATTCTGAAAGAAAAGCAAAATTGTTTCCTGGAAAATCAGGGTAAAGATGGAGAGAATTGAACTCTGTTATACAGAAATCAAGACTTGGCCTTGGGTATATGTTGGAGCTTTGTGCCCACTAGGCCAGTGATTTAGGGGGCCCTGGGAGGACAACACAGATTGAAAACTGTTATTTGGACAAGGTTGAGGCTGGAGCAGAGGGACACAAGAATAATAGCTGTGTTGACTGTAGCATGGCCATACTGCACCTTTTGCCCTGTCCTGCTTTCTGTATGCCTGTGAGCCCTTGGGCAGGGCATTCAAGCTCTGCTCTTTGATGGGTGAAGAGAAGATCAAATGCTTGCATTCAGCTCTTCTCAGGAAGGCTCCTGGGGCTAACAGGGGACCATCTAACACAGAATGCTCTGAGCAATGCCACATTTTGTCCCTCTCAGAAACTAAGAATTCATGAGGTGGAGAAAGGATGAGCTTTATACACTGGGCAGGTCTAGCAAGGTTCTCACCTAAAAGAATGAGCATTACAAGACTTTGGTTGCATATACAGGGGTCTGCACTTGAAGCTGTGAAGTGGGAACATATAGGGTCAGGTTAGCACATGCAGATGAGTCATGGTGTCAGGGTAAAACAGTATGTAGACTTGGTAAAATAAAAACAAGTCTTCCCCTGTGTGTGGTAATGAGCAAGAGGGAGCCAGGAACCAGAACTTCCTTTCACAAGGTGGAAACCAGAATATTTTTCTCATGACAGCTTGGACCCGGGTAAGGTTTTTACTGCTGTATCCTGTGCCACAGCCCAATGAGAAGGAGATAGATACACCCCTCTTCCATGTAGGCTCTCCAGATTAAGTTTTCTTTGGCTAGGTTGGTTCACAAGAACATGCTGTGAAGTCACTTTAGCAGGATGGTCTCCAATATACTAATGGGGTTGTACTGACTTTCTCTGTTGCCTTGGACCCCCGCCTGGTCCCTCTCACAAACATGAGAGGCCTAAGCAGGGCAATGAGCTGATTTAGATGGCTGAGGGTGAACCTCCCTCTCCACTCCAGGCTTAGGAGTTTGTCTTATCAGATGGGAAATCTGGGGAAGCTCCTGACATCAGCATCTGGGTTCATGTGATCTGCAGGTATCAAGTCATCTGGAATCTGTATTTGTGACAGAACCTCCATGCGAGGGCATGGGAAGCTGTGTGTTTTTCCTGCCTTGTACTCACATTCCTTTCTAGCTCTGTCTGGGATGGTTTCCTATCCCACCATCCTGTCAGCCTTTCTCTGTTCTCCCACATTTCCCCTCAGAGGGACTAGGAAACAGCAGCCTCAAAGTAGCAGCATTCCTACTCTCATGACCCATGGGAACCCCTTTCTGTGCCTGCTTAGAGATAAGGTACGATGGAGGAGTCCTGGAGAACATCACTGGCTCTTGGAGCAGTTCCCTGGTTCTGTTTGTGAGCTCCTGACTTGCTGGAACATTTACATCACTCTGAGAAGGGAGCCGTAGGCCACTCTTGCTGGGCTGGACTGGGCTGAGCCTAGCTGATCTGTGGCCAGAGAAAATTGGATTCCTTTCAGGGCAGGGGAGAAAGATGATGCTTGAGGCCACTGCTGAAAAAAGGGTCCCCACACTTCATGCTGGCCACCTTTCTTCTTTCCTTGTCTCCTATTTCTGCACTGCATAATTATGGGGTTCTGCGAAAGGAATGTTTTGATGTTATTCCAAATTAAATATTGTTATTAAAAGCTTCTGGGAGATAAGGTTGATAATTGTTTAGTTCCTATACTAAGTACTTTTTGTCTCTTACTTTTATCCCTTCAGTTAAAGTTTGGCACATGGTGTTGGAGTTAAGAGGCCTCCCTGTGTCGAAAGCTTCAGCAAGCAACACAGGGGAGACCATGGATCCATGTGCTTTTAGCTTGTCCAAATCACAGACCAAAGTGGTGTCTCAGAAACAACACCTCCCTCTTGATTATTTCTAAACATAAAAGGACACGTGTATCTCCTTTATATATCTCAGATGTATTCCCTTAACATCTAAAATTTTTTCAAACATTCTCATATAGTGACAATTTTGCCCATTGTTTTGTTATTTGATTGTTTGATTTTCCCCTTTGAGATCTGTTTTATAAGCAATACCAGTAGAAGAGTATCTCTGTATAGATTTCATGTTTGAACCAAGTTACGGGAAATGTTGGACTTTATTTGTCAACCCCCAGATGCACCAACAATATCTTGGCATTGCTTCTTTTTTGCATAGGCACATTAAAATGGGAAAATAATATATATGCAAACAAGTTCTCATCTAATAGAGATGGGAACACAAATTTGGTAATGCAATTAGGCCTTAGACCCTGAACATTGGCATAATGATTTGGCTTAGGCCTCAGAAGAATAGGCATCGCCCACACACACCTGAACAACCATCTATGGAAACAACCACAATTGTCTATTACATTACCAGGATCCAAGCTCTACCAGGGAAGACCTACCACTGCTTTGGCATTGACTTACTCCAAAGAGTGCTCTCAACACCCAGACGACTCAGCAACAGCCTGCTTGCAGGGCAGATCACTCTGCATTTAATGGTATGCTGAAACTAGAGAATGCCCACATCAGCCTGACATCAATGAAAAAAATGCACAGAATCCAGAATCTTTAAATATAAGAATCTGATACCAACAATAGCTAAAATGTGAAAAAGTTTCACTGGGAACACGGAGAATGACTCGGGTTGGACAGACTGGTATACCTGGAACCCAGAGTCAGTCTTATGCCAATAAACTTCTGGGGTGAGGCCTTTTTGTAATCAGGTCAAGGATTTTTTTCCATTTTCCCCATTTTTCTGGATCTATGCAAACAATGGCGATTGCCACTATCACAACTTTACTATATTTTTTTACTCTTATCTTTTAAGGAAAAAAAATACAATTTACTGAACTTAAAAACAAATAAGTGTAGTAGAATGCCTGTCTCGAATATAGGCAGGGGATGGGAATGGGGGAGGGGGGAATGTTATACTAGTGAAGGGCGATGTTTTGTTTGTGACTGTAACCCAACTATGATCATGTTACTTAAATAAAAAATATATTAAAAAAAAAAAAAGAGGCCTCCTTGTGAAAACTCTCTGGAGTTCTGGGGGCAAGGTGCTGACTTACATTTAGCCAACCTAATTCAGTGTCCAGCACCACATAATTCCCAGATCACTGCCTGGAGTGGACCCTGAGCACCCCACCAGGTGTAGCCCCAATCCCCACTCCAGTGAAGAGTAGAGTTGAACTCACACTGTGCTTTTGTTGGTTTTACCCACACCCCTTAATTTTTTTTTTATGAAACAGGCTTTTATTTGGGGGAGGGTACTTGGGCCACACCCTTTGGTGTTCAGAGGTTAGTCTTGACTCCAAGCTCAGGAATCATTCTTAGCAGTTTCAGTTGAACCTGGGTTAGCAAGACATGTGTCCTGCCTGCTGTTCTTCCAGTCCTGAAAACAGGTTTTACTCTCAAAGTAGTGGATGTTTGCCATCTTTCCTGACTTCCTAAAGCTTTAACTTTTTCTCCTGCATTTCCCTTTTCAAGTCTAGATCTGTGATGTTTGCTTCTTTACCAAGGATATTTTTCTTGTGTTACATCAGAATATTGAATTATTTTCCCTAGAAACCTCTCTGTCTCTCATCCTGGCTAGGGCAAGCATGTTTAGTGGGTGAGACTAGGGTAGTAGTGGGAGCAGGTGCCTGAGGGTGGTTGATGGGTGGGCTTGGGGGGTAGGGTGGGGTTCTATCTCTTGCCAGAGCCCCTGCCCTGACTCAGTCCTTGTAACCTGCCCATCTGTGTCATGTCTCAAGCTCCTCCTCCTCCACATAGATCTAGGAGTTTTATTCTTTAATTTCTACTTCTAAATGATGTTTTCTATGTGTTACTTTTTAATTTTTGTTGCTTTGGGCTACACCTGGAAGTACTCAGGGATTACTCTAGGTTTTAGGGATCTGATATGCCAGGGATCAAACCCAAGCCTACTGCATGTAAGGCAAATGTCCTACTCACTGTACTGTTGCTCTGGCCTCCATGTTTATTTTATATGAAAGGAAGTTGTAGGAAGAAAGTGCTAGATTATGGACATGAGTGGAAATTGAAATTAAATATTCAACCAGAGGTATTAAGGGAATTATGGTTTGTTCTAGAGACAATGTCAAAGGTTTTATTGTTACCAGAAATTCTTTACATTATGGCTCTGTATCCCTTAACACTAGTGTGATTCAGGAGTCCAACACTCTCTCTGTGCTATTTTTTATTGAGGGAGTCAACACCCAATAGTGCTCAGGGATTTCTCCTGACTATATACTCAAAAAACACACTTAATGGGGTACAGGGACCATATGTAGTGGCAGGGTTCAAACCCGGATTGGCTGCATGCAAGGCAAGCTCCCTGCCCACTGTACTCTTTCTCTCTGGCCCCTGCTCTAAAATATCTAAATAAGCAGCTGCCTGCCTGTGCCCTGCAGAGATGTTATAATCTCCTGAGTCACAGAGTAAGTGGGCTGCAATGAGGGATTGTGGGTGGAGATTTGTGAGGGCAGATTTGAGCATTATCATCTTTGGGTATCTTGAGCTTAATGGTTTCTTAGTAGCAAGTGTTTTTTAATTCAACCCTAATTGACATCTTCTAAAACTAGAAGAGAGCATATATGTGTGCATACATGCATGTATGGTTTACATGTTCATGCACCTGTGTAGATGAGTAACTAATTGCAGAGAAGAGATTCCATTAACATCCTACAGATGATATACTGGAAAATAATATTTTACTCTAAGATTTTAATGTCAGCTGGATATAGTAAAACCCAACCCCCTAAAATAGTCCCTCCTTAAAAGACACTTAGATTTTATGAATCTGTCAAATGTTCACAAAAGAAGAAAAAATGTCCCAGGGATAACTTGAGGCTTATCTGAGTTTCAAGCATAGCCTGTGGGAAGAAACAGACAATAGTCCTGTTGTCTACAGGGAAGTTATGCTTCTTTGAGATGGATCCCCCACCAATTCTCCTTTGATGTCAGGAGCCCACTCCCTTTTGTCAAAGACATTGTTCCTCATCCATTTATACCCCAGGTTAAGGCTCCAAACCTGTACTTTCTGGTGTAAGGACCCAAACCTTTTCCTTCCCAAGGAATCCAATGATGTGATCAGCTCTCCTGAGACCCCACCTTGGCTCCCTGAGGCCCCTGAGGAGAAGGAGCCATTCTCTGTCTGCCTCTCACACCCTCCCTGAAAGCTGTTTCTGGAGAATGCAGACCGCAGGCTGCTGTCAGCACAACTTTGCTGAACTTCTTTTCTAAAGCCCTTGAATGAGACCTTTGCTGGCTAGCAAGAAGCCTGTCTCTTAGAATGCCTGGCCTGTTTCCCAGTGTGAAACATTCCCCAAATATGCCACTTGGTGAGTGTCCCAGCAGACAGAGCCCAGAGCCGCCTGCCATCGGGAGAGCTGGCATCTACTCTGGGTGCTGGGGGTGGGGTCCTCTCGAGCCACTGGCCCTGGGTTTGCCAGTTGCTGAGCAGGTCCCACCCCTGGTTCCATCTGGAGCAAGAATGTCCCAAGAGTCCACTGTGATGATCGCTGTAAGCTTTTCTTCCTTTAAATCCCCTCCTTCATGCAAGACCAAGCTGATAAAAAGGCTTTTGTAAAGGAGCAGCCTGAGTCTTGGTGCAAGTCTGTGTCACTGCTGTCAGGATTTCCAAAGATGGACAAAAGAAACGGCCTTAGTTGAATTCCTGGGCAAACAAGTTTGAAAGTTGGCTGGGAAGGAGTCAAGGTAAACGGCTGCTGTCATGTTATGAGTTTTGTTTGCAAATCATGACAAGCATTGTCATGATGGTAGGGAATGATAGGAGAATCCCTCTCCAGGGAGTGCCTCACTGCCCATCTGGGTGAATTAGTACTCAGGCTGACAGAATTTAGTAGTTGAATGTCTGCTTTGCAAGTTTATATGGGCAAACAGAAAAAATTAAAATCCAAACCAGAACCATTCAGGCTGCACATTGCTGTTGC
Organism: Suncus etruscus; assembly: GCF_024139225.1. NCBI lineage: Eukaryota > Metazoa > Chordata > Mammalia > Eulipotyphla > Soricidae > Suncus > Suncus etruscus. Next base: position 128,706,908 of record NC_064849.1, read on the forward strand.
TTAAGGATGCCTTTTGGAAGGTCCTTAGTGAGGGACATTATACAGACCCCTCAGGAAAGAGGGGAAACCTGATTCCTTTACCATCTCATGAGGATGAGAGGTTACCTGGTTATTTTTGTATCCAGCATTACTTTTGTGGATCCCTGAAAAGTATGGTCATGACTAATATAGCCAGACCTGAACATATAATGTCCATTATTAGCTCATCTTAGTCCTTTTGAATCTCTTAGAGTCTTCCTTTTAAAGAAGTCACGAGGGGCCAGAGCAATAGTGCAGCGGTAGCGTGTTTGCCTTGCACACAGTTGATCCAGGATGGAGCTCGGTTAGGTTCCCTGCGTCCAATATGGTCCCCCAAGCCAGGAGCAATTTCTGAGTGCATAGCCAGGAGTAACCACTGAGTGTCATCAGGTGTGGCCCCAAAACAAAAACAAACAAACAAACAAAAAAGAAATCATGGAAAAACTTAGAACTTTTTTTGTTTGCTTTTTGGTTTTTGGGTTACAGCCAGCAGCACTCAGGGGTTACTCCTGGCTCTGCACTCAGAAATCACTCTTGGCAGGTTTGGGGGATTATATAGGATGCTTGGGATCGAATCCAGGTCAGCTTCATGCACAGCAAATGCCCCACCTTTGGCCCCAAGAATGGTTTTCTGTTTTTTTCTTTTACCCAGTTATTATCTTCTCATTGTCTTCTTCCATTTGATGTTTCCTTGCTTTAAGTTTTAAACATATTTGTCAAAAGCAAGACCAACTAAAGCAAAATCAATGTTCAAAAATTGCAGTCTGTAGCATTCATAGTTAACAAACATTCTTTCTTATGGTTTGTTTGAATGTTTCTGTCTTTGAGACACAACCGTTTGCTTACTCCAAGCAAATGTGCAATGTTTCTTTATTTTTTTTTTTTGCATATGGAAACACCTTCTCTTACTTTTTTCATCTTTAAGGTGATGTTCTGCCCACTCTGCCCTGTTGTGTTTTTGTCAGTTTCTTTTTCCTAATACTTTCTAGCCTCTTTCAACTGTAAACACATCTCTTGTTTTCAGTCCCCTGGATTTTCTCTTAGTGTCAATACTTTATCCCCCCGCCCCCCAATTCTGGATTTAAATACTAGCACCTGTGAACAGTGAAATACAGAACTCTACAGCCAGTCAGATTCTGGCTGACTCTTTGCTAGTTGTGTGACACTGGGCCATCAGCTCTCTTTTCTAGTTTTTATTATCCTTCATAGGAAAAGGGAACATTCCCAGTACTTATGCCAGGGATTGGGGGATAAAAGAAGATCTATGTGAAGTGTTTAGACCAATGGCTGTCCTATGGTGTTTATTTTGGATTTCCTTCTCATATACCAATGGGGTTTAGTGTTAAATATTCACTGTTAAGAAAGAAAAGACAACAAAGAATGGGCTTACTAATGGCAAAGGATGGTATTTCAACATGTTGTTTTTGTAAAACTCTGGTCCCTGGGGATGGATATAAAGAAAAACATCCTTAATTTACCCCACACCACTTTCTTTTTTTTTCAGTCTCTTAATGAAGGTACAATTTGCATGCCATACAATTCACTTATTTAAATGAGTGGGATAATGCTGGGACTGGAGAAATAGTCCAGCAGTAGGGCACTTGCCTTGCATTTGACCAGCCTGAATTTGAACCCTCATATCCCAAGGCCACCAGGAGTGATTCCTAAGTGCAGAGCCAGGAATAACCTCTGAGCATCACTGGGTATGGTTCAAAAAAACAAACAATGAAATCCCAAACAAACCAAAACACATGACCAAAAGTTGTTGCCACATTTCATTATAGAAATGTTAATGTTGTGATAAATGTAGATACCAGATCACTTAACATTTTTACTATGTTTTTAAATGTGTATTTCAGGGATGTTCATGATATTGTGCAACCACCCCTCTAATATTTCTAACTTTGTGAAATTACCTGCTGAAGAGATTTCCTGTAAATGGAATGATGGTACATACACACAATAACTTATATGTATCTGGCTTATTTAACTTACAGTGATTTTTTTAGGGTGTGTTCATTTTGCAACATGCAAACATCTTCCATCTTTATAGCAGGATAATAGTTCCTTGTATGACATACTATGTTTTTTTATCCAACTCTAGAGGAACACTTAGGTTGTCTCTCTGTTTTGGGCTATTGTGAGCAATCTTGCAATCAATATTGGCTTCTAAATACCACTTGATTCCCCACTTTCAATTTTTCTAGTTCTGGAATGGTCAGGTCACATAATAATTTGAGTTTTACTTTTTGAACAACCTCCCACTTTTCCCTGAAAGTTGCTTATTGGTCAGTCTCTCCAGTTGGCATTTTCTCCTTTAGTGTGTATCTCCTTCATATCCCGATTCACTTGCCCTTATTTTGTTTGTTTGCTTTTGGGGGGCCACACCATGATGCTCAGGGGTTACTCCTAACTCTGTACCCAGGAATTACTGGCAGTGCTTGGGGTTCCATAGAGGATGCTGGGGATCAACACAGGTCAGCCACATGCAAGGCAAATGCCTTTCCTACTATACTATTTCTCCAACCCCTATTCCAATTCCACTTATCCCCCAAGTTCTAGTTATTTTCATGTAGCAGATATATTTGTGGAATTTTTTTGTTTGTTTTTTGTTTTTTTTGGCGGGGGGGATCACACTCAGTGGCACTCAGGGGTTACTTCTGGCTCTGTACTCAGAAATTGCTTCTGGCAGGCATGGGGGACCATATGGGATGCTGCAATTAGAACTGATACCCGTCCTGGTTCAGCTACTTGCAAGGCAGACACCCTACTGCTGTGTGCTATCTTTCCAGCCACTACAGATATACCTATTCTCCCACACAACCCTTTTCTCTGCCTGAAATCAGTTTGCAGAACTTAACTTGCTTCAATCACACATGCACTTAATCACTTCCATCTCCTCATCCTGGAAGGATGAACTTGGTAGCAGGTCAACTAGAGGCTTCCATCTACTTCAGACTGAGTGGTTTCAACCACAGTGTATCCCTTACACTTAAAAACACATAAAATTGTCAGAAGTTATGGGCAAGGAGCACTGTTCAGACCTTTCTCATCCTACAATGTTGTAATGTTCTCCGTCAATTTTGCTTGTCCTTAGGGGCAGTTTGCTCACTCATCTAGTGGGAGAGTTGTTCCCCATTTTTCATTCTCCACTTTTCCATGAGCAAGTGAACTAATTAATGGATACCCCAACAGACTGTAAGCCCGCCTCAGACAGCCATTCTGGTTGGGGGGCTAATTGTTAGCCAGGGTTTCTGGATGTCATTCATTTTACAATAAGGCTCCTAATTAATCTCGGCAGCGTTCTCACCAGAAGAAAGGCTGATAGGGAGAAACATCCCCAATTACCATGAGAAAGGAAATGTCAAGAGCCCTGCCGAGTTTTCCTGGCATCCACCCCTGTCTCAGATGGAAGCCGCCATTAATGCTCAGAGGCCGCCTGGGGATCGACCCTGAAAACCAGAGGGTTGTGAGAGAGCGAGGAGCCCCACTTTGCTCCTGTTTCCTAACCCAGTTGCGTTTCCCAAGAGCATGTGGACAATCTGGGTGAGGGGCCCACATCAGGGGCAGATCTGCCTCTGCAGTCTCCAAAGCAGGCAGGACTGATCTTATTCGGAAAAGCTAAAGGGCTCCTTTTTTGTTTGTATTTTATGCCTGCAGGACAAAAGATCCTTCACCACCGTAGTGATGTCTTAGAAACCGTGGTCCTGATCAACCCGTCTGATGAAGCAGTCAGCACCGAGGTAAGCCTCACCACTGTACCCCACACCACGAGCAGAGACCCAGCTCTTTGGAGATTGGGCAAATGGGGGAAAGAGAAGAGGAGAGCAGGTTTGGGGTGCAAGAAGGCTTCCTTTCCCCCCAGAGAATGGTTGGCTGTCTGCAACTGTAGTCCACTCCCCAGGACATCAGCTAGAAACTACTGTTTTGTCAAAACAGGGACTGTGAAATCTGGGGTACATGTGGGCGCATAGCAGTGGGCTTGAGGTGACTGTGATTCAGTGGGGAAGATAGAGATTTTGAGGCTCAGCCTTGGGCAAAGAGGAGACTCGTGTTTGGAGATTGCCATCTCCATGCAACCCTCCATCAGAGCCCACCTTGAGGGCAGGAGCACAACTGAGAGGTCAGGTGGGCTAAAATGCTGTCACTGATTAGCCAGGTGGCCTCTACAAGAAAGTTCTTGTTCTTGGCCCAGTTTCCCTATCTGTGAAATGTTCTGCTTAGAAATAGCAAGTGCTTAGAACAAAACAGTGAAATGTAAATGTTGAATCTTGCTATTATCAGTATTCTTACCATCAAGTGAAATTGTTAGCACATTTGCCTATATCTCCCCCTAGGTTGTGGACTTTCTTATTTTAGGGTGCATTTCTCCATTTTGGGGAAATGACTTGCATATCCCTGCTTTTTCCACTGGAAATAGAATGTGTTTCTCTCTTTCCCTCCTTTTATTTCTTGAATAATCTTGCTTTCCTTAAACAAACAAACAAACAAACAAAAACAAAAGAAAGAAAAAGAAAATAATTGTTGCCAGGGAGGATCCTTGGGTAAATGAGATCATGAAATTGCTTTCTCCCCACGATCACTGCAGTGGAGTTACTACCCCAGTTTTGAGCCCCACAAAATGTTGGTTTCCACTGACCCTCCTACCCTCCTGTCAGTGAGTGGCACTGTGCTGTAGGGTCTCTGTGAAATGGCTCTGATCACATACATGATGGGGCCCAGAGGTGCTTCCCATTGAGGCAGATCATTCTTTGACTTTCTGGGTTCCCTCTTATCTCACCTCTTGCATACTTCTGTAGTAAAACTGCTCTACTTTACTAAAACATAAGGAATATGTCTCAGACCCAGGGGTAATAACTGCAATTAGAAAAATTGGCACCAAGAAGCTTGTTTGACAAAGGCTCACCAGTTATCCTTAGTTGGTAAATCTCTCATTATCTGTGAAGCATAATCCTCAATGTGTGTCTGAATTTCAGAGCCTCTGAAAGATAAGCACCTGGCTAAAGCCAGAGCCAGGTCACTCAGGACAGAGTTGTGGACTTGCCATCTTTCTGCTGCTTCTCTTACAGGACAGTACCACACAGCCGGAGATGCTTCTTGGCCCTAGCAGTCCTTAAAGGCCCTATTGTTGCTTCTGCCCATAAATGGGGAAGATCTGTGATTATAGCCTGTTTTTGGAAAATAAAGATATGATTTACATACCATGAAACCCATCCTTCAATAAAAATTTATGAGTTTTAGGGGTTTTGTTTTTGTTTTTTGTTTGTTTGTTTGTTTGTTTGTTTTTAAGCCTACAGCACCCAGTATTCCGAGGCGGTCTCCCATCCAAGTACTAACCAGGCCCGACCATGATTAGCTTCTGAGATCAGGCGCGTTCAGGGTGGTATGGCCATAGACGTTTTTTTTTTTTTTTTTTTATTTGGGCCATATCCTGTTGAGCTCAGACCTTACTTTTGGCTCTGTGCTCAGAGATCACTCCTAGTTGTGGCCAGGGAACATATGAGGTGCCAGGAACCAAACCTGGCTCAGCTCCATGCAAGGCAAGCACTTTACCCACTGTGTGATCTTTCTAACTCTAAGTTTTAAGTACAGTCACAAAGTTGTTTAGCTATCCTCACCAATTCTAGAACCTGTCATCCTCCAAGATGATCTGTAATTTGTGGTTGCTTTTTACTCTTGCAGCCTCTGGCAACAACCAATTAACTTTGTTTTGCCTCTGTGGATTCACTTATTTGCCTATTTTTCAGATCATGGAATCATATAATAGGGCAGTCCTCTGTGTCTAGCTTATTCATTTAGTATAATGTTTCCTGTATTTTAACTTAAATCAGGACTTCATTCCTCTTTAGTGGCTGAATACTATTCTCTTGTTTGGAGGGATCACATGTTTATCTGTTCATCAGATGATGGGCTTTTGAGCTGTTTTGCTAATAGACTCTCATTATGGAACTTGTTTTGCTCCAACAAGCAATCATTTCTTCCTGTTTCAGATCAGCAGGACTCTTTGACAATCTCTTTAGGCCTACTACTCTCCCTATGACTCACAGAAGTAGAAAGTTAGTACAACCAAAATAAAGTTGGAGGGTTGCTGTTCCTCCAGACAGGGTACCTGGAACAGTTGTGAGAAACAGAACAGGAAAACATAGTTTACAGTATGTAAGGAACCTAGATTCTCTGTGCAGGAGATGGTGTTGTAACAGTTTCTTTGGAACATGTGTTATTCCTTGATCAGATGGTGGGGCAGTGAAAGGATCGTGTGTCTATTCTTCTATCTTCCCCTGATCTAGCCTAATGGCCAGTACTCAATTTGGGTTGACTGAATTAGGCCCATAAGAAAGATCTTAGTGCTAACGTAGATTGGTGTTTCTGTGGCAGGCCAAGTTGGCTTTCTGCCATTAAAAGTTCACTACATTGTGCAGTGTGAGTCATGTATAAGACTATGTAAAAGTTGCCCATTCAAGGGGAATCTTTGTTTCTCTCCAAGGCCCCTTGCTGATTTTACTGGAGATTGAACATGAAGCTATGTGGTAGGTATATGACTTGGAAAGAGGGATTCAATCCTAGTTGAGAGGAGCTGGTTTGGTACTCCACCTGGAAACCTGTCTTTCCTGATAAACTGGGGGACCTGGACTGTACCTCATGGCTCAGCCTATGTGATATCCAGGAATCTCGGCTGTGGATTCAGTAATAGAACCCATGACTGCCAGCTGTGGAAACTTCTTTGAACTAGATAAGAGAACCAAAGGGAGAAAGCCAACTACTGGTGCTATCTCAGTTGTAGCCAAGTGTGAACAGTGGCTTGCAGGGTGACCTGATGACCACAGCAGCTTATCTGACTCTCTAGGGGAAATGAACCAGTGCAGAGGTTCATTGGTGATAAACGTCACATGTCGCAAAAACTGGTCTTGGGACTGAGGTGCCTGTGATTCATGTCCTGCACCTTCTGCTTTCTTCTAGGTTCGCTTAATGATCACAGATGCTGCCCGGCACAAGCTGCTTGTGCTGACAGGCCAGTGCTTTGAAAATACTGGAGAACTCATTCTCCAGTCCGGCTCTTTCTCCTTCCAGAACTTCATTGAGATTTTCACTGATCAAGAGGTGAGTTCCTGTCTGGGAATACCTAGCTTAACAAGGGGCCTGGTCATGGCTGTAACTCTAGGCTAAACTTTGAAAGCCCTTCAGGGAGATAGGAAGGGAATGTCACGCCTCCTTTGAAAAGAGCAAAGCCCTGTGATCCAACGGTATTTTCATTCTGTGGCTCAGCAGCAAAAGAATGTAGAACATTCATCTAAAATTAATTGGAACCATTCTTAATGGGTCTGTAATGCAGATGGAAGGAGGGTTGGAATAGCCAATGTTTTCCAGATGGCAAAAATAATGGAGAAGTTGAAATAACAGAGCCCAAAAGAAAACCAAGGTTTCCTGTTTTCTGAAAGAATAGCCCGAAAGGTCTTTTGGACTTCTGCTAAGATTTAATTACTGTGATTTCTTTCAATCTTGTGCTTATTTTTCCTGGTCTAATTATTTCTGATTTCTCTTTATTTGAATGCCTTCTTCTAGGATTTGAACTTGGGCTATTTGAATAATCCAAGAAAGAGGGCTTGAGAAAAGGGAGGGATGGAAGAGTGTGGGCACTCTGATAACCCAAGGAAAAGAGGATCAAAGTATCCAAATCTTTTTTATTTTTTTTAGTTCTTTTTTTTATTAATTTTTATTTTTAATTATGAGAACAAAGATGCAAAGAAAGAGGACAAGGTAAAGTTACAGTGGAAGGACAATCACCCATAAACAGAATTCTCAGTAGTCCTATTGCTGATATCTTAACTTTGAACTGTCAGACAAAGAACATTAAGAAAAATAAAACAGAACCTATGTACAATTGCTTTGTCCCTCAAGTCCCCAGATTACATAATATTTCTTAGCAGCACACAACGTAATCTAAAGACTTAACACTTACGTAACTCCTTAAACATTGAAGGCAAAGTACTTTTTTACATTTCCATGCACATGCATATTAGTTTAAGTTAACCCCAAAAGGTTAAGTTTAAGCAAAGTACCCAAATGTAAGCTGGATTATTCATGTTTTTCACAGAGATCTTATTCAAGGAGTAGGATACCTGTGAAGTACTAGAAACTGTATGTTTGTGGCATTTGGTAAAAGTAGATTGTAGAATTTAATGTGGTTATTTCTGCTTAAGAATTTAGCCTGGATAGGATAAGCTCCTCTTTAGAAAATACTACTCCTCTTTAATTTGGTTCCTTTATAGGGACTGTCTGGGGCTGCCCCAGAGTGGATGGAGCTGCCCTTAGCTGAGAACAAATTTCTAAAGGACCAGGTTGAGAGGCAGTACAAACAGGGCTGTTCTGTGTCTATTTAAAATTCTTTCCTCAATTTATAAGGAGGGTAGCCCTGGCCTTGCAGGTGCTGCATGGGGCATCTGTCTCTGCATTTCATCTGCCTTAGCGCTGCTTCTCAGATCTAGGGCTCTGTGGGGTATGCATCAGAGGCACAATCTGTAATGCTGCTGCCCAGCTTCTGTAGCTTACCTGGAGGTTTCTGTGGAAAGAATATTCAAATGACATTACCCAGAGCTGCTCTGCAGCCTGTGAGATGGGCTTGAGGGGCTCCACCACTGAAAACCTTTCCTATAGTGTCCCAGCTTTTAGAAGTGATGTCAATTGGTTCTTGCATCCCACAGCAAGAAGGGGGGGTCCCAGAGATCATCACCTCTAAAGAAGGAAGACTTTGGCTCTGTCATTTTCCAAAGCTCACTGATAACTTGTGACCTGTCTTTTTCCAAGACTAATGAGACCTCAAGCTGTTTGTTTCCTATCTTGCCCCCGCATCTAATGAAGGCCCCAGAGAATCTCAGTTCACGTGCTTTGAAATGCCCAGGTTGGAACTCTGTTATACTCATAGACAGTTGTGGGGTGGCATGCACGCTTGCACATACACACACACACACACACACACACACACACACACACACACACACAGTAGCACATCCAGCACACCTTGCCCAAGTAAGGAAGAATGACCAAGTAAGACCCAAGTAAGATCTGCCTGGAAGCAGCCACATGACACAGGGACAGAACTATCCAGTTCCATGCCTTGCTGTTTAGAGGACTCTCCTGCATTCCTGCATAGGACTGCCCATCACTACCAAGCACTGGCTTCTACCCCATATCATCACTGGTTTATCTTTTGGCAGTAGAAGGTTTTGTACTTGGAGGTATCACATAGGAGGTTCATTTATTTGAAACCCCAAAGCATAATCCCTGTCTGTAAATAAGGCACAGCATTAAAAGTATTTTTTGCAATTAATAAAAAAGGAATTATTTTTACTAGCCCATAGAAGTAGAATGTGCATATATTAGGCATTTATGATAATTACAGGAGAGAAATGATCATAGCTGAGAAAGTGGGCTCTGTGTAAAGGTGAATGCTGAGGGTGGGTGCTGAAGGGCTCAAATCTTCATTATACTCAGATGGGTGCCAAGTCCAGATACTTGTTCATTATTTCTGCCTACCCCAGGACTCCTATCCCAGTGCTTTGGAGAAAGTACTGTTACTACAATAATAAGGCATTTGCCTTGCATAAGCCAACCTCGGTTCAGTAGCTCTGCATGGCATAGGGTTCCCTGAGTAGAGTAAGATATGGCCAAAAATGAAAAATCAAGGCCATATAGTATTAGAGAGTCAACTTTGGTTGTGTACATGCATTTCTCCCTAACACTGTATACATTTATTTTCCCTAATACTATGTAAATACACTTGCCATAGCTCCTTTATTCTGCCCCTTGCTCTAAGTACAGCCTTTCAGAACTATGACTGCTATTATTGCATTGGAAAAGAAGCTTACAGAATGACTCAGCAGCAAAGGGAATTTACACACTTTTTCCTTAGATCCTGAGACATTATTTTTTTCTCTGGATATACCATAAATATAATAGGGGGGTTGATACTGTCCCCCAGGACAACTGAAAAACTAAGTGGACTAAGAAATAGAATTATCTATGCACTCTGAATTCCAGAGTTAGAAGCCTTTGTATTGGAGGTCAACTACAAAATCAGATCTTATATATAGCTCAAACCATAACTTACTAGCCATCCCTTCCTGAAATGTGAGAATAATAGTTACCAGTTCCTCAGGACATTTTCAGTTTCTCTGTTACAAAGCTTTTCCTTATTTTTTTAATGGGGAAAAAGATTGGACCTTCAAGGATGGAATTGTGTATCCTTTTTCTACCTATTCCTTTTACCAAGCTACCATTTTCCTCCTCTGTTACTTCTTCTCAGCTCTACCACTGTTTTTTGTGTTAGTTTGTTTTATAAAGCAAGATACTAAAGATAATTTCAATCCCTTGTCACTGTCCTTTGCACTTGTTCCCTTAGCATGAATGAGGTGCAGGCAGAATATGGAGAAATTCAGTTAATTCTTTTTTTTTTTTTTTTTTTTTTTGGTTTTTGGGCCACACCCGGTAACGCTCAGGGGTTACTCCTGGCTATGCGCTCAGAAGTCGCTCCTGGCTTGGGGGACCATATGGGACGCCGGGGGATCGAACCGCGGTCCGTCTCCTAGGCTAGCGCAGGTAAGGCAGGCACCTTACCTCCAGCGCCACCGCCCGGCCCCTCTTTTTTTTTTTTTAAGTTAATTCTTAATCATGCCTTTGTGTCTTGTTGGGTTTTTGAGTCCAGAACATAGGATGCTAAAAGTTGGCTGGAGGTTTTAATTGCATTAGCACCAGGAAAAAATGTAGAGATACAGAGAAAAATGTCTTAGAAGAAAAAAAAGGCCCATTTAGAGGTTAAGATCCAGGAGAAGAAACCAACAAGATTTGTTTCCCTTTGCCTTTGTTCCTTTTGTCTATGGTGTCAGGGTTCCACACAATGGATACCACACTGTTTAGTTAGGATTGTAAGCATCATACTTCTATGGTTTTTATTGTAATCTTCTATTAAATATGTCTCAAAGTAACTTTTGACTTTTACTATCTACAATATAATGTCAGTGGACAGATAAGTAGGCTTTGAGGAGCTATATAATTTTTGCAAGTGAGGGGTTCCCTTTAAAAAAATTAAAACCAATTTATTAATGCACAGTTAATGGGAGGGGACCATACTAGTGCAAAATCTTGGCGTTGTAGCTCCTTTCACTTTAAGACAGACCCATTTGACTGACTTCACTTCATTCTCTGAGTCCTTTCTCTGGTTGCTGTTAGTCACATCTTCCCTCCCAAAACTTACTCAGATGGTTTATTGGACTGTAATCTTAGTCCATTAGCATGTCATTCTGTTGGAGTTGACTTTGGCATTATCAACCCAGTGTCAACAGCTTTTGTAAATGTCTTAATTGTGCCATCCTGCATTTTTGCAGTTTTATGCTATCTACAGATATTTTTTTGTTTTTTGTTTTTGGGTCACACCCGGCAGCACTCAGGGGTTACTCCTGGCTTTATGCTCAGAATCACTCCTGGCAGGCTTGGCGGACCATATGGGATGCCGGGATTTGAACCACCATCCTTTTGCATGCAAGGGAAACGCCTTTCCTCCATGCTATGTCTTCGGCCCCGCCATCTACAGATTTTTATAAATACATCTTCACAATGTTCATCCAAGTCAATAGTAAGCAGGATATTAATGAGCTTCAATGCAGCCCTCCACAGACTGCCACAGATTGACACTCAGCAGCAACATTTTCATGGTTGGCTACAAATCCACCTAATTCTGCTATCACAGTGTTCAGAGATCCTGTTAAATGTCTTACTAAAACCCAGAGATATGCTGTCCATTCTGCTTCCTTAATAGACAAGCAAGAAACCTAATCAAAAAAGGAAATGTAGTTAGGTTGACCATAGTTGATAAATTTAAATCTTATTTCATTAACATCATCTGAAGTTAAGTCATTTATTTCCTGTCTCTTCCTTCCTCTTCCAGCATGCCTGCATTTAATTAGATAGAGAAAAGGGGGAAAAAAAAGACTGTCTGCCCTGAGAATCTTCCAGTCATGCTTCCCATCTGTGTCGAAGAGAACAGGGGAGGGGCAACAGCAGGCAGTGTGCAGGAGAATGAATGGAAGCTCCAGTCACTTCCTTGAGTGTCACGGGGGGCAGAGAGCTGTGTTGAATTTTTTGAGATCAGTGTAGTTTAGCAAATACCATTGAGCCCAACAATGTGCTCTCTAAACAAAGATATGATAGATGAGCTTTCTGCTATTCAGGGGTTGAGTACAATGTACTCTAACAACCTGCATTCACTATGATGGTGATTTCCAAACTCTTTGAAAGGTAGCCTCAGTGTTAGTTAGCCAAGACTAAGATCTCATCACAGGTTTCTTCGCCTATTCTCTTGGTTGGCTCCTCTTCCTTTTTTTCATTAATTGAGGACATTTTGACTGCCACATTGAACTGAGCACGTATAAAACACAGTATTTTGTCTATAGCTATGACTTTTATTTGCTTTTCCTAGAACATCCCTGGTACAGAATTCTGTTCATCTGTATTTTTTAAACTTTATTGATTGATTGATTGATTGATTGGTTGATTTTTGGGCCACACTCAGCGGTGCTCAGGGGTTACTCCTGGTTCTGTACTCAGAAATTACCCCTGGCAGGCTGGGGGACCACATGGGATGCTGGGAATCGAACTGAGTCTGTCCTGGGTTGGACTCATGCAAAGCAAATGCCCTACTGATATGCTATCTCTCCGGCCCCACACCTGTATTTTCTTTTTGGCTTTTAACCTTCAATTTATAGGAGCTTTGTGGGTCTGGTGAAAGTAAAAAGTATGCAGGTGTAGTTTTCAAGTTATTTTACCTTGAACTTCTCCTTGAATTTAGTGATTGCAAATATCACCTAAAAAGAGATAGTGATTGACTATTGCCTACCCTTTGTGCCATGCTTTTAGGGCAAATTTTCAAATATGTAAATGACTAAACTTAATTAAAAGTTTATTTCTCTTAAAATATCCAGCAGTTTGAGGCCAGAGCAATAGCACAGCATGGAGGGCTTGCATGCTGGGTTCTATCTCTGACATCCCATTTGGTTTCCGCAAGACTGCCAGGAGTGATTTCTGAGTGTAGAACCAGGAGTAACTCCTTAAATGCTGCCAGTTGTGGCCTAAAAACCAATAGATAGATAGATAGATAGAGAGAGAGAGATACTGGTTATATATATTGGTGATATATATTAGGATTGATAGTAATGAGGAGCTGTGTCATGGGGTCACTTTTGATTTTGGAACCCATTTTGGTGCTCATCTTCACTTTGTTTGATCAGAAAATAATCTTACTGTCTCTTACTGTTTCAATTTTCCTAGCTTCCAAAATCGTTGATTCTAATCCTTTTATACTAAAAAATCTAGATAAATGAGAGGGCAATAGTGAAATTAGACATTATTTTTCTATTTGATGATTCTTTACATAATATAAAGGATAAATAGATTCAAAAAATTAAAAAATGGCCCTTACACGCACACACACACACACACACACACACACACACACCAGTAACCTTAAGATATTGGTATCCAGGAGTTTAGGATACAAAGATTATTCTTTGATTGTGTGTGTGTGTGTGTGTATGAGTGTGTGTGTGTGAGTGTGAGTGTGTGTGTGTGCGTGTGTCTGTGTCTGTCTGTCTGAAAATCATTCTTTGCAGTAGAGGGTGAAAGTTCAGATCTGCTGATTCAGGGATGCATGGACCAAATGAAATTCTTTTTCTCTTTCTCCTTTTATCATTTGCCATTGAGGTCACAGTTTTTTTTTCTGTTAGAACTCTGAGCTGATTTATGAGCTTTGTTAACAACAAAAATAAAACTAGAATTGCTCATGTTTCACCCTCACTATTTACTAAGTTAAGACCATGAAATGTACAGCTATTGCATAAAATGAGAAATCAAATCTATTTTCCCAGGCTCTAGGTCTTGATTTGCTCTTCTGAGCTCCCATCTTGTGGGAAGTACTAAACAATATATTGAAAAATGCTGAGCCAGATTTGATCTTAGCCATCATCCCTGGCTTACCCTGAATAAAGCAGGACTTATGAATGAGTAGAACATCTGATGATGGGTTTGGATATGAGCCAATTTGGGACAAATCTAGTCTCTTGCTCATGTGTTTACCCAGTTGCTGTAATTGTTATGACTTCAAATGAAGTATTTATATTTGCTGAGAAGCTGTTGGATCAGACACTAATGTTTGAAATAATGGGAGCTGATGACAGAGCCAATCTTTTTTTTTTTTTTTTTTTTTTTTTTTGCAGTAATGCACTATCCATAACTACTTCTCCCCAGAGGAAAGTAAAATCTTACCAAATATTTTTCTTTTATACCTGTCAGATTCTAAGAATAGACAACAATAAGTATATTGGAACAAATTTTCCTGTGTCAGCCAGACCTTTTTATCAACCTTGTGAAGTAAAGGATAACATTTTATAAATGGCTCACAATTTTCCTGTGATAATGTAATCATTTCTGAAGTTCATTTCTGCATATCAGTACACTCAAGCAATACTCAATATTTTGGAGGGGCCTCTGTAGTGCTCTGGTGGTGTTTGAGGGAACCATATGATGATAGGGATCAAACCTGAGATTTTCCCCATGCAAAGAATGTGCAACTAGCCCTCTGAATTACTGCTAATCCTTAAAGTATTTCCTATCTCCTATGGCATATTCTCTGTTCATCCAGATGGTCATTGGGCTGAGTACTGGAACAGAGTTCTAGAGTTCCTGTGGGTGGGAACAGATGGCAGAATGGTGTCAGATTTGGTGTTGGGTGGAAAAGGGGGTGTTCGAGGAGTAGGAGGTAGTAGGGGGCGTTCGAACAGAAGCTCTCTACCTCATAAGCACTTATGCAGCAACTGTCTGTGCATCTCTGCAATACCTAGTGATAGGGGAAGGACAGAGTCAATGATAGCAGTCACTTAAATCAGTTTTCTTTCCATTCTTTTATTAATCACAGATTGGGGAATTACTGAGCACCACTCATCCTGCCAACAAAGCCAGCTTAACCTTGTTCTGTCCTGAAGAAGGGGACTGGAAGAACTCCAACCTCGACAGACACAATCTCCAAGACTTCATCAATATTAAACTCAACTCAGCTTCAATATTGCCAGAAATGGAAGGACTTTCTGAGTTTACCGAGTATCTCTCTGAGTCTGTGGAAGTCCCCTCACCCTTTGATATCCTGGAACCTCCTACATCAGGAGGCTTCCTAAAGCTCTCTAAGCCCTGCTGTTACATTTTCCCAGGAGGCAGGGGCGATTCTGCACTGTTTGCTGTGAATGGATTCAATATGCTCATCAATGGGGGATCAGAAAGAAAATCCTGCTTCTGGAAGCTCATCCGACACTTGGATCGAGTCGACTCCATTCTGCTCACTCACATTGGGGATGACAACTTGCCTGGTATCAACAGCATGCTGCAGCGAAAAATCGCAGAACTGGAGGAAGAGCAGTCCCAGGGCTCTACCACAAATAGTGACTGGATGAAAAATCTCATCTCCCCTGATTTAGGAGTTGTGTTTCTCAATGTCCCAGAAAATCTAAAAAACCCAGAGCCAAACATCAAGATGAAGAGGAGCATAGAAGAAGCCTGTTTCACTCTCCAGTACCTAAACAAATTATCTATGAAACCTGAACCTCTATTCAGAAATGTCAGCAATGCCATTGATCCTGTCATTCTTTTCCAAAAGATGGGAGTAGGTAAACTTGAGATGTATGTCCTTAACCCTGTCAAGAGCAGCAAGGAAATGCAGTATTTTATGCAACAGTGGACTGGCACCAACAAAGACAAGGCCGAACTAATCTTGCCAAATGGTCAAGAAATCGATCTCCCAATTTCTTATTTAACTTCTGTCTCATCTTTGATCGTGTGGCATCCTGCCAACCCTGCAGAGAAAATCATACGTGTTCTGTTTCCTGGAAACAGCAGCCAGTATAACATTTTGGAAGGACTGGAAAAGCTCAAACACTTAGATTTCCTAAAACAGCCATTGGCCACTCAGAAGGATCTTACTGGCCAGGTGGCCAGTCCTGTAGTGAAACAAATCAAGCTGAAACAGAGGACCGACAGCCGAGAAAGCCTGAAGCCTGCTGCGAAGCCACTGGCCAGCAAGACTGTGAGAAAGGAATCTAAGGAAGAAACTTCTGAGGTTGCTAAAACAAATCATGTGGAAAAGTCCCCCAAAGTAGAAAGCAAAGAAAAGGTCATAGTGAAAAAAGATAAGCTGATGAAAACAGAGGCCAAGGCTCTAGGTACTGAGAAGGAGGCAGCCAGCAAAGAAGAGCAATCTCTCGGCAAAGCTGACGGTGCAGAGAAAACCACCACGGATGTCAAACCCAAAGTGGCCAAGGAGAAGACAGTGAAGAAAGAAATCAAAGCCAAATCAGATGACAAGAAAGAAGAGAAAGAAAAGCCAAAGAAAGAAGTGGCTAAAAAAGAGGATAAAACCCCTGTTAAGAAGGAGGAAAAACCCAAAAAGGAAGAGGTGAAAAAGGAAGTCAAAAAAGAAGTCAAGAAGGAAGAGAAAAAAGAAACCAAGAAAGAGGTAAAGAAGGAAACGCCACTGAAGGAAGCCAAGAAAGAAGTGAAGAAAGACGAGAAGAAGGAAGTTAAAAAAGATGAAAAGGAACCCAAGAAAGAGATTAAGAAAGTCGTTAAAGACACAAAGAAATCATCCACGCCTGAAGTGAAAAAGCCAGCAGCATTAAAACCAAAAGTGCCCAAGAAGGAAGAGCCTATCAAGAAAGAGTCTCTGGCTGCTGGGAAGCTGAAGGAGAAGGGGAAGGTTAAAGTCATTAAGAAGGAAAGCAAGACCACAGAGGCAGCTGCTGTAGCCACTGGCGCTGCAGCCACCACAGCAGCCTTGGCAGCAGCAGCTGCTGCAGCCTCCCCTGCTCCTACCAAAGAACTTGAGGCTGAAAGGTCCCTTATGTCATCTCCTGAGGATCTTACCAAAGACTTTGAAGAGCTCAAGGCTGAGGAAGTAGATGTAGTCAAAGACATCAAACCTCAATTGGAGCTGATTGAAGATGAAGAGAAGCGGAAGGAAACGGAGCAGGTCGAAGCATATGTCATTCAGAAAGAGACTGAAGTCCTCAAAGGTCCAGCTGAGTCCCCGGATGAGGGCATCACCACCACTGAAGGGGAGGGAGAATGTGAGCAGACCCCAGAGGAGCTGGAGCCAGTTGAGAAGCAGAGGGTAGATGACACTGAAAAATTTGAAGATGAAGGAGCAGGTTTTGAAGAATCCTCAGAGACAGGAGACTATGAAGAGAAGGCAGAGACTGAGGAGGCTGAGGAGCCTGAGGAGGATGGAGAAGAAAATGGATATGTGAGCACATCTAAGCACAGCCTTCTGGAGGAGGAGGAGAGTGCCAAGGCTGAGGCTGATGTGCACATAAAGAAGAAGAGAGAGTCTGTGGCCAGTGGGGATGACCGAGCGGAAGAAGACATGGATGAGGCAGTAGAGAAAGGAGAGGCTGAGCCATCAGAGGAAGAGGGTGATGATGATGACAAAGCTGAAGATGTTAGAGAGGAAGACTATGAGGCTGAAAAAGTTGGAGCCGAGGATTATGTTATGGCTGTGGTTGACAAGGCTGCAGAGGCAAGTGGTGCAGAAGACCAGTATGGATTCCTGAGCACCTCCACCAAGCAAGGGGGTGCTCATTCTCCTGCCCAAGCACCTGCCTCTTCAATTCACGATGAGACTTTACCTGGAGGCTCAGAAAGCGAAGCCACAGCGTCTGATGAAGAGAACAGAGAAGACCAGCCAGAAGAATTCACTGCCACCTCTGGCTACACTCAATCCACTATTGAGATATCCAGTGAACCCACTCCAATGGATGAGATGTCTACTCCCCGAGATGTCATGAGTGATGAGACCAACAATGAAGAGACAGAGTCACCCTCTCAAGAATTTGCTAACATCACCAAATATGAATCTTCATTGTATTCTCAGGAATATTCCAAACCTGCTGTTACATCCCTCAATGGACTCTCTGATGGGTCAAAAACAGATGCCACTGATGGGAAGGATTACAATGCTTCTGCCTCCACCATTTCACCGCCATCATCCATGGAGGAAGATAAATTCAGCAGATCTGTTCTCCGAGATGCATACTGCTCTGAGGAAAAGGAGGTGAAAAGCAGCACCATGTTGAACACCAAGGATACCTTTGCGACACTTTCTGATGAAAAGCGAAGCCCATCCAAGAGCCCTTCCCTGAGTCCATCTCCTCCATCACCCGTAGAAAAGACCCCCCCTGGGTGAACGTAGTGTGAACTTTTCTCTGATGCCCAATGAAATTAAAGTCACCGCAGAAGCTGAAGTCATCTCAGCATCTCCTGAGGTAAGCCAAGAAGTGGTAGAAGAGCACTGTGCTAGTCCTGAAGATAAAACCTTGGAGGTTGTGTCTCCATCTCAGTCTGTGACTGGCAGTGCTGGTCACACACCTTACTACCAGTCACCCACGGAGGAGAAAGCCAATCAACTCCCTGCAGAAGTCAATGAGAAACCACCCGCAGCCTCAGAGAATTTTGAGTCCGATGATGCCAAAGACGAGCATGAAAGGGCTTCCATAAGCCCCATGGATGAGCCTGTGCCTGACTCAGAGTCTCCCATTGAAAAGGTTTTATCTCCCTTACGGAGCCCACCCCTCATTGGATCAGAGTCTGCCTATGAAAGTTTCCTAAGTGCCGATGACAAGGCTCCTGGTAGATGTGTGGCGAGCCCCTTTGAAGACAAGAATGGAAAGCAAGTCTTTTCAGGCCAAATAAGTCCAGTCTCTGATGTGAATTCCACTGGTGTTTTCCAAGATCAACAGAAAGGAAAAAGCACAGACTTTATACCAATAAAGGAGGAGTTTGGCCAAGAAAAGAAAACCGATGATGTTAATGCTGTAACTTCTCAGTCAGGACTGGCTTTAGATGAAAGGAAGTTAGGGGGAGAGGTTTCACCCACACAAGTAGATGTCAGTCAGTTTGGATCTTTCAAAGAGGACACCAAGATGTCCATTTCTGAAGGCACTGTCTCAGACAAGTCAGCGACGCCTGTTGATGAGGGGGTAGCAGAAGACACCTACTCTCATATGGAGGGTGTAGCCTCTGTCTCCACTGCATCGGTGGCAACAAGCTCATTTCCAGAACCAACCACAGATGACGTGTCTCCTTCACTGCATGCTGAGGTGGGCTCCCCACATTCTACAGAAGTAGATGACTCCCTTTCAGTGTCCGTTGTGCAAACACCCACTACATTCCAAGAAACGGAAATGTCTCCATCAAAAGAAGAATGTCCAAGACCAATGTCCATTTCTCCACCAGACTTCTCCCCTAAAACAGCTAAATCCAGAACCCCAGTGCAAGATCTGAACAGGTCTGAACAGTCCTCTATGTCTGTTGAATTTGGCCAAGAATCTCCAGAGCATTCTCTGGCAATGGATTTCAGCCGACAGTCTCCAGACCATCCTGCAGTGGGTGCGAGTGTGCTTCATATTACTGAAAATGGGCCAACTGAGGTGGACTACAGTCCTTCTGACATGCAGGACTCCAGCCTGGCACATAAGATGCCACCCCTGGAGGAGCCCTCTTCATACACCCAAGATAATGATCTTTCTGAGCTCATCTCAGTATCTCAGGTTGAGGCTTCTCCATCCAGCTCGTCTGCACATACCCCTTCTCAGATAGCCTCTCCTCTCCAAGAAGAGGATGTACCTCCCCGAGATATATCCTTATATGCCTCGCTCACCTCTGAAAAAGCGCAAAGTCTGGAAGGAGAGAACTCTCTCCCAAGTCTGATATCTCTCCGCTCACTCCCAGAGAGTCCTCTCCTTTATATTCGCCTAGTTTTTCTGATTCTACCTCTGCTGTTAAAGAGAATGTAGCTGCTTGCCACACTTCCTCTCTTCCACCCCTGGATGCAGCATCCTCAGAGCCCTATGGCTTCCGTGCCTCAATGTTATTTGATACAATGCAACACCATCTAGCCTTGAACCGAGACTTCACCACCTCTGGCACAGAGAAGGACAATGGAAGGAAGACCCCTGGCGACTTCAACTATGCTTATCAAAAGCCTGATAAAGTCACCAGATCTCCTGATGAGGAAGGGTACGACTATGAGTCTTATGAGAAGACAGTGAGGGCACCTGATGCCGGTAACTACTACTGTGAGAAGACTGGGAGAACCAAGTCTCCTTGTGGCAGTGACTACACTTATGAGACCATTGAGAACACCTCCAAGACTTCTGAAGAGAGTGGCTATGCCTGTGAGATCACTGAGAAGACCACACGCGCCCCCAATGAAGATGGATACTCCTATGAGATAAGTGAGAAGACCATCCGGACCCCTGAAGTGAGTGGCTACAGCTATGAGAAGACAGAGAGGACGAGAAGGCTCCTGGATGACATCAGCAATGGCTATGATGATACTGAGGATGGCACCCACACCTTGGGGGATTGCAGCTACTCCTATGAGACCACAGAGAAAATCACCAGTTTCCCAGAGTCAGAAAGCTATTCCTATGAGAAATCAACAAAAACTACCCGAACCCCTGAAATGTCCACCTACTGTTACGAGACCTCAGAGAAAATTACCCATACACCACAGGCATCTACATATTCCTACGAGACTTCTGACCAGTGCTACCCTGCAGACAAGAAGTCCCCCTCTGAGGCTCGCCAGGAAGTTGACTTATGCCTTGTGTCCTCCTGTGAGTACAAGCACCCCAAAACCGAGCTCTCGCCATCATTCATTAACCCCAATCCTCTCGAGTGGTTTGCCAGTGAAGAGCGACCTGAAGAATCAGAAAAACCCCTCACTCAGTCCGGGGGTGGCCCACCACCTCCAGGAGGAAAGTCACAGGGGCGGCAGTGTGATGAAACACCACCCACTTCTGTCAGTGAGTCAGCCCCCTCACAGACAGACTCGGATGTGCCCCCTGAAACAGAGGAGTGCCCCTCCATCACAGCCGATGCAAATATTGATTCTGAGGATGAGTCTGAAACCATCCCCACAGATAAAACCGTCACCTACAAACACATGGATCCCCCACCAGTCCCTTTGCAAGATCGAAGCCCTTCTCCACGCCACCCTGATGTGTCCATGATGGACCCCGAGGCCTTGGCCATAGAGCAGAACCTGGGCAAAGCATTAAAGAAAGATCTGAAAGAGAAGACCAAAACCAAAAAGCCAGGGACCAAGACCAAGTCCTCATCCCCTGTCAAGAAGGGTGATGGAAAGTCCAAGCCTTCTGCTGCTTCTCCAAAACCAGGGGGCTTGAAGGAGTCCTTAGATAAGGTTTCTAGAGTGGCTTCTCCCAAGAAGAAGGAATCTGTGGAGAAGGCCACCAAAGCCTCGACCACCCCTGAGGTCAAAGCAGCACGTGGGGAAGAAAAGGACAAGGAGACCAAGAATGCCACCAATGTCTCCACGTCCAAATCTGTCAAGACATCTACAGCAGGTAGGTTTCAGTACAGGCAACCTGTCATTTCCATACTTCTTCCTCCCTGTAGCTTTCACACTGCCAGAATACTTTGTACTGGGGTGGTACACTTTTCCTTCTCTTGACTGTTACTTTCTGCCACAAGATGTAGTTCTGGGCTTCAGTGGACTGTAGACTGAGAGCTTAGTATATGATCAGAGCATCTCACATGCACCAGATCCCTTTTTTTTTTTTTTTTTTTTTTTAGTTTTTGGGCCACACTCGGTGGTATTCAGGGTTACTCCTGGCTCTGCACTCAGAAATCACTCCTGGCAGGCTTGGGGGACTATATGGGATGCTGGGAATCGAACCTGGATGCATCTCGGGTCAGCTGCATGCAAGGCAAACACCCTATTGCTGTGCTATCTCTCTAGCGCAAGATCCTATTCTTGCGTGTGCTCCATTATTCAACTGGCTTACCTTGTCCTAAATTCTCAGAACCTAGGATGTGTGTTGCAGGCATATCTGGAAGATTATGCTGACTTTGGTTTCAGCTGTGTGGCCCTCAAATAGCTAATATATCCCAGGTTAGGAATTCCCAGAGATATTATCAAAAATTTTGTGTTGCGGATGTAGCTCAGAATTAGAACACTTAATTGCATGTATGAGGATCTGGATTCAATCCACAGCCCCTCAAATAATAATAAAAAATTAAATAGAAAATGTTTAATGAAAAGAAATCACCAGGCTTGAGATAACTCCTCATTAAAGGCATTGCTTTGTTTCCTTCCTCCCTCCCTCCCTCCCTCCCTCCCTCCCTCCCTCCCTCCCTCACTCCCTCCCTCACTCTCCCTCCCTCCCTCTCCCCTTCCCTCCTTCCTTCGTTCCGAGCTTCATTCCTTCCGTCCGTCCTTCCTTCCTTCCTTCCTTCCTTCCTTCCTTCCTTCCTTCCTTCCTTCCTTCCTCTCTCCCTCTCTTTCTTTCTTTTTCTTTTCTTTCCTTTCTTGTTTTATTTTGGGAGGCCACACCCAGTGATGCTCAGGGGTTACTCCTGGCTATGCACTCAGAAATCACTCCTGGCTTGGGGGACCATATAGGACACCGGGGGATCGAACCACAGTTTGTCCTAGGCCTTACCGCTCCATGCCACTGTTCTGGCACCTGCTTTGTTTTCTTATCAGCCTATAAATACCATAATTTCATTTGACTAGTGGATACCCACACAAAATGAGAGAAAAGCATTGAAGTTTCATTTCTTTCTGATCTTAGGGTCTCATTTCAGATTGGGATTTTATTTGAAAATGTAGAGACTCCCTGACTTTTGAGTGCAACTATTCTTTTTTTTTCTCTTTGGGCCACACCTGGTGATGCTCAGGGGCTACTCCTGGTTAGCGCTCAGAAATTGCTCCTGGCTTGGGAGACCATATGGAATGCTGGGACATCGAACCGTGTTCTGTCCTAGGTTAGCGTGTGCAAGGCAAATGTCCTACCTCTTGTGCCTGCATCTATTCTTGTTTTCAGTTCTCAACAAAGACCTGAGGTTTTGAAGGACTGAAAGCTGTATGACTCAGCTTTCTTTATTCTGTTCCTTCAGACCAATCTAAGGGTTTGAATTCATTCTATTTGTCTTATATCATCAATTTGAGATTTCTTACTACAATTTACAAAATATAACATGACTTAAAGCTATCAAGTTGAAATTTACTTAAATAACATTTATCTGATTTATTAGGAAAACAGATCTGACAGGTGAATTTTTTTTTATTTATTTTTTGCTCTCTGACAGGTGAATTTTTGAGAATGCTCTAATATAGTACATTTGGGAAGGTATTAGAGTTGCAGATTTTTACTTTGTGCAATATGAAAACTAATTTCATACTATGCTCTTCTACATGTGTGTAGAAAGTAAAACTGTTAGTGCTTAGAATTACTCAGATACCACCATATTATGGATAGCTGACTTGGGTTTAGGAGAATACACAAACTCCATTCAACTATACAAAACTAACTGAACCATAACAACAAACTTCCCAGTACATATATTCAGAAGCCCACCCAGGATTTTAATTTAAACTCACTTTGACAATTAAAGACATTATTGGGAAGGATTATTTTGGGGGAGGGGGTTAAGCCATACCTGGCAAAGCTCCAGGGCTACTCTGTTTCAGGAAACATGCAGTGACTGTATGCAAGGCAAGCATTTAGCCTCTATTATCTCTCAAGTACCTAAAGAGAGAAGATAAATGCAAAGTAATAAAGCTGCCTTTCCAATGATTTCTAGGAAGAGAAAAAAATATTAATAATTGATTGTTAAAAGAAACTCAGGTTGATTCTAGCAGCTCCTTTTGTTTGTGTTTCTATGAACTACATTAATTTGGTGGTGTTGGTTGTGATTTAGTGCGTGAGGGAAAACTGCACAGTTTTCTTTATTAGATAGTAGTAATTCACAAACGTCTGCTCTAAGTCAGAATTGTTTGTTGTGACCTTCTGTGGAGACATTTCAGGGTCTACAGCTCAGATCTGGGTTTGTTACTCTTTCTAAAATGAGTCTGTTTATCCAGATAACCATTTGGTTGATTCTCACCACTCCTTACCTCCCCATCAGAAATAAAACTGGGTAGTAAACTGAGTTTACTGCTAGTTTTGGCCCTGAGATGACAGCCCATGAAGTAAGAGGCTTACATATTTAGAATCCAGATGGCATTTTACATGATTTTATGGCAATGATTTCAAACTAGCTAGCTATACACTAACATTTGTGGTCCTTTTAAGAGATGGAAAGGGCTTGAAGATGTAGATTGAAGGTAGAGTACACATGTGTAAGTAAGGTCCTGGGTTTAATCTTCAACTCCACTAAATAAATAAAGATGTAAATCTTGTATTTCCCAATCACTTTCTCCAGCCCAGTTAAGTCCAAATCTTTGGCTTTGGGCCTGAGCTTCAGTATGTACCATGTTGGTTGATTCCAAATCGTAACCAGAGTAAAGAACCATTCATTGCCTTAGAATACTTGTTTTTATTACTGCTAGTATAAACCTTCTAACTGGAACAAGCCAGCTCATCAAACAAGGTGCCAGGAAAGTTTTTGGAATAATATGAATCTTTGCTTTGCCCAGGCCTTCTCACTGAGGTTAGGAATTCTGGCTTCAGAGACCCTTTTCTCCACTGTGGTATGCACTGATTGATTAGGGAAAGCCTCTTTCTGCTCCTTCCTCTTGCCAAAGTTTGGGGCCCACTCTTGCCTGGATAGGCATGTCTCATGTGTCAGAGGGCTGTGTGGAACAGAGAAAATAACATTTCATTGGTTTGTGAATGAGGTGGAAGACTCTGAAAATCATATGTGATTTTTGAGCCATTTATGAGACCAAATGTTGGGGTTGAATATTTAACTCGGAATGAAATTGCTCTCAAATGAGATCCTAATGTGGATTAGAAATACTGTCCAAGATTGTGTGGTTTGCTAAATGCAGGGGCTTCTTTTGGTCTTTCAAATCTGTTACTTAGCTCACTTTTCAAATGTAGATGCACATCAGCAGCTCTATTAAGTTGACTAAGTAACATGATACATTCCCATTTTTTTTAGAAAGGCCCTGAAACTCTTCATACCCACTGATGGATTGCCCACAGTGAAAAATTATACATTTCTCATTTCTCCTTGGAGGTGGAAAACAACTGCTTTATCTTTTCTAAAATGCCAGTCTCTGGGGAGATAAGTAGGGCAGGTACAGCTGACACAGGGGATCTCTTCACATGTCTGTGATTCCATTTCTCTTTCTATTTATTAAAGGACCAGGAACCACCAAGACAGCCAAACCCTCAGCTGTTCCTCCAGGCCCCCCTGTGTATTTGGACCTGTGCTATATTCCCAACCACAGCAATAGTAAGAATGTTGATGCGGAATTTTTCAAGAGAGTGAGGTCATCCTACTACGTGGTGAGTGGGAATGACCCTGCTGCAGAGGAGCCCAGCCGGGCTGTCCTGGATGCCTTGTTGGAAGGCAGGGCTCAGTGGGGCAGCAACATGCAGGTAAGATTCCTGGATATTATCCCTGTGACTGTGCTGCTGTACCCAGGAGAAAAGGAAGGGATATAGAGTGAAGAGACATTATCATATGCAGACAAGTCACCTGTCCTCCTATGTTTATTGAAGCACTATTGACAATAGCCAATTGCTTCTAGAATCTAGAAGCAATCCAAGTGCCTAAGAACAGAAGAGTGGGTAAAGAAACTATGGTACATCTACAGAATGGAATACTACATAGCTGTTATGAAAAAAAATGAAATCATTAAATTTGCTTATATATAGATAAACATGAAGAGTATTTGCTGCGTGAAGTGAAGCAGAGGAAGAGGGGCAGACATAGAATGATCACACTTAACTGTGGAATGTATAATAAAAAACAGAAAACAAAATACCCCATAGTATGAAAATAATAGCCAAGGATAATAGAAAATGTTGAATGGAAGGTCAGTGAAGACAGAATAAGGACCATTGTGACAATAATAGTTGGAAATATCATTCTCTAGAAGAATTGGGAGTTGAAAGGAAGTAAAGTGATATGCATGATACCTTTTCAGTAATAGTTTACAATAGTAAACCATGATGCCTAAAAGGATTAAAGGAGAGAGAGAGTAAGAAAGAGAGAGAGAGAGAAAGAGAGAGAGAGAAGTGTTTGCTATAGGGGCAGGCTGAGAGTGGGATAAGGGAAGAGTAACTGGGGAAATTGGTGGTGGGAAATATAACATTTTAACTTCTATATCTTATGCTATTCAATTGGAAAAAAATGAAGAGGCATTGTTATGTTTGTTGAGCCACATCAGGAGTCCCTGGTTCTGTAGCATATGAAGTATCTGAGGACAGAGTGGGATTTCACAGAAATCCACAGAATGGATTTCACAGAAGAGTATGACATGTTCCTGGCACTATCATTGCCAGTTCCCTTCATATGCATGTCTGAATCATATTTCCATTGATAGCTGCCATGTAATTCTCTTTACTTTCTTGGGCCTTATGAGCAGACCCAAACTAGGAATAGTCACTTAGGAAATAAGCTTTCCCTGTGAAATTGAACTCCTCTGGAGCACTGATGAAAACAGTCCCCAAAGACCCAAAGACTTGACTTCCTAACATTTTTGACTGGCCATTCTACTCAGTTATTTTAGTTGTGATTTTTGTTTAATCTTTGTAGAATAGTTGCATAATATCACATAATTTACTGCTTGTTTAATAAAATAGAAATTTAATGAGAAATGCCCAGTGCAGTGGCCTCTTAGTGAAAATTATGGAATTTTTACAATTCTAGACACTATCCACCCACCCAGATTACTATGTCTTTTCAACCATACCATATATATACCTGCAATAAAGGTTCTGTTCTTTTTTCTCAGAATTGAATTGCAATGTTAAGCACCTATAATGAAAAGAAAAGGAGCTATAATGACCACTTTGATTCTCAGGTTAATTGCAGAATATCTTGATGCAATATTTACCTGTTGTACTAAACGAAATCACAAACAATCTACATTAATTCAAGCTCCTTATGCCCTTCATGCTAAAGCATTGAGAAGATCTAGTAAATAAAGATGATCAAATTGATTCACTATTAGATGCTTCGGGTTTCGCTCTTCAGCTCCTTCAGAAAAACTTAATCTTTGGGATAATTTAATTCTGGTTCCTGAAAAGGTGAAAATATCCTTTGAATTTCTTCAGAACAGGAGAAAAATTTTCTCTCTATTCCCTGCATTTTTTTTTCAATTGTCTAATTGTTGCTTCCTCTTCCTTTTTTTTTTTTTTACAATGGATTTCTGGCTCTGTCTTCACCATTGCATGTCTCTCTCCCTTCAGGTGACACTAATCCCAACTCATGACTCAGAAGTGATGAGGGAGTGGTATCAGGAGACACATGAGAAACAGCAAGACCTCAACATCATGGTTCTTGCGAGCAGCAGCACCGTGGTTATGCAAGATGAATCCTTCCCTGCATGCAAGATTGAACTGTAACCACCAAGGTCCACCACACCACAGGATTTGAACTCTGTTTCCAGAAATTCAATTTGAAACCATCTTTTCTAAAAAGTCAATTCATCTGAATAAGTTGCTGAACTGTTACCTGCCAAACGCTATACTGTGTCACGGTGATGGAAGTCACTAATATTTCTCACTTTTTGCCGATTGCTAAGGGAAGTAACAGTATTCCCAAAAGTAGGGTTCAAGTTACTGCAAAATTACCTACCACATTTCATCTCTGCTGAACATTTGGAAACCATGCACTAGCCAACCCAACTGATTTCTGCTAGGTAGAGGCATTTGTCTTAGAGAGAAAGCGAGAAAGAGAGAGAGAGAGTGTGAATGCGTGCGCTTCAAGAGAAGAGAATGCAGGAGAGAGGAAAGAATGCGAAAGAAAAAGAATGCAAAAGAAGGACTATGGAATGATAGAGAGTGCTGATGAGATACCCAGAGGGGAAAGAGAGAGCAGGGTGGGGTTAGGGGGTGAACATAACCCACAGTTGAGGTCTGCATTTTCTCAGGGCATCTCTGTTCTGTAATCTGCATAGGCAGAATTTTCAACTTGTGTCAGTCCGAGTCATCAACAAGGGTCTTAATTTTCTAAAGCAGTTGGTGGAGGAAAATAAGAATATACTTGTTAGAGGGCATTGTGAAATTTTCCTCGCCTTAATTCTTCAAGTTAGAAAGCTGCAACACTGACATAGCTTAGTGAGTGTAGACTGGGTACCACAAGTGGTTTGAACCCCATTGAGTACTCCCAGACTCTTCAGACAAGCGAGTAGTTTGATCTAAGGCATGGCTCCCAGCATTTGTACGCCCAGTTAGTCCACTGACTCAATTTACCTGCATGCGGAAAATACCCAAGTCCACCCTGATTAACAAGCCAATACCAAAGCAGTTGGGAGTACATATGGTAGACAATTTGCCTTAGAAAGCGACTTGAATGTACAAAGAAACTTGATGCACTTATTTTTTAACGTGAGACCGCAAGTTTATAAAACATCCATGTAGGATTATAGACACTCCAGTTTAAGGAGCATGTGTGTTGCATGAGTGTGGGGGTACTAGAAGCCTGAGCTGATTGGTGCAAGTATGAGGCCAAGTCACACGTGTCTAATACCACTTCAGTGCACCTGCACTCCCTCAGCCAAACAAGTTGAGCGTTTTTATTAGCTTCTTTACTACTGCACGTTCAAGGGTGAAATGGCTTCTATGATCAGAACTGAGCAAACAGTGAATCTTACGGTGGAAGAATTTCTCAGCAAATGTACAGTATTTACCTTCCTTTGTCTTACACATTGGCATTTTTTTTTTAATTTTCACTAATTTCAGCCTAATTGTGGGGACAAGTGTACAGAAGAATTTTTTTTTAAAGATATGTGAGAACTTTTCATAGATGAACTTTATAAGGTATTTTTCATTTACAGGCAAATGCAAAGAGAAAATTCAAATGAGTCTTTTTTTTTTTTTTTTTTTTTAGTATCAGTAGTAGACAAGAACAAAGAATAATGGTTGTTTGAAAGTTCTGGTGAGATTGAAGTCTGAAATTGCAGTAATAATATTTATGAAAACACCACAATTACCAGGAATAGTGATACCTCCCACCATTTGATTCCATAACCTAATCTTGAGTACGTGCTCTTTGAGAGTGGTGGGCAAAGACCTGTTAGGCTACTTGTATAGGCCGAGTCCATCACCTTGTGGTTCCCGCATACTTTTTCCAAGATCTTCATCTGTAAGGTGAAAGAGCCAAGTCAAGCTCAATGTACCCTAGGAAAATTTTGCTTTGGGATTTTCTTTTCTTGAAAAAAAAAAATCAGTTAAAAAATAAAGAATGGAAAGCCAACGAAATCCCAACTCCTACAGTTTATCATGTAAAATCCAGAGATCATTTCCGGCATTGTCAGCATTGAACTATGAACCTGGGAAGCGAGCTCATGATTAAAACTGCTGTCAAGTTTCAAGTTGCAGATCATGCACCCGTGTTCAGATGTGGCAAATCTCTCAGTGACAACTGTGCTGTGCTCTGTCATTTCCTGCAGACTCTCAGATCTATGGAGTTTAGTGAACAATGACTTCATATTATTTTTTATGTCGGTTATTTATTTTGAAATTAACATTTTTGTTTATTTTTGTCTGGTAAATGTGGTGTTTTGCACTGCTAACTACTATGAGGGTTTAAACAATGCTTCTTCAAGGTCTCTTCACTGTGGACCTGTGCAGTCTACACTTAATGCTGTGAATTACATTTTTCAAATGTTTAATTTTTAAAAAATTAATATTCATTTTTTTTAGGCTCTCTCTAGAAATACAGCTTTTATTTATTACCCCATTTCTTTTGAGTTCTTAAGAATGATACACTTTTAAGGGGTACAAAAAGTAAACAATGGAAACTTATTGTGTCAAAACTGAATTTCATTGACTCTAAATACTTAGGACTTATTTGCTGAGGACAACCTGAGGATACTCAAGTCTATTTTTAATGATCCGTTGTTGAGTTGGTCCATATAACGCTATGGGAGGAGAAACAGATTTCTACCCTTCTTCTCTTGCCAAATCCAGATATAATGGTTGATTTTTCCTTGATTGAAGTTGGAATTGTTCAGTACAGTTTTTTCCAAGTTAAATTTACTTAACATACATTATTTTGTTTTTTAAAAATATATTAAGCATTTCTCTTTTTTCTTTTTTCTTTTTCTTTTTTTTTTGCCATGGGATTTAATGGGAAATACACGAAGTTGTAACTGACCAGCTGGCTCTTTTTCCTATGAAATAAGATTAGTACATTCTCCAAGCAATGTTCCTCAGTGATGGCCACAGAAACTGAGTCATACCAGAATCACTAATATTTGCATTTCAGGTCGCTCCCATCTTTCCAAAAACCTTTCCTACCTGTGGTGACTAACCTACTTTTGCTAGCTCCATTAAGTACACCAATTCGTTTCATAATAGCCATCACAGATGGTACCATGTACCATTCATGGTGAGAGCTAAAGATTGACACAGACTTTTAATTCATACAATTACTTAGTCCAATTGTATACATTGAATATTTGAGTAGAATGAATTGACACTGTTTAAATGATGGGATTCCATCAAGATAGCATTCACGATCGTGAGCAGTTTTTAGTAGTGTTCTTAAAATTCTACAGAGGCTAAAGGTTAGAGAACGATCCTCCGTTTTCAATTTTAACTAATTCTATCGCCTTCTCAAAACCCAACCCCATGCTATGCTTTCTCAGTCTTGTGGTGGGACTGGATACAATGACTGACTCTCCCTGCCCTACCCCCACTCCAGTTCACCACCGCATTGCTAAAGCCATTTTCCATGGATTAAAAAAAATTTTTTTTTCTTAACCTTACATATCCTAGTGAATAGTTTTCACCAGTGTATATGAATGTTTTATGTGTCTCCAATAGCTTATGCAGTTTAGGAGCTTTCCAATACTCATTTAATAAGATTGAATCATTTGCTCATGGAAATTTTAACCACCTGCCATGGGGGGGGTCCCCTCTGTTATCAAATCTGAGCTCTCAGGGAGCTGCTCTACAATTCTGAAATAACTTGATTTTATTTTTGCCTCTCTTTAATCACCTGTCACAGGAGGTTCTTGCTCAGTAATGATAATGTGAGTTAGAGTAATGCTTGTTCTTTTCTTTTTTTGGCACTTGAGATTTAGAAGAGAAGATCCTGTTTCCATTTGAAAGGAATTGTAAGCTTGTCTTCTAACCAATGGTAACAACACACCTAAAGCAGACTAGGAAATGAGTATTTCTTTGAAAGCAATTAGGTTATTCACCTGGTATTAAAACTACAATTAAAAAAATAATCTGTGACTTTCATGGTAAAAGGCAGCATCATAACTGAAAAGGAAGGGGAAAAAAATAAGTAGCTTCTCTGCAGTCGTGTGGAGCTCCCTGAAAACAGGAGCCACAGAGAGGAAGTGGAGAAGACTGGGCCTGTTATTTGGAGCCCAATTGGTGGCAGGCAGGCCAGAGCCCACCAGTAGCCTCGTTGCCTCTGGGCCTGTAGTTCTGTCTTTGGCCCTGGAAAAGAAGTGGCCTGAGCCCACTGAGAAGCTCCTCCCACTCCTCTCTCTCCGTTCTGAATGGTGTTTGAGTCAGTCTGCAGCTGTGTATGGTATTATGTCTTATATACTCTGCATCACACTTTCTATCCTATCCAGTCATATCTAATGTAGAAAATTAGTTTCCAGTGAAAGTAATATGTAGTGCTTTTATGATATTTGTGTGCAATATCCCCTCTTCCATTGAGGATATTTGATGGTAAAAGAAAAAACTCAGTTCCACAATAAAATACAAAAGGGCAAAGTTTATGTGTGTGCTGTGCTGTGTTGCATCTTACGTTCTTTATAGAGTTTATTTGAGCTCACCAAGAGTTAAGCTTGGCCACTGGAGAGAAAAAGAAAGGCCACAAACCATTAACTCCTGCCACTATACTAGGTGGTTAGACCCAAAACTTCATCTCCCATTGAGTGTTCAATTCTGCTATAGAATAAGCACTGTATGATGATTACTGACCCATAGTTTCCCATGCAAACTAAACATTGTTTAGTAAAGTGATTATTAATCAAGAAAGGTTAACTGGCAAAACAGAAGACTTACCCTGCCTTTCAAATATTTATTGTACCATTCTATGTTCAGAAATGAGTAATGCTGTGGGGATTTAAAAGATGAGCAAAAATTGTAAATTCTGGATAATGGGGTTCCCAAATTTTCAAGGGTGATAGTGGGTGACCATAGGAGAAAAAGCACTAACTAGTGCTGGTGTCTGAGATCTGACTTATGTGTGTTTGACAGAGCAAATTCTAGGAAGAGGCAATGAGCCACAAGAAGGATCAACATATCTCGTCTATCTCAGAGCTCACAATGTTCAAATGACATAAAATGGGACCCTGGTATCTCATGTTTCCCCACACCTCCATGTAGCCATGAAAAAGATGTCAGCAATGTTGTTCAATGGAGACTTCTAAACTTTCCCCTGGCCTGCCTGTAAGAGTTTGCCCACCTTCAAGGAGGTTTGCCCAAAGGACCATGGCAGCTCATCTGGAGTCATAATCAAGTCCCTCTTGCCACATACATAGGTGTGGTTTGTCCATGATTGAAGACACAGCATACATGTGTGAAGCATGGACTCTACCACTGAGAGATATCCCTGACCTCACAGGACACTTCTATTAAACTTATATTGAGCCTATGAGACTATTACAGCTAGAAATTTCTATTTGCCAGAGGGGAATCTTGAAAATTCCTCTGGAGATAGAAAGGTAAAGTACATGAGCCACTCAGGGTGGGAAATCACCACCAGGAGCTTTCAATTATACCTTTCTTTCTTTGTTTTTTTTTTTTGTTTTTGGTTACACTCGGCGGTATTACTTCTGGCTGTCTGTCTCAGAAATAGCTCCTGTCAGGCATGGGGGACCATATGGGACACTGGGGATTCGAACCAACCACCTTTGGTCCTGGATCGGCTGCTTGCAAGGCAAACACTGCTGTGCAATCTCTCTGGGGCCCTCAATTATACCTTTCAAACTCAACTTGGATAAGTTTTTTTCTGTTCCACTGCCAAAGTTCAGTTCTAGAAACTCTGGCCTTCCTGCCTAAATCTCAAATGAATGAATATCATCCGTGGTTTGCCCAAGACCTGTTCTAGTTTTAGCACTAAAAATCTCAGGAGAACCATAATCCCCAAAGACATCTGAGGGTTGGTCAACATTTCTCTCTGGGTTCATATCTCACTCCCTCTCTGGTCCTAGGCACTACAGAGATGAGCAGAAATGATGCCCCTCTGGTTCTTGTCTGTAAACTGGAGGAAACTTCATTTCTTTTTTTTTTTCCTGTCTTCCAGGGTAAATAAGCAAATAAATTACTGAAATAACATTTTCTTTCTTTTTATATAATTGTATTATCCCTCGAGGCATCGTTACTATGATCTTTGGATATACCTTTTGTATCTTTAGCCTCTTGCATGATCTTAGACCACCATTTCCTCTTAATCTTATCTGGTATTGGAGATCCTGTGTAGTTGATATGATCATGCCTCTGTTCTTTAAGACAAGGCAGTTCTGGATAAACTCTGGCACTGTTTCATTTACTGGAACATCACCATAAGATCAGGTTCATGGGCTGATCTTTCAAAATAAGGCTCAAAGTCTTTTTTTTTTTTTTTTTTTTTTTTTGGTTTTTGGCCACACCCGTTTGACGCTCAGGAGGGTTACTCCTGGCTATGTGCTCAGAAATCGCCCCTGGCTTGGGGGACCATATGGGGATGCCGGGGGGAGTCGAACCGCGGTCCGTTCCTTGGTAGCGCTTACAAGGCAGACACCTTATCTCCAGCGCCACCTTCCCGGCCCGGGCTCAAAGTCTTTTATGGCTCAGATGGTTCCCTACGTAAACCAAATCTACCTGTTTCTTTAATGCAAGAGTGCCATGTATTAGCTGATTATGTTTACAACTTCTAGTCTATAT
Organism: Suncus etruscus; assembly: GCF_024139225.1. NCBI lineage: Eukaryota > Metazoa > Chordata > Mammalia > Eulipotyphla > Soricidae > Suncus > Suncus etruscus. The sequence goes on from NC_064849.1 coordinate 128,740,837, forward strand.
CTCTTCTCTGACCTCATAAATCAAATGCAGCTATTGATTAAAAGCTCTATTTATCCAATACATTATATTACATAATATCCCTATTTACATATCCTATAGGGTTCTTTTAAAATATCCCAAATCATATTTTATAAAAACCCCTATTAAATCTCTGATCTTTGGCATGCCTGGTGTGCCATGCCAAAGGCCTTCTTAACCAGGCCTAGGGGGTGGGTGCGGGGTATGGGTGACCCCAGCACCCCTCTACTTGCCTTGCTCCAGATCTCCAGAGCTTTCCCTGGGCCACATGCTGGGCAAAGCCAAGCAAGGTGGGTCTTTGGAGGGGCTTGAAGGTACCCTAGGCTTTCCCCCATTCCCCACCTGGCTTCTTAGGGAGGGTCTGGGGTGGGGGCTTTGAACTTCCAGCCTCCCAGGCTCTTGAAGCAACACCTCTTTTCTTCCTGGGAACCAGGAGTCAATGCCAGCATGGGGGGTTCGGTAGTCCTCCGCCATGGGTTCTGAGAGTTGCTCCTTTTGCACTAAAGCAGTCACTGGTATAGTTTCTTACCTGCCTATATGTTCACTATTACTTTTAATAGTGTAAAAAATAATAATAATCCTTGAATTATGTTTTTTGTGTATGCAGAATGTCCATTTTGTACTCTCCCCTTTTGCACACACCCTACAAAAGCTCATTTTTCTCTTAACTCTCTCACCCCCTACCATCATTACTCCATATTTACCCTGTTTAACTTTAGTACTGCAGAGTCCTATTCACAGTCCAAGTGGTGTACTGGAGTGTTAACACACTCCCCCGCCAACTATTTCAAAAGAATAAAATGGACACATATGTCTTTTCAACATTTATGTGTGATTTGGTCTTTGACAGTTATAGCTCTTGCTGAATATTTTCTTATACAGTGATGATTTTCCCCACTTTTTTATCTTCTCTTTGTAAACTTTTCAATAGGGAATTTGTTAAAAGAGTCCCTCAGTTTTAATACTTATGTTTGAACCAAGTCCACAGGTATTGTTGGAAGTGTTCTTACGGCCCCCATATGCACCGATAACGCCACATGGCTTTATTTCTTGTTTGCATAGGCACATTAAAATGGGAAAATACTATACATACAAATAAGTTCTTATCTAATAGATATGGGAGCTACACAAATCTTGTAGTGTGCAATGGGACCTTACATCCTGAACATTGACATAATCGAGCTGACACAGGCCTCAGAAGAATGGGCATTCTCCATTCACCCCCTGATTCTAGGGAAAGCCATCTATGAAACATCCAAGGGTTGTCCTATCACATTACCTGGGAGAGCAATCCTCTACCAGGGTAGACCCTACCGCTGCTCTGACATCGACCTACTCAAAAAGTTCAGCTTACTGAACAGGGCTTTCTGCATTGCCCTTTAATTGTGAGGTGAAACTAGAGGATGCTCCACACCAGCCTGACTTTGATGTAGGATATGCAGATTCTAGGATCTTAAATACAGAAACCTGATGCCAACAATAGAGACTGCGTGAAAAATAAAACTATCGACACTACAGACAACGACTTGGCTTGAACAAACTAGTTTGCCTGGAACCTAGAGTTGGTCTTATGCCAGGAAACTTCAGGTGGTAGGGTCTCCTTGTATTTAGGCAAAGGCTTTTCCGTTCCATGTTCCCCATATTTTGGTAGGCCTATGCAAACAATATTTGCCACTCTAACACCATTTACTGTGCTCCTTTGACTTTAAAACCTTAAAAAAAGAACTACTTAAACTTTTGATGTTAACTTCAAACTAATATGCATGTACATGAAAATGTAAAAAAAAAAATACTATGCCTTCAATGTTTAAGGAGTCCACATAAATTTCATGGCTTTAGATTGCTTTGTGTACTGCTAAGAAATGTTATAATGTACTACAATCTGGAGACTTGTGGACAAAGTAATTGTACATGGGTTCTGTTTTATCTTTCTAATGTTCTTTGACTGTAAGTTCAAAATTTTGGTGTCAGCAAGGGGATTTCTTCTGAGAACTCTGTACATGGGTGATTGCCCTTCCCCTGTAACTTTACCTTATCCTCTCTCTTTGCATCATTGTTATCTTAATTTAAAAAAAATTAAAAAATTCCCTGATCTCCTTTTCCAAACTGATTCACTTCCAAAGCTTTCTGACCTCAATAAATGATAAATACAATATTCTAGTAGCCACATAAAAAATCTTGGCCTCTAAGCAAATCTCTTGGCTCTACTTCCAAAATACATTTAATCCTAGCCCTTATTCTCACTCTAACATTAAATGAGAAGGAGGGACCAAAATGAGGAAGGAGGAAGCAGACCTTTGATAAATTGTCTTAGAAACATTTATAAGAGCACAAATGAATCTGATTGGTTGACCTACAATTATCCTCATTTGTATACACCATCCAATTGGTCTTTACAACTGGATAATCTCATAAGGCATAACCAGTTAGTAGAAAACCAATGAATGGGATATGTAATGTATTTAAAACCCCACATCAAAGCTATAGTCACAGAGATATAGCTTACATTAGCTGTTAGATAAAGGGATCTAACAACAGAGACTGGTATGGGGTATGCTTAGTCTTAGATGGGTCCAAGAACCTAGAGCTAGTTCCTGCTGTAACAATTTGGTTACAGTTGTCTAGTTTCAATTGTTTTCCTCTCCTATTTACCTTCAATGGGCTTACTAACTTATCTTCATGTAGCTTTGCATTCTGGCATAGTCCTCCATAGAGCCAATAGATTAACTCTTTCAAAATTCTTTGTCAGATCATCTCATCGAGTACATCCAATTTCAAATGGATTTTTACCTCACAGTAAAACCAGCATCCTATTGAGTGGGCTCTAGTCTTACACCATCCTATGTTTCCTGTACCATCTATTTCTGACCGCATCTTCTTCTACTAGCCCATCTTAAATACAATCTCTCTTTAGCTATAACTGGTATCATTGCTCTTCTTCAGACATCAGATCTAGGCCTGACAATAACACTAGCTGACTGCTATGTTTTTTTTTTTTTTCTCATAGGGATACCATGATTTTCAAACCCCTCTTCTGTGGTCTTTGTTTCAAATGTCTGCTCAGAATGCTTTCCCTAAACATTCTTATATTATTTTTCACACTCTACCACACTAACAAGCACTCTCATTTCTCTTCTTTGCTTTGACTCCCTGTCACATAACCACCAAATGATACATTACATACATATTATCTTTTATTTCTATAAAGCATCAGGGAAGGAATCTTTGTCTATTCGTTCCTTGTATCCCAAGTAACTATTTCAACAGTTTCTGACATATAATAGGCATTAATAATTATCTGTTGGGGACCGGAGAGAGGGCATTTGCTGTCTTGCATGCAGAAGGACGGTGATTTGAATCCTGGCATCCCTGAGCCTGTCAGGAGCAACTTCTGAGTGTAGTTAGGAGGAACCCCTGAGTACTGCCGGGTGTGACCCAAAAATACTAAAAAAAAAAAAAAAAATCTGTTGAGGGGGCTGGAGTGATAGCACAGCAGTAGGGTGTTTGCTTTGCATGCAGGCAGCCTGGGTTTTGTGCTCCTGCATCCCATAATGTCCCTTGAGCCTGCCAGGAGCAATTTCTGAGCACAGAGCCAGGAGTAACTCCCAAGCACAGCCAGGCATAGCTCCCCCCCCCAATGTTGAACAATGTACTTAATCTCAGGTTGGTACATATATTGAGTGTAGTTATTGCAAAGAGTTTGTAATGCACATTTTCTATTCAAACACTGATTTACCATTTATTGTGTGGGCCAGGACAGTCACATACATCTTAATATCTCAATTTTCTCCTCTGCAAAATGAGAACAAGGTTGTTGGTTGTTGTAAGATTGTTGTAGGGATTAGAGGGGATATATTTAACTTGGTAGAATTAAAGGAATAGTCACAAAGAATTGTTAAATAGAATTTCTAAAGGGTCTAGGGAGGGTAGCGCAGTGGGTAGAATACATGCTCTTGCATGTATGAGGCCTGGGGTTTGATTCCTGGCATTGCAAAAACCAAAATCTCTGTATATTACTTTTTTTTTTTGTCACACCCGGCAGCGCTCAGGGGCCACTCTTGACACTACACTCAGAAATCGCCCCTGGCAGGCATAGGGGACCATATGGGATGCTGGAATTCGAACCATCCTTCTGCATGCAAGGCAAACGCCTTACCAATGTGCTATCTCTCCAGCCCTGTATATCATTTTTAAAAATAACTAATATGGGTACATGATTTTTCAGGAGTCAGAATGTGGAAATAGTGAAACCACCCAGAATTTAGTGGGGCATTTCTAATCTAGTCCACATATTATCAGGCATACTGACCTCTGATGGTGTTTTAAAAGATTAAAATTTTGAACTCTGCAAAACAGAAGCATCACAGAAACTGAAAAAAGCAAGTGATTATTTTTGGTCCCTCATATCATCCCTCCTAATTTTTTTCCTAAAGTGTTTTTATTTAGCATTGAAAGCCTCAAATTGTTTTTATATTCAGATTTTTTTTGTGAGAATAAAATTATTTGTTCCCTGAATATGTCCAGTAAGAATCCCTTTGCATTCACACATAACAACAGAGTCCATGTCTAATTGTTTGGGTTTTACACAAAAATCCCATAGTAACTGCCAACCACCCCAGGGGCATTGCCACCATTTTTCATTTGGATTTCCTCCTTAACCACAGAGGCTACACAAAAATGTCGGTCAAGCTAAAAACTTGGATTTAGAGTAAAAGGTAATTTTCCTGACACAACCATGTGAACAAATCTCTTCTTTCTCCATTTTATAAAATTGACATTTTAAAACAATGTATAACTTTCAGAGGTTTTTAAAGCTCATCTGTTATCAGGTCTATAACAGCAAGGCCTAAGTATCATACCCCAAATCCCTCAAGGATCCCATTGTGGGTAATCCCAATCTCCAAAAAAGGAAATAAATACTTAATCTTTAAAGATTAACAACCATTTCATGAAATAAAATCACACTATGTGTTCTGCTTCTCTAGTTCGCAAAAGCCCTCTGAGACTTGTCCCTTCCTCTCTCAAACCCCATAAGGTGATTGGTTTCCATGGCTCAATAGGTTTCCTTTGACTCATGAGAAATCACATCCTATGTTTTGGGACTCAAGGTTCCTGGTTTCCCCAGACAGCATATCATATAAATCACCTTCAAATCATCTAAATATCCTTTTCATAAAGTGACTTTGTTTAGAAAGAATATAACGGGGCCGGAGAGATAGCATGGAGGATAGGTGTTTACCTTTCCTGCAGAAGGTCATCGGTTCGAATCCCGACGTCCCATATGGTCCCCCGTGCCTGCCAGGAGCAATTTCTGAGCACGGAGCCAGGAAAAAACCCTGAGCACTGCCGGGTGTGACCCGAAAACCACAAAAAAAAAAAAAAAAAAAAAAAAAAAAAAAAAAAAAAAAAAAAAGAATAATAACTCCACTAAGTATTTTAGGTTCTTATTCAGTTTGACAAGAAAAAAACTGATACTAAACAGTTGTTTGAGAAGTAGCATTTGTCAAGGAACCATGTGAGTCAATGTTATTATTGGGTCTCCTCTGCATCTCTGCAGAATTTCCTATGCCTGGTGCTCGCCCCCTACCCCACTCGACCAGGACTCTCCCCTCTCTGCTGACATTCAGCCCGTGAATTCGGCAGGGAATGTTGTGCCAATCTAAATCTTGTGAGATTATCAACTGCACTAGGGCCTCTATTACCTAGTTGCTATTTCTTTTTCCTTTCTTCCTTCCTTCCTTCCTTCCTTCCTTCCTTCCTTCCTTCCTTCCTTCCTTCCTTCCTTCCTCCCTCCCTCCCTCCTTTTTTCTTTCTTTCTTCTTCTTTCTTTCTTTCTTTCTTTCTTTCTTTCTTTCTTTCTTTCTTTCTTTCTTTCTTTCTTTCTTTCTTTCTCTTCTTTCTTTCTTTCTTTCTTTCTTCTTCTCTCTCTCTCTCTCTTTCCCTTCCTTCCTTCCTTCCTTCCTTCCTTCCTTCCTTCCCTTCCTTCCTTCTTTCTTCTTTCTTTCTTTCTCTTTCTTTCTTTTCTTTCTATCTTTCTTTCTTTCTTTCTTTCTTTCTTTCTTTCTTTCCTTCCTTCCTTCCTTCCTTCCTTCCTTCCTTTCATTTTCCTTCCTTCCTTCCTTCCCTTCCCTTCCTCTCCTTTCTTTCTTTCTTTCTTTCTTTTCTTTCTTTCTTTCTTTCTTTCTTCTCTTTCTTTCTTCTCTTTCTTTCTTTTCTTTCTTTCTTTCTTTCTTTCTTTTTCTTTCTTTCTTTCTTTCTTTCTTCTTTCTTTTTTCTTTCTTCCTTCTCTCTTCTCTCTTCTTTCTTTCCTTCCTTCTCTCTTTCTCTCTCTCTTTCTTCTTTCTTTCTTTCTTTCTTTCTTTCTTCTTTCTTTCTTTCTTTCTCTTTCTTTCTTTCCTTTTCTTTCTTTCTTTCTTCTCTTTCTTTCTTCTTCTCTTCTTCTTTCTTTCTTTCTCTTCTTCTTCCTCCCTTCTCTCTCTCTCTCTCTCTCTCTCTCTCTCTCTCTCTCTCTCTCTCTCTCTCTCTCTCTCGCCACACCCAGCAGCGTTCAGGGGGGTACTCCTGGCTCTATGTTCAGAAATCGCTCCTGGCAGGCTCAAGGGACCATATGGGATGCCAGGATTCGAACCACAGTCCTTCTGCATGCAAGGCAAACAAACTGCTTCAATGCTGTCTCTCCTGCCCCTTCTAGGTGTTATTTCATTGAGAGTGCACACAAATGATTTAACTAAAATTTTCCCAGGACTTTGACTATTTGATTAAAATCTACAGGTACCCCTCACCACATATTATACACAATTAGAAGGTAGAACAAATGCAAATTGTGGTACCTACTGAGACATCACAGTCCCTAGAGGACAGTTAGGTATTTCACCATTATTTTATCTCACTGTTATTTTTTCATTTTATTACTGTCCTGGTTGGTTTTTGGGCCACACTTGATGGAGCGCAGGACTTACACCTGGCTCTATACTCAGGAATCACTCCCAGTAGGCTTGGGAACCATATCAGATGCTGGGGACCAAACCCAGGAAAGCTGTATGCAGGACAAACACACTACCTGCTCATTGTACTATCTCCTTGGGAACCATATCAGATGCTGGGGACCAAACCCAGGAAAGCTGTATGCAGGACAAACACACTACCTGCTCATTGTACTATCTCCAGAACTCCCTTTTCCTAATTTTTGACCCAGATGTTTGTTATGTATCAGCCAAAAAAAGGTTAATTCAAACTCTTCATTTCAGTTAAATTTAAAATGATTTGGGGTTAGGGGACATATATTCTGCATGTCTCCATGGAAAAGAGGACTGGCTCTGCCCAGGATGGTCTGAATCATACTTAATGTGACTGATCCTAGCACATAGAGATTTGCATGCATGAGATCATCTTTGGGCCTGACATTCTATTCTGTTAGACACCCACATCACTTTGCTTGTCTCCTAAATGGTAGTGTCCCTGTGGTGATTTTCAGCTATGTTGATAGATGTGTGTGTGTGTGTGTGTGTGTGTGTGTGTGTGTGTGTGTGTGTGGTCCTATCTTTCACCAGAATCAAAGGTTGTTGTTTTTTTTTTGGTGTGTGTGTGTGATCACTTTTTGTTTTTAGGTCACACTAGTTATTCTGAGGGGCTACTTATTATTCTAAATTCAAGAACACTCTTGATAGTGATCAGGGGGCCATATGGGATGGTGGGGATTAAATCCAGGTCAGTCACATGCAAGACATGCACCTAACCACTGTATTAACTCTCCAGCCTCAAGATCAAAGTTCTTTATGAGTGGGATCTTGCAGTTTGTGAAGCCTCTGTCGTACTTAGTATGCGCCCTACACACAGTATAGACAAACACATTCTTAAAAATGGAAGCAATGCAGCTGCATAGACTGCTGTAGTTGCCAAGCATATATAAGGGTAATAGGCAGTGCTAAACGAATAACTTTTAAGTGGGGAAAGGGATCATTGTAGTTGATGTGCAGCAGAGAGAAAGTCAATTTTCAGGGCCTAATGAATGAGCAACTAGTCAGTAAGGAAAGTACCCCTGTAGTTTGTATACCCAAGAAAGGAATGATGATAAAGGATTGTAGCTTGGCTGGTGATCAATATAAAATCTCATTTCCAAAAGGGAAGATTTGAATGAAACAGTAGATGTGAAGAAATCAGAGATATGCAGATGGAAAGGGAAGGCTTGATAGTTTGGGGATTGAGTAAAGTAAGTCACAGTGAAGAGCAGGAGGAAAGTGGGAATCTATCGCTGGAAGTAGGAAGGAGGGTGGAGAGAATTGAGCATGATGATAAGGTAGAAAGAAGTGAGGTTAAATTGTATATGTGGCCTGTTTTTTTTTTTTTTTAAAGACAGGGACATCTTAAGAGTTCTGGAACCTGGATCTGAAGGTTAAGCAGAACAGAAAATTGAACTGGAAAAAAAAGTAAATCAATAAAAAGGAGGGCTAGAAAAATAGTACAGTGGGGAAGGTGTTTGTTTTGCATGAGGCTGCAGAGTATAATCCCCAGCACCCTATATATTTCCCCAAGTCTCCACCAAGAATTTCTGAACAGGTATAAGTATAAATATTAATATTCATATAAATGTATATATAAATATAAAATATAAATATATATACATATAAATAAAAGTGGAGGATGCCTGTGAATAAAAAATTAATTAGCCACAACTTTGCATACCACTTTATAAGACACAAAAAAAGTTAAAGAAAACAAATGGTAGTATATGAGTTTCCTAGGGTGGCTGTAACTGAGTACCCCAAACAGGATAACTTACAGGAACGGAAGAGCATTAGAGAGTAGGAGTCCACCAGTGATTAGGAGAGCCAGGCCTTCAGATGGCTCAGGAAGAAAGGTCTTCCCTGTCTCTCCCAGCTTCTGGACTTTGCCAGCTTCCTGATTGTTGATACACAGCTACTGTCCTATGGTAGAATTCTGTTTTCTTATCTATGTAAATCCACACTCCATCAGCTCTTTCTTGATATGAGCACACTCAGATTTGTTCAGATCATGCCTGACTATCCACTTAGGACACACTCCTGGTGAGGTTCAGGGGACCGTATAGGAAGCAGGGGGAAAGAATCTGAGTTAGTTGCAGGTAAAGAAGTGCTGTACCTGCTGTACTATCTCTAGCTTTTAAAAGGACATCAGGCACTTAGTGCCACTTTAGGTTTTTGTTTAACTCTATACAGATCCCATTTCCAACTCAAGTCAGACTTTAAATTGATGGAGGTTAGACTTCACACGCTTTTTGAAGGGGGCATAATTCAACCCATAATAGATGGGTGGAAGGGGTCCTAGAAAGGATTATGTGTGAAACTGAAAGGAAATGGAAGATGCCAACGAGGCCAGGAGTGGGATGACCAACCAAACTCAGAGACTAGGAAAGTAAGTGGTGTCTGCTTTTACCTGGAGATGAAGAGTTCAGTAAGTGGGTAAAGCTAAGGGGTTGTGGGCAGAAAGTGGCAGGAAAACCTCAATCAGCAGGAGTTATGGGGTAAGAAAAAAGGCAGACTGGGAGAAGGAAATTTCATTGTTTATTTTCTCAGATTAGGAATCTGAGGTTAGAGATTCCGGCTCTATTCTGGTAGGTCAGCTAGATGGAAGATTTGTTATAGTTAAGGTGGAAGTAACAGGGCCAAGGGCAGAGGACTCGGTCACTAGGTTGGTGCACCTGAACCATAGAGATGACAACACTGAAAGTACAAGACCCAAACTCCAACAACCAGACTTAAAAATTGTGCCTGTCAAGGAGACAGGCTGGGGAGTGGAAGGGAAATTGAGTCCATTGGTGGAAAGTAGTTGACACTGGTGATGGGACAAGTGTTAGAACACTATGTGCCTGAAGCTCAATCATGATAGCATAAATCACAGTGCCTTGATAAATATTATCATCCCGGAGGCCAGAGAACTAAAAGCAATTACTCCAGCCACATGGGGAGATACAAATATCAAGAGGGCTGACCCTAAGATGTTCTGAGACCCGAGGTAAGAGACTACCTCATGGGGAAGAGAACAGATGAAAGATTTCTGGCAAAGAGGAACATTCTGGAAGGAAATGGGGCTCAGATGTGGAAGGGAGCCCCAGGAACAGGGCAACAGACCCTTGTTGAGCAGCAGCACCATCAGGGAGCCCTTCAGTAAAAATTAGAACAATGCAATAATGGCGAGGACAATAGAGCCCAATTTTGAGGTGAAGTATTAGCCAGATGCTTCTTAAGTTTACTAGTTTACTGAGCAAAAGTGTCATTTGATTATTCGGAAACCTTATTCTTGATTTGAGTAAGGTAGTGTGTCTCTTCCCCCCTTCCCATGCTGCCCTTGATAATACAGAATGTTAGAAATTATTTTGGACATGGCCCTCCACACAAGTGGGCTCTCTGAGTCTATGAGGTTGTGCTGGATGTTTGAAACACTCAGGGAGCTGCCATGGTTCAATTTTATTGAAAAATAGGAAAAAAAAAACCGTATCTCCCTCACAGGGCTGAATTGAATTGTTGGCACACACTAAGCTCTCATTACTGTTAATAGTAATTATGACTATAAATCATTTAATGAGACACTGAAAATGTATTGCTTAAAATCATAACTAGAGTGATATGGTATTTTCTCCCCTTCCCTCAAAGAGAAAGAACACACCACAATGAATCCCAGAGTATTTATTTCCTTAAGTTGTTGACAGAAGAGCCTGATTTGGAATGAAAGCACACCACTGTACTGAGAGGCACAATTACACAGCAAGAGCTACTCCCCCAGCCCCTTACACAGAGCGACCACAGGAAGTTCAGTCACTGCCGTCTCCAGTGTGTGCAAGTTGCATGTGTGCATGTGTGTGGGCAGGCCTATGTCTTACACAAGAGGCTCATTTTACTTACTGAATGGAGGGGCCAAGATAACGCTTAAGTTACATTACAGATGCTAAGAAGGCTCTGGCACTAGAGCTGCTCTCTCTCAAAAGCTATTATTCCTAAAATGCCACTGTGAGTTGACCTGTCAGTCAGTGGGAACAACAGTATTCTGTCGATTCCTGTAGTAAACTCTCAACACTAACACGTGGTCTCTTAGCACCACTGGCAGCTGGGTGTGGCCCTAAAACAAAGAGACTTTTCAAGATTCAAGTTTTCACACACAGCCTTTGCCAAGACCATCTGCAGGCATCAGGAACTCCAATGTTCCAATGTTCAAAAATGAGGCCTGTCGCCCATGAATGCCACCAGAGGCCCGAGAGCTCCTTACCGAAGAGCTAGTTATCTGGTGGTAGCTTTCGTCAGACAAATTGCTATGTTCTTTATTGTTTTGGGGCCATATCTGGCAGTGCTGAGGGACTAATCCTGGCTCTGTGCTCAGGAATTACTCTTGCCATGCTCAGAGAGTCATATGGAATGCCAAAGATAAAACCCAGGTTGGCCTTGTGCAAGATTCCTACCCACTGTACTATATAGCTCTAGCCCAATTTTCCATTTTCTAAAGCTCTTTTGGACATCTGGACAGGTGTCCTTTATATGCAGAACATCCATCCTGGCTTTTATTTTCATTTTTGGATCAGACATGGTTGTGCTCACACATCTGGTACAGTGCTCTGAGATCACTCCTGGTGGTATTTGGGGATGGTTATGGGTGGAAGTAGCAATATGTGGCACTAGGAATTGAGCTGGAACTGGTCACATGTATGGCAAGTGCCTTAAACCCTGTGCTACCTCTCACCCCCGTCCTGGCTTTTATACAGGGAGGGTCTGTGTTAAGAAAAGGCAGAGGCGACGGTAGGAGGGACTATTTTGCAGATGCTTTGACAGCCCTTCAAGCCTGGTGCTCTCGCTTCGCCTTCTCCCTCTGCTCCTGTTCCCTGTGGATCAGCTGCACCCGCTCCTGATGCCATTGCTGTAGCTTCTGCTCGTAGACCTTGATGTCCTCTGCTTCACAGCCAGGGAGCTGTTCTTGTACCAGCTGGCTTGTCAGGGTCAAAAGACTTCCAGTCTCAACTTTGCCCAGAGCCTGAAGCTTTGATTTTAAGGCCTGTTGGTAACAAAGGAAAAATAAGTGTGCAGGAACAGATGAAAGAGGAATAGAGAAAGGAAGAGACAGTCACTAGCACAGTCTCTACACAGTCTGCATAGGGAAAAGCATTTTGCTGTTAACAGTGTCACCAGGTGTGATTAGCTTTTGCTCTTTTTCTTTCCTTCAGACCAGCTATTATGCTAAGCTGCCCATGTGATTTCTCCATTTGTTCGCATACTGTAAATGGAACAATACATGATTCCCTGTGTCCTTTCTTGTTTTGAACCATAAAGTAGTCTAATAAATCTGTTTCCACTCCAAGTGGTCTCAAACCAAACAGCAAAGGCCACGCACAAAGAATATTAAAATGTAAATGAAATGGTAGTAGATGATAAACAGGAACAAGTTGATGCCATCTGTGTCTTCACAGCAAATAAGACAAATGCTAACCTAAGAGTGCACTCCTTTCAATAGGTGGAAATCATTTCAAGGATTTCCGACTTACTAATGGCATGCTAACAGCTCCATTCCATGTTCCCACCTGCTGTGCTCTGTGGCAGCCAGCTTCTATAGACCCACTGCCTACAGCTGAAGCAGGCCTTGGATAGCTGGTATTATACTCCTGGAGAAGTGCTAAAAACACTAATCTTGTTTAAGTGCTTCAAGACGTGGAGATCATTTGATCGAGCCAGAGTTCTCCCAGCTGTACGTATACCATGTTTTACAAAAAAATCGAGGATCTGAATGCAGGTGAGAAGACCTGGTGCATCTAGGGATGGGAATGGGTCAGGCTTACAGCTTCTAGAAGACCAGAGCCTCATGTGATGGGTCAGCCATGGGAAATGGGGCTCTGTATGATCTGACTAATGACAACCATTAAAGAAGAAACCAAAGGGAACATGAATTCTTTCTGCTTTTATCCTCCCTGTGCAGACACAACCTGGAACACCAGAAGAAGTTAGCAAAAGTGTTCAAATCTAGTCAGTCCCAAATAGACTAACTTCACAGTCCTGAAGCATGCAAAACTGGTCACTGGAGCTAGGACAGTGACAGGAAATGGTACCACAGTTCACCTTGGTATCTGTCTCTTCTCTTAGATTTTTTAAAAAATTGTGTATGTGGACAAGAGAGTGCTGAAGATTTAATATAGATTTAGGGCAGATTTTGTGTGTGTTTTTGAGTCATATCTAGAGATGCTCAGGGGTTATTACTGACCTCTGCATTAGAATGACTCCTAGTGGAGTTGGCAGGCCATGTGGGATGCCCATGATAGAACTTGGTTTGGCCATGCGCAAGACAAATGCCCTATCTGGGGACTATCCTTCTAGCCCCCCAAAAGGCACAGATTTTTATCTTCTGAACTTCAATATATAAGAAAGAAGAAAAAGGTGGTGAATGACCATCTAAAAGGTTAAATGGAGTTTTTCTTCTTAGTCTTGTCTTTGCAAACCTACAAAGCCAGACAAAGCTAAGATGAGGGGGCATGTAAATTCTTTGCTGAAGTCTGCCACTAATACCCAGTGTGTTTTGGGAATACTGACTAACCTTCATCAGTTTTTAGATGATAAAGATGAGCAATGGGTTGGACTCGTGCAAGGCAAGCCCCTACCTTGCTGTGTTATTGCTCCCATCCCTGTCCCTTAACAGTGAGTAGAGAAGAAACATCCAGGAAGAGGCAAGGGTTTACATTGTGAAAATAGTACCTCTTCCCTGATCTGAATGCAGAAATACTGTGGGATGTACAGTTCACAGTTGCTTATGCTCCCTTACCTTGAGTGTTCAGGGTTCAAGACACAGTGGCCACTTTGTCTCCGCCTTCTGTGCAGCATGAGAGACCATGTCTAATGGCTCTAATGCCTACTACCCAAGTAACTGAGAGGTGTCAGGAAAGATGCCAGCTAAAGTGGTCATCCTCTCTGTCCAGTCAGCTGCCAATGTGTGGAAGAAAAGCCTGTGCCAACCAGCCCTGGAGGCCCTGGAGACATCGAGCCAAGAGTCCTCACTTGAGAGCGACTTGTACAAGGATAATGACTACATGGACATCTGAAGAGCATGCCCACCTGCTTTGGCCACGAGGTCATTTACCCTTTCCCCCATCCATCTGGCCAGGGCAGTGCCCAGAAAATGAATGCAGTGAGCAGAGTTTAGCGCAGGGCAAGTGTCTCAGATCTGCACCGCTGGACCCTTTCTGTGAAATCTAATCTGAGCTATGGCTGTCCCCAGCCCAGCTGGCTACCACCACACCTGTATCCCACACCATCTGGGCACAAACCGGGCCGGGTCTATGGATGGCACTCCAGCAATCTCCAGGGTTTGTGGGTGATCAGACATACTGAGTTCTTGTAAAGAAGGGATCCAACACTTTTTAGTGGGGATGAAGCCAGGTGATTGTGATGTTAAAGCTATTACCCACCCACCAGCGCATGCCAGGGATGAGTGAGGAATGACAGGCCACCTTGGTGAACAAAGATGGTGACTGATTAGCTCAGGTCCCAAAAAGAGCATAAAAATTCCAATTGTTTCTTTTAAGACCACTTCTTGGGAAAGGCTATAAAAACGCCATTTTTGCTTTCAGTGTTTAATGCCTTTATGTGTGACAATGATATGTGAAAGGACTGCATATCTGTCACCAAGGCAGAGGAGCAAATTTAATGCAGAGCTAAGTGATTTTCCGTGGTGCTTTGACTCACCTGAAACCGTTCTAGGTACTGTGGAAGCTTAGACTGCTCTGTTTCCTCTATGTCCAGCTGCTCCGTCCATGCTCCTGGGCCCTGGCTGGGAGCTCCCTCCTCGGGCTGTTCCTCTGAAGTCTCAGCAGCAGGAGCAGTGAGGGTCATCAGTGTTCGGTCTAGCATATCAAGCTGAGGACAGAAAGATAGGCAAGGACTGAGCATGCTGCTGAAAGAGTACTGTGAGGGAGGCTGGAGATGGAACAGAGGCAGAAACGTAGGGAGTGATCCAATTGTGAGGAGAGTGTTTTTGGCACACTGGAGGAAATAAAACTATCTCCTGAGATCTTCTCTCAAAAACACCTGGGTGGGGCTGGGGAGGAGGCACTGAGTGTGGCACTGAGGGTGCTGCCTTCCCCAACTCCTCTGCGTCTTACTTCCTCAATAGGCTTAGAAATAGAAGAAAATGAAAGAAAAATAAGTCAACTACAAATGACAATGGGTCATTCTGAGCCCAGAGACAAATCTGGGTGCAGGCTGGGCTGCTTTTCTGATTCACCAAGTAGCTCCATGGAGTTGCTGGCAGAGAGCAGCTGGGCCAGGCACATTTCAATAAGTCTGCTGTAATGTAACAAGTCAATGAGACGATGGGGTTCTCTCGATTGGGCTCCCTCTCCCCCTACCACTTCCCACCTGTCCCGAAAGGCCTAATCATCAGTGTTGTGCTAAATCACTCCAAGAACACCCCAAGGACAGGTACAGTCTAAGTCACTCTGTTGGGACCTGAATAAGGAGGGACGCCATTTTGTAAGGACCACATGGTGTGAGTCTATTTTCATAGATCCCCCCTCAGTCTACCTGGCCAGACCAGGTAGCCTATCAGGGAAGGACAAGGGAGCAATAGGAAGGTACCCCTAGACAAGAGCCAATTATTTTAAAGATCATCAGAAAGCTAGAATCTCCCTCTATCCCTTCCTATACAATCCCATTTCACGATGTTGGGCGGGGTTCTTTCATCCCTTGTGGGTGAGAACCCTGACTGGTCACTTAGGAGCTGTTGGCAGGCGGATTAAAGTTTAAACTTTACTCCAATTTGTGTGGTCTCGTCCTTCGATTTCTGGACCCTAACAACTCAAGAACAAAATCCAGAACATTTTGGTGCCACCCCTCCACTAGCCCATGGCTGACCCATAGCCTGTTCTTGAGGGTAACAGAGTCATGCTCTTCTCAAGCTGGCACTCAGAGAATGCAAATCTGTTTCAGTGATGGTTTTGTATATAAATGTGGATTTTCCATCACTCAACAGGGACCTTACAGGGTTAAAACGGTAACACACTTAGAACTACATGTCCTTGGTTATATTGTATAGCTGAATATTCCTTGTAACCAAGGTCAGGCAAGAAACATAGAGGTGCCCTTGACATCAATTTACTTGGCAGCCAACTCCCACATCTCATGACTGAATTGAGTGGTGAGTCCTAGTGATCAGGGTCACAGCAAAGCAAACAGGCAGCTCATAGTTAATGATACACCCTGGCCAGGAAAGAGCTGGTATTCTAGATCTCACTACCCAGGCTACTCAGGCACCAGAGATTCCAGGGGGTGTGAAGTTTTACAGCAGGACACGAGGCCTCTGGTCACCTGAGCTTAACATAGCAAGCTCCCAGTGTGAGAGGCCTGACAGAGTAAGTGGCTGAGAATATGAGGGCTCGTGAGAGGAGTTTCCTTGGGCAGAGAAGCAAGTCCCTCAGAATCACTAAAAGAACCTGAACTGGATCTCCTTAGTACCCCACATTCACCACAGAATGAGGCTGTGACAGAGTTCACATGAGCTTATTCTGGCCCCAGCACAGTCTCTTTCCTGAAGGGGTTGCTGAGGGGACAATCACCAGACATGCTACCAAGACTCCATGAAGGAAAAGAAACAAAGAAACACCAGATAAAACTATTCCTGATGTCATATCCTCTTTTGAGCTTCCCTGGGGCATTTTTTTTTTTTTGTTTTTGTTTTTGGATCATATCTGACAATGCTCAGTGGTTACTCATGGCTCTGCACTCAGAAATCCCTGCTGGCAGGCTTGGGGGACTATATAGGATACCAGGAATCAAACCCGGGTCAATCCTGGGTCAGCTGTATGCAAGGCAAATGCCCTACCACCATGATATTGCTCCAGTTCCCTCTCCAGGGGGATTTTGTTGGGGAGCAGAAGGGTGGAAGGGGCAGTGAACTGGGCAGGCTTTGAGTTCAGTTTGAATTTCAGAGAAGGGGGACAGTTTTCCTCCTAGACAGTAAGCTGGAAGAAAATCAGTGTTCACTGCAGTCTCTAGGGCTTTTTTTTTTTTTTTTTTGAAAAATGGAGAACATGGTTTTTAACTCCTTGGTTTGATATATAGGTGAGTCAGCAGAAAAATAGCAGGTGGGAGAGACAAGACATGAGAAGAACTCAAGCTGCCCTTTTGGGGAGCAGGTGCTGGCCAAGAGGCTCACCGCTTCTTTACACAGCTTCCCAGAATCTGTGGAGATGACATTCTCTAGCACTTGCAGGGCCCGGTCCAGGTAGCCAGGCCACCACAGGAGAGGCATGTCATGGTACACAGCACGAAGCCCTCGCTGCAACTCCACCTTCCCTGTTAGAAAGAACAAAGGAGAAGGCTCAGTCATGACTTCCACAGGTATCTATGATGCAGAGAATATTCTTGTGGCAGCTCTAGAAAAAGATACATTAAACTGAAAGCCTGATCCCATCCGGGAACTTTCTTTTTTTTTGGGGGGGGGGGCATTGTTCAGAGGCTTTTCCTGGCTCTATGCTCAGAAATCTTCCCCAGCAGGCTTGGGGGACCTGAGATGCCGGGATTCGAACCACCATCCTTCTGCATGCAAGGCAAACACCCTACCACTGTACTATCTCCCTGGCCCCTTGGGGACTTTCTTGATGGACAATGAATGTGGCCAAAATTTTACCATGTACACTTTGTTTTTAGTTTTTGGATTTGGGGTCATATCTCTTGGTACTCAGAGGTTGCTTCTGGTGTTGTGTGAGGGACCATTAAGAACTGAGGATTACATCTGGGCCTCCACCATACATAGACTGGGCCCAGCCTGATCAGGTATTTTCCTGGACCTGCATATACTTTTGTTTGTTTGTTTGTTTTTTGGCCACACTTGGCTTTGCTCAAGGCTTACTCTTGGCTCTAAGCTCAGGGATCATTCCTAGTGAGTTTGGGGAACCCTATGGGATGCCAGGTAAGCAGTGTGCAAGGTAAGCATCTTACCTGCTGCTCTCTAGCCCAGGCTTATTCTTCCCTTTTATTGAGGTCAGGGAGCTTTTTGTAAGAATGTGGATCACAGGGCTGAGAATGACTGTCTGTCCCTGTGTGAGGTTACCTTTGCCAAATAAGTCAAAGAACTAAAATACAATTTTTGCTTCAAGAACAAAATCTTCCTCAGAAAAAGAAATTCCACATCTTTACTCTAGTATTATTCTTAACATCTGACAACTGCCAGGAAATATTTAATATATTTCAAAATTTCTCCCAAACACCCTGCAGATGGTTCTTGTAAAAAAGAAAAAAAATCTGATATTGCTCTTCTTTCTTTTATCACTGCCTCTTAAATCAGAAAATTCTCATTATCCTTTTGGCTTTCAGGACATGGATATTTCTCTGAGTACAGATCTCCTCCTATAATCTAGAATAAGGTTCTTATTTGAGAGAATGCAGCAAGTAATGTTGGGTCTGGGGATGCTCAGACATTTCCCCCTGTGAACTCCTAGTACTAGCAAATCCAAAAATATCTCCACCAGAGCACAAGATGCGGGTGCAAGCAGCAGGGTTTCAGGGTCTGAGAGGGGGGTCCCTCCATGTTCTGGCAGAGACCAGCACCAATAATCAAAGTCATTTCTGTGGCTGGTCCTTAAAACCACCTTCATTCCCCTTTGCTAAGGAGGATTTGAGGGGCCTTGGAAGGCCATAAATAGCTCAGGCTTATCAGGTGACAGCTAATTTTGGCTTTTCAGAAGCTTGGGGCTTGGCAGTCGTCACAGCTCTTGGCTCCGGAAGCTGCTTGTGTCAGGGGCACAGGCTGTCCAGCCTCTGAAACAAGAACACGGAACTTCCCACAGATGGCTCTCTGGCCCTGGCATAGGCCCTTTCAGGAGACATCAACAACTACATTTTCTTCATTCTATTAGAACTGCTCATGCTGAGAAGACCAGAATGTTCAGCTGAAGACAAAGGCAAAGCCTTTTAAGAGCAAATAAAAAAGGTTAAGGAGAAGAAAACACTTTTAACATGTGGAGAGACAGGCATGTGGCTGACGAGGCAGGGTTTGAGTCCCAGCTTCCTATATGGTCTTCTGAGCTCTGCCAGGAGTATTCCTAAGTGCAGAGTCAGGAACAACCCCAGAGCATCACTGGGTATACACACACACACAAAAAAAAAAAAACAGAAAAAAAGAAAAGAAAATGACTTTTAACCAAAGCGGTCACTAATTCTGAACTTCTTGAATCAGTTTATATCTGAATCAGCATCCACAAATGCCACAATACATTTGGGAGGGGAGAGTGAAGGCAATTTTAAATCACCAAGAAAGCTACAAAGACTTGGGCAGTTTTCTAAAAGCAATGGTAAGTAGAAACAAGGATGATCAAGAGCAGGTGTTTTCTCAACCATGGATCTACTTAAGAAAAAAGAAGAAAGAATGATGAAACTTGAGGCATATGCCATCAGGACACACTTTATGCCCCTTAGGCTGATGTCATTCGTACAGCTTCCTCTCCACCAAGGCCTAACGATATACTCCTCTGAAGGCTTCTGCCAGCTCACCTGTCTTTTCTCAAATAATCAGGGCTCGAAAGGAAAGCTAAAGACATCTCAGGGTACCATCACTGGGTGCTAGGGATTCCCTCTCTGCTTGTCCAAAGCACTGCCAGTACTGGTTATCTCTTCCCACAGTACCATGGAGATGAGTCCAAGTCCTAACTCTTCATTTCCTCCCTTCTGTCAGGACGGTCTTTGTTAATACTGGGAAGATTATACTGGCTTGATTTCCTCAAAAAGGGCCAGAACATTGTTTCTTTTTTTGGTTTGTTTTGTTTTGGGGCCACACCAGGCTGTGCTCAGAGCTCTGTCCAGGTACTGAGATCAAGAATCATTCCTTGGGCCAGAGAGATAGCACAGCAGTAGGGCATTTGCCTTGCACGCAGCTGATCCAATATGGATGATGGTTCGAACCCCGCCATCCCATATGTCTCCCATGCCTGGCAAGAGTGTTTTCTGAATGCATATCCAGGAGTAACCCCTGGGCACTACTGGGTGTGACCCAAAAACCAAATAAAGAAAGGAAAAAAAAATCATTCTTAATGGGGTTGGGGACAATATAAAATGTTGGGGACTGAATCTGGGTTGGTTTTGTGCAAGGCAAGCACCCTATTGTAAGATAGTCCCAGTCCCCAGAACTTTCTTTTCCTTTTCTCTTTTCTATATTGAGGACTACTAAGTCTCTCTTTACCAGTTGTGACTGGTTCGAGAACCCCCTTTTGGTCTTAGGTTATCACTAGCACCTTTAAATTAAGTTGAATTTTGTTATGAAGTAGAAAAATGTATTGATTCTTCCTAAGAAGAAATATGTGTAAGGTTCACTTGGCTTACCAAGAAGTGCATAGCCATACAACTGGGAACTCAACCCCACCGAGTTCTTCTGCTTCAGGCCTGGAAGCAAGAGGGCTGCTCCGAAGTTCCGCTCCTCTTCCCACTGCAACAGAGCACAGGAGACTATGGCTCAGATTAGTCAACACTCTATACAAATATGTGTTTTCTAATGAGAGAAAGGAAGCACTGAGTTTTAAAAAAATCAAAATACAAAGTTAAGTACAGTATCATCCAAATTTTGTAAATAAAATATATTGTCTTATGAAGGTCACAGAGAAGAATATCCTGTGTGTTAATACATTCCCAAAGTATTTATGAGCAATGTTAGTGTTCTTCTTTATGATTTTGTAAAATTTGGCCCAGGAATAAGAGTCCTTTTACAATAAGAAAGCCAGTTAAAACCAAAACAAAGAGGAAACTGGACCAATCCTGCCTCAAGACAATCACTGAATGAAGAGTTGTGAGCCTAGGGGTCAGCCCCCACTCACTCTTGATGCTCTGACAGGCCAGTACAAGCTTATATAATTTAACCAATTCAGCATTGACAAGCTTCCTTCGACTTCATAGTGTTAAAATAAATACAACTATTAGGTAGCTTTTACATAAATTTGTGCCTCTCGGAAAGAAATTAGGCAATCAAAACCACTTAGCAATTGTTTTGTTCAACGCAGGGAGTAAAAATAAAATCACAGCTCAATGCATTTGGATTCTTTTGAGACATGGAAATAAAAAGGCAGAAACATAAGCATTGCTAAGCCTGCTGTGGATTAGTAATAGCAGTGATGGGGGTAGGTGGGTGACTCACAGGAAACAGAGCCTGAGAGTAGGACCAGGGCAGGAGACTCCTCAGGGAGTTGGTGATTTACCAGGTGCCATGGGTGGCTGCTTGAGCTCTGACTGGTGCTGGCTTGGAAAACTGGAACAAAAAGTTCCAGTTAGCCTGCTCTGAGCCCTGCACTCAGGTCCCGGAGGAAAAAGAACATGAAGGAGGTGGTCAGGTGAGAGCTGCAGTATGAGAGAGGTACTCTAAGTGCTAATGGGCAAGTAGGCCCATTTTGACTGGGAATGGCTTTTGTGTACTGACTACAACAAGTATGGATAATTTCCAAACCTTCAAGAAAAAAATAACAACAAACAAGCAAAGACCTTGAGAGGAAAACAAAAGTCTCCCAGGTACTTCTGCATCAGGATCAGTGGGAGAGCTCATAAAGGAGGAGTAGGTCATTCCACTTTAAGAATAGACTCACTCCAAAGTCAACAGCCCACCCTGACTTTGACCCCACATATAAAAGGAGACTGAAATCATTTTTTTCTTCTCCTCCTTCTTCTCCTTCTTTAGAGAAAAATGATCTGTAGTATGGAAATGCAATAAAAGGTAAAAAGGTACACAACAGACTGGGTTCTTGCTATGCCAGGGGCTCAGCAGGGCTAGGCTGGTGTGCATGAAAGCAAAACTAGTGTCTGAAAAGAATTTTTTGGTTTTTCTAATAGTTGCCTGGGAATAACTGCTTACAGAGAAAGCTAATTATATGTTCATATAAACTATTAGGCCTCCTTCAAGCTTTAGCTTCTGCAGCATACACTATTATGACTAAAATCAAAGGCAATTTTACCTAAGTCCAAGACTCCCAATTTGTCTGCCTCTTCCATTCCTGCAGAGCACACTCTGCTCCCAGCTCCTTCCTCCTCTCTTCTTCACAGCTCCAAAGCTCCATAGTTACCCCCATCTCTTCTTTACGCCACCCTAACTTAGTTTCCAGGTTCATTTCCTTCCTTCATGCCTTTAAACTCAATGAATTTTTCTGAAGTCCTCATCTTACCTATCCTTTCTGAAACACTTTATATGGTAGGTTCTTTTAGTTCCACACATTTCTGAATTTCCTTTTTTGGGGGTATGGGGACTCTCTCCCAAGCAATGCTCAGTGGGCCTGGGCCTGGAGGCCACCTCCCTGAGATTATTCTAACCAACTGGGCCAGTATTTCAATGCAGATGGATATTCAATGCAGGGTTTGAGGATGCATTGCTGATTGAGCCCTGCAGTGTGCAGGAGATACCTGGACCAGCCTGGAGGTGCTTTAGTAATCCCAGGGCTATATTTGGTGATGGTTGGGGGAACATGGGGGTGCTCAGGGATCAAACTAGGGTGAGTACATGCAAGGCCTTCACTGTGGTAATATTTCTCTGTCCCCTTATTTTCCTCTCTGTTCATTTGTAGGCAATTGCAAAAGATGCCCCAATTATAACTGTGGTCCAGAGTTTTCTTATTATTTTTTTTTTTTTTAGTTCTTTTTGGGCCACACCCGTTTGATGCTCAGGGGTTACTCCTGGCTAAGTGCTCAGAAATTGCCCCTGGCTTGGGGGGACCATATGGGACGCTGGGGTATCGAACCGCAGTCCTTCCTTGGCTAGCGCTTGCAAGGCAGACACCTTACCTCTAGCACCACCTCTCCAGCCCCGGTCCAGAGTTTTCTATCCAAGTTCTAATATCCTTCATAAAACTTCTTGATGGTCTCAAAGGCATCTCAAAACACAGGTTCAGCACCAAATCAATGGTTTTGTATAGGAGCCAGAGTTCTTATTGCCAACACAGAGTGGCCCTTCTCTTCAGGGTCCCGTCAAGAGAGCCAGGTGAGATTTTGATATTTGTCATTTGCCATTTGCTATCCTTCCCCCCTCACGTCCATGTTCACTGGCTACTTTAAAACTATTATCATCTATTCCCTACCCAATCATTCTCTCTTGCTTGAAAAACTGGCCCTGAGCACAGCCATTCTAGCTCTAGTCTGACCCTCTATCCAGACTTCATCCACAGGCAATACAAATCTGTCCATGCCATCATCTCTGCTTAAAACTTTCCTTAATTTTTTGAGTATGGGCACAATGGCTTAGCACAACCTATGTCCCCTCACATGGTCTCAGCCTCTGTGCTCTCTACCATGCATGCTCTTGGGGACAGTGACACTGATAAACTCTGGAGCTCCTTCTATATCCCCCCCTTTTTTTCCTTGGCTGACTGTATGCTTGGGGTCACAGGACTCCATGCCTGCTGGCTCCTCCTCCAGACCTCTTCCTTCTTCCGTCAGTTATTCCTACTCGGCCTAAGACATGAACTTGAAACAGTAAAACTCAAACCTTCCACAATAAAAGCCTTTCACAGATGACTTCTGTTCTGTGCTCATAATTCACATTATACTTGTTTTGCTTGACATGGCTGTGATCTTCCTGATTGTAAGCAGGAAAAAGTCACTTACTGCTGCCCAAATAGTACCAGGCAGGTCAGGGATGAAATGTGACAGGCACTTACTCTGAAGTTGAACACCAAGTATGTCAGAGTCTAGAAAAGTGTTTCTCAACTGGAGGACCCAGAGTGCCTATAGGATAGCCCAAGGGGGAAATCACATAATTGGGGTTTTAACAGTTTAGGGAGTCAAATGGAAGGATGTTTAGGGGGGGTCAAAAGTTTAGGGGATCAAATGGAAGGATGGAGGTGAAAGTAAGAGGGAACCACATCCATAAAGGAAATAAGTTCAGAAGAAGTCACAGTTGGATGGGCCCGGAGAGATAGCACAGTGGCGTTTGCCTTGCAAGCAGCCAATCCAGGACCAAAGGTGGTTGGTTCGAATCCCTGTGTCCCATATGGTCCCCCGTGCCTGCCGGGAGCTATTTCTGAGCAAACAGCCAGGAGTAACCCCTGAGCATCGCTGGGTGTGGCCCCCAAACAAAACAAAACAAAACAAAAAAAAAGAAGTCACAGTTGGGAAAAGCTTGAGAAATACTGGACGACAGCATTTGACTTAAAAAAGCAGAGCACGGGCCAGGGAGATAGCATGGAGGTAAGGTGTTTGCCTTGCCTGCAGAAGGTCATTGGTTTGAATCTGGCATCCCATATGGTCCCCCAAGCCTGCCAGGAGCGATTTCTGAGTGTAGAGCCAGGCAGAACCCCTGAGCGCTGCCGGGTGTAACCCCCTGCCCCCCGCCCCCCCCCCAAAAAAAAAGCAGAGCACGCCAAGCATGTTTAAGGATGTGGGCTGGATAAACTGATCTTCCAGTTGCTCCTGATAGTCTGTTCTATTGATATTACACTGGCATTGAAGACAGTCTATATAGCCAGACTTCTCTGTCTTTTCAAGGTGGCTTCATCACCTAGGGACTGATTGGCACTAATTATTTAAGGACTCTGTGCCCTAGTCTTAGTCTTTGAGCTGTTATGAAAAATAAATGCACATATGCATCCAAATGTATGGTGGCTTAGAACACTGGGCCTATTATGAGTTTGAGTCTCTGGTGTCCCTCATGCACCTGATGTGATCTTGTCTGTTCTGTGGTTTGAGCCCAGCAGCTCTGCTTTCTGTGACCCACTGGATGGGCACAATAAGAGGTTGTAACCTTGGGTGAGCAGTGCAATTAAAAAGTATGCGAGTGACATAATAATAGTAAAGTAGAGAAGAAAGAGGGTGGAAAAAATACTTACCTTCACCCCCAACTTAAACCATTAAGAACATTATCTGGTATAAAGTGTTATTGGACTACTATTTTACTGTTACTACTACTTTGGTTACCCATTATTAAAAGACTAGATATAAGACAAAATAAACAATGGTTCAATACCGAAACCCAGATCTGAAATTGATACTCAGTGTCCTGGAATGACCCAAGGCAGTTAAGGAAAAGGCCATCATTAACTGACCTGTTGTATCCCTGGTCTACCAGGTCCAGCTCTCAATTCCCTATTTCTCAAAATTTATAGTGCATTCAGTCTAGCTCATACATCAGGATTTTCACTGGGAATCTTTCTATAGAATATCTCACTCTGCTTTGTTAGAAATCCAGACTGAGTCACAGGAAGGAGCACTGTTCCTAGGTTGATACAGTCATAGACTTGTATAACACATGCTTACTTCTGAATTCCAAGCATTAGGCTTTCCTCAGCCCCCTCCTCATTGAATATACTGTTGTTCTTGCTAAGGTTCTAGTATCGTTTTTTAAATTTTGCTTTTAGGCCACACTTGATAGTGCTCAGGGATCAAGCCTAGCTTGATGCATGGGAAACCATGCAATGCTGGAGACTGAACTCAGGCCCATCAATGCAGTGCATGACTCAACCATTTGAGCTATCCCTGCCCTAAAATAAAGGTTTATTTATTGTTGTTGTTTTGTTTTGCAGTGCTGGGGATGGAACCCTGAGCTTTATACTTGCAAATCAAGTGCTCCACTACAGTGTTGCCTCCCTGGTCCCTTGGAAGAACCCTTTGGTAGATCACTTACACTTAAATCTGTCTTCTTTGCCAGGCAATGGTGTAGGACATAGAGGGAGAGAAGCTGGGTGGAAGGTACTTCAAAGGCTTCTTGTCTCATGATCTCAAATACCAAGGATAAAGCATCTGGGCAAGATGATCAAAATGAAAATGAGAAGAAATTAGCTGTAGATAACATCTTCAAATCTATAGTTTGCTTAAAAAATGGGGCATGATAGAAAATTAAACATAATTCGGAAGTGAACTCTAGTTCTTTTGCACAGGTGGTGACCCCCAACACCTTGAAGCACTGTTTGTAGGAGCTGGAGAGATAGCACAGCGTAGGGCATATGCCTTGCATGTAGCTGACCCGGGAGGGGCAGGTTCGGTTCTCAGCATCCCATCTGAGGCCCCAGCCTACCAGGGGCGATTTCTGAGTGCAGAGCCGGGAGTAGCCCCTGAGCACTGCTGGATGTGGCCCAAAAACAAATAACCAATTAATAAATAAAGTTAAAAAAAAGAAAAAGCACTGTTTGTAGAGGCTAGAATGACTATGTCAGGTTAGAGGTACTAACAACCTTAAGGATAAGAAAAATACTATGTCATTTTGCTTAGTTCCGATGATTGTCTTCATAATTATAACATCATTTGCCATACCTACTTCAATATATTTTCTGAATAATCCAACAGGACATAAAAGGGGAAGCCAAGTTAAAGCATCATGTCCATCAGCCAGAAGAGGTTCCCAGAAAGGAAGACAATGTTTTCTAAATCACTTCAAGAGGCAAAAAAAGGGCCAAGGTGAATGTCATCCTATATTTTGGTATCTTCTCTTATTAGTATTTGGTATCTTCTTGTTAGGGCAGAAGAGGGCAAATACTAGAAACAATTTTAAATTCTAGATATAATTTCAAAGCTGCAGAATGAATGACTATATAGAGAACAAACAGGATGCATTGGAAAGAATTGAAAGCAGGGAATGGAAAATACTCCACCATAAGATACAAACCTCAGAATATAACCTACATCTGCTATTTGTTGCCACACACAAATGCCCGTCAGAGAATTATTTTCCCTCCATGTTCCAAAGATAGAAGGAAGCCAAGAAAATCAAATACCAACATCTTCTTTTCCTTAATATTTATTGTTAAATTAGACTAGTAAAATACTAGGTCTGAACATAACATGGGACCAACAAAAATCTTGGACAAAACAGCAAGATAGCAGCTACCTACTTTTTGCATATGCACATAATTATGGGAGATAAAAAAGAACTTCCTGCAACTGTTCCTAGCCACCTGGTTATGTACATGTCACAATTTTAAATGAAGCCACAGGCACAAATTTTTGTATTCTTTTTGGCACTTGAGGAAACTGATATCCAGGCACTCCAGAAGACTCTAGTAACTAAGAAAAAGCAAAAAGAGGCCCAGAAAAAAAAGATAACAAGGAAAGTCGATGCCAATAATGTGAAAGAACACAGGTGGGGCCGGACTCAGGACTCAGGGATCTGTCTCCACCACATGGGCTCCCCAACACCAGAACCATTGCATAATCCTAGGAGTCCTGTGCCCTTAGACCCTGTCACTGAACCACAAGTATCAATGAGGGAAAAGCCTGAAAATAAATTAAAGAACACAACTAAAGCCAAAAATAAAGTTAAAACAACAACAACAACAACATGTTTTAACAGCTGTTCTCTATTGAATCCAAATTATACATGGAACATAAACTGAATTTACTTTCTCTTTTATTTCCATCTTGTATTTCAGACAGGTTGAAAAGTTACATTAAATTGATGTGATGTAATTCATTTATGTATCATTCACTATCATCTATGTACTGTGATATTTCCTATGCAAATAATAGAAATATACTAGTTTTGACCCTGACCTGCACCAGATTAATGGACTCAGGCCATATTTTCTGAACTTCTGCTGCTTGCTCCACCATTCTGGGTGAGACTAGTCTCTGGCTGACATTAGAGTCTAAACTAAAATGGGAGGTAGAGCCCCTCCCTTCTGGTTAGGTCCCAGCAGCCTCCATACTGGATACTGCTCACAGTTATATACTTCCTGTCACTTGGTGAAAATGGGTAGAAAAGGAAGATATCAACTCCCAGTCCAATCCCTGAGCATCTTCCAGGGGGTCTAACTTACACCCAGCACAAGAACACTAGAAAACCAACAGGGAAAACATGTAGAAGCCCACCAAGTCCAATAAGCAAAAATAGAATTACTAAAGACATAAGAAGACCATCAGAACAGTAAAAACTCCAACAGTGTTTTCAGTGATACAATAATGAGGTTGTTTAATGAGCTCAAAGAAATGATGGCACGGGTAGTTCACAAGAGAAGAGAAGTCGAAATGAGAAAACTACTACAATCAGAGATGAAGAGTATGGGAAGTGATATAAATGAGTCAATGGGAGCTCTGAACAGCAGAATAACTGTAGCTGAGCCAAAGATTAAGAAACTCGAAGGTGAGAAATAGGAAACCACTAGGAAATAGCAGAAGGAGGGAAATTATCTGAAAAGAAATGAACAGCATACTAGAGAGCTAAGGAATAAGCTCAAGAGAAAAATATAAGAATCATTAAAGTACCTGAAGTACAGGAAGGCAAATTTGATGAAGTGACAATAAAGAAACTGTCAACAAGAATTCCCAGAGTTGTCTGGGGTCTTCCTTCCAGTGAAGGCAAGGAAGCCTCCCCTAACCCTCCCCTCTTACTACTTATTTCTAGAAGCTCAAGCAGCCACACCCACATTCCACAGCTGCAGCCATGTAAACAACAGCCCAGGTTCAACAGCTTCAGGACTAATCTAAGAAGTAATGCAAGCCTCTAACAGGTACACAGGTCAAGTCCCCACCCTGCCAAGGCCCAGTAGACACAGCTATATCCCACAACCGCCACTATTCAAAAAGCTGAACTACTTCACTGCTTCACAACACAAAACGCAATACAAAAATCCCTTCCTCACACCTATATTCACTGCAGCACTACTTACAATAGCCAGACTCTGGAAACAAACAAGATGCCCTTCAAAAGATGAATGGCTAAAGAAACTGGTACATATACAAAATGGCATATTATGCAGCCATCAGGAGAGATGAAGTCAATAAATTTTCCTATACATGAATGCACATGGAAACTATCATTTCAGAGGGAGAGAGAGCACCACAGAATAGTCTCATCTATGGGTTTTAAGAAAAATAAAAGACATTATTGTAATAATGCACAACAGATGAGGGCTGGAGGGACTGACTCACAATATGAACATCACCACAAAGAGTGGTGAGTGCAGTAAGAGTGATATTACCCTAACAAGTACCATGACAATGTTAATGAGTGAGAGAAGTAGAATGTCTGACTCGAATACAGGCAGGGGTGGGAGAGGAGGGAGATGGGGTGCATTGGTGGTGGTAATGTTGCACTGGTGAAGGGAGGTGTACTTTTTATGACTGAAACCCAATTAGAGTAATGTTTGTAACCACAGTGTTTAAATAAAGACATTATTAAAAAAAAAACAACTAATCTTGGAAGAGAGGAAAGCCAAGCCACTGAAACGGACTGACTCACCTCTACAGATCCTGGAATTCCTGAAGGCAGCTGCAGATGCATCCATACAACACCTCTAAATTCTAGAATACTGAAGTAGGACTGTACCAAATTAGATGAGAAAGTAGCAGAGAAGCCAACTAAGCCAACTAAACACAGTAAACAAAAATAATAATATAGAAGGCTCAACCAGCAACAACCAACTTAATAAATAAACCTTAGAAAATGACTTAATGAATCCACTGTGAGATATAATAGTTTTCATAAATTTTCTTTAAAGTATTTTTCAATAATTACCATTTTGTTTTAACAAGCAATACAAAATAAGTTACTTTGTGCCTACTCACAGGGCTAGGGGTTAGGGGTGGATGGAAAACTGGTGACAATCGTTACAATGGTGGAGAGATTGGTATTGGAACACCAAATGTCAAAACAACTGTAGTATGAACAACTTTGTAAACCACGGTGTTTAAATAAAGTTTAAAACATTTCCCAGAGTTGCATAATATAAGCAACAAGATTTAAGAAGCCTGAAGGGCCCTGAAGAAACAGACCCAACTAGGAAAACTCCAAGACACATTGTATTCAACATGACAAAAAAAAAATAAAAATAAAAATAAAAAAGATAGAGACAGAATAATGAAAGCAGCAAGAATAAAACAGGAACTACAAACAGGGAAGTTCATAACATACACAGTAGATCTTTCTAATGAGATTTTACAAGCCAGAAGAGACCGGAAAGATATAGTATTAAAATTCAATGAAATGAACACCTCACCAAGAATACTCTATTCAGCTAGATTATCATTCACATTTGAAGGAAATATACAATTTCATGGACAGATAATATAATGCTTAGGTAATTCATAACCTTGAAATCAGTTCAAGGTTTTGAGGACAAACTTCCCAACATGTAACACTGAGCAGAGCACTTAATAATGGTGCATATGGTTGCCCTCTATTAGATTACGAAGATTTTATATATTTTCAATGATGAATTGTCTCATTAAGAAAAAGTATACTAGTTTCTAAATTTTTGTCATGAACTCTAACAATCTATATATACTAGCACTTAAAAAAAATTCTCCATATTATTTACTCTGCATTTAGGTAACAAAACCCTTCAAAGTTCCTTTCATAGGGAGAATAAGGAGAGAGATAAGTACGATTACATGATTTTCCAGTGATAAAAGATTATGGACCCTTAACTCTGTTCAGAAAACAGATTATGAAGCAATAATCTTTTAGCTGAATTCAGAAATGTATGTTTAAAACTGGTGAAAGACAGACAATAAGAAGTGTTATTTCATAACCACGGTGAAAGTATAGAAGATAGGATGCTTGACTGGCACACAGCTGAACTGGGTTTGATCCATATCAAGTCATATGGTTACAGAGCCAGACAGAATAATTCCTTAGTACACAGCCAGGAGTAAACCCTGATCACCACCAGGTGTGGCCCAAATCTCTCCCTAAAAAAAAGAAATGATATTTCAAAAGTAAGAGTAAATATTCTTTGGCTATTTTTATGAGAGATGAGTAAGGATACAGAAACAATGAAGAAGAGGAGTCTATAGAAGGCCAGAAAGGCCTAGCCTCAGTCTATGAGCACTCATGCAGGGGAGAAGGTTGGGACCCAGTGGGAACATTCATCAAGGTCCCAAATGCTTAAGTGACTGGCAGTCCACATCCTCTTCCTGATATGACCACATAACACAGGCTAAAGCTTTGGGCTCCTCAGAACTGTGGATGGTAACAAGACAGTGTAAGGGAAAAGCCAGTGCATGCCCTTCCAAATAAGACCAGGCCTTCCCTTGCCTTTTTCACAGAGAGCAGCGTGAAGAGGCCCATTCTGTTCTGTACTATATAGCCCATTCTGTGCTGTACTGCAATTCCCTTTCCAATAGAGACTGGTGGCATCTCACTCTACTGGTCTGAGTGTCTGCTGCAAACCCTGTCCTTCCTACCTTCAAAAGCCACTTTTAAACTGAATGACATCAGAGGATTCTTGAGGACTATGAGACTTCAGAAATAATGATCCACTGATTTTACAGTTGAGAAAATGAAAGCCCCAAGAAGGGAAATGACTTCCTTCATAACCAGTGCACTTCTCTTCACAAGAAAGTCAAGTAAGTGACTGTATAGTTTTACAATTTACATGACATAAAAAAAATTGGTAATGTAGATAGAACAAAGTTAGCAAATTGTGCTAAAAAAACAACAACAACAAGATTTTGGCTTTTTAAATAATGGTATTATTTTAGCAATGGAAGTTCAGATAGGATATACTGCTTAAATATATTGTATCTTGCCTAAACAGATAGGAATAAGTAATCTTGAGAAACTCCGGGTAGAAAAAATAAAACTAGACATAATTCTATGTGGCTTAGTGTATGGTAAGCAACTATGCACCTACTTCTACAGATTTAAAATATATAAACTGGTGGGAGGAAAATAAGCACCGGTGAAGAGATGGATGTTGGGAATTGTATGACTGAAACTTAATCATGAACAACTTTGTGAGTATATTTCATGATGATTCAATTAAACATTTTATTAAAAAATAAAATTAATTAACAAAAAGTATTCATTATAAAAGGTAATGGAAAATGGCCAATAAGAAATCAAAGAGAGTAGGAGCAGGGATTCAGGGAGGACAACACTGGTGGTGGGAATGGTCTTGGCTCATTGTCACTATGTACTTTAAATATTACTGTGAAAGATTTGTAAACAAATTTGTAAATTTATTTACTCCCGAACAGTACCTCTAGAACCTTAAAGACTCTATCGTAGGCCCTGTCCTAGGACCTGCGCAAATACCAAGATTGCTTGCTATAGTGGCCTTATTTTCTCATCCACAACAGAGAAGGTTTCTGACACCATAAAAAAACAAAAACAAAAAAATAAAAAACAAAAACCGTGGGATATGGCAATGAGAAGGTATGGAGCCAGTGGTTGTTCCCATGACAATATGTTTCAAGAGTGGAGAAACCTTGAATCTCTTAGGCCACTGGAATTTCCTTCCTTCCCCAATACTTGCTGTGCCTATACAAAAAAAAAAAAAAAAAAAAAAGGTGGGGTAACACAAACCCTGCCACTACAGCACTTTTTTTGGTTTTGTTTTGTTTTATTTTTTGTTTGTTTTTTGCTATTATTTTCCTTCTCTTTTTTTCTCCCATTTTTTTCTTTCTTTTCCACTTTTGTGGATATTATTCGATGATTTTTCTTTTTTAGTAATTGATACCAAATTTTTTCTCCTCTTTTCCTTAACCTTTTTATCTCCAACAAAATAGCATAATTTGAATCATTCAGCCTCATAAATTGAGGGGGGAAAAGAATGATACCAGGACCAGTCATATAAAAATGTAGTGTAAATAAAAAATGACCAGACTGGAACACCAAACAGAATAGATACCCAACCTATAACAAGCTGTAAGGCGGAGACCATTTGCACTAGGATTCTGGGGGGTAAAGGAGGGAGATGTGGAAGACATGCTGGAAACAAGAGTGAAGGAAGGACAACATTGGTGGTGGGAATGCCCTTCATTCATTGTCACTATGTATCGTAAATAATTCTGTGTAATGAACTTCAGTCACAATAAAAAAAAAAAGATAATAAAAAATTATTTACTCCCCCCAAATAAGAAATCAAAGAGGGGAAAATGCCTCCATTTATTCCATCCTAAACTCCCTAGGGAGAGCAGCTCCTTTAGAGAAGGACAATGGCTTAATTTCTTACCTTTGTAGTTTTCTTTCTTTATAAAAGAATCCAACAGTAAATTGAATGTAAAGTTATCTGGAAAAATTCCATACTGAACCTGTAAGGAAAATAAAAAATATAAGGAAAGTTAAAAGAAACATATCTATTTGGGCTTATTATATATTACCTACATGTTACCCAGGACAGGTATCTACACTACTATTAGCCTGCAAGTGTTTGCCTGATTTTACAGCATCTGTGACACTGAAAGAGAAGTTGTGACTCAGGAGGTTTAAGAGCTGCAACTGTGGGGCCGGAGATATAGCATGGAGGTAAGGCATTTGCCTTGCATGCAGAAGGTCGGTGGCTCGAATCCCAGCATCCCATATGGTACCCTGAGCCTGCCAGGAGCGATTTCCGAGCATAGAGCCAGGAGTAACCCCTGAGTGCTGCCGATGTGATCCAAAAACAAAAAACAAAACAAAACAAAATAAGAGCTGCAACTGTTTGGTCAGGGTGAGAAAGCTGTAAGTGGGTGTCTGATAGAGAAGCACTGAAATGTGAAAAACTCAGTTCTAATGCCTTGCCAAAGCTAAAAACACCAAATTTCAACCACTGCTCACACCATGAGGTGATTTTTTTTTTTAATTAGATGAAAGAGGGGGCGGGGTCAGAGAGATAGCATAGTGGTAGGGCGTTTGCCTTGAAAGCAGCTGATTCAAACAGAAGGTGGTTTGAATCCCGGCATCTGATATGATCTCCCAAGCCTGCCAGGAGTGACTTCTGAGTGCAGAGCCAGGAGTAACCCTTAAGAGGCTCCTGGTGTGACCCCAAACAAACAAACAAAAAAAGATAATGGGGGTCAGAGAGATAGCACAGCAGTAGGGCATTTGTCATGCAGCAGCTGACCCAGGACAGATGGTGGTACGAATCCCGGCATCCCATATGGTCCCCCGAGCCTGCCAGGAACGATTTCTGAACACAGAGAAACTAGTAACCCCTGAACGCTTTTGGGTGTTACCCAAAAACAAACAAACAAACAAACAAGCAAAAAGATGATGGTCAATGCTAAAATAGACCCCCATAAGAAAGCATATACATCAGGCAGGAGTTGTGGAAGGAGAGAGATGGGGGGCATTGGTGGTGGGAACGTTGCACTGGTGAAGGGTGGTGTTCTTCTGGTGACTGAAATCCAACTATAGTCATGTTTGTAATCACGCTGTTTCAATAAAGATATTATTTAAAGAAAAAAGGAAGTATATACATCTTACTATGTGATACTTCCCAGTCTTTAGCCTGCTCCCTAACCTTGAGACATGGCACTATATAAATATAAAGTATGCACATATATTATAGTCCACAGTCACTCATAATCACAGAATTATCATTTTTTGTTGGGTTGGCAATAATGATAAGAACACTTAAAATGTACCTTATTAGTAACTTTTTGAATATGCTATTGTGAGCTACTACATGAATGATACCGTGCATTTGGTCTTTAGAATTTATTCACCTTGCCAATTAGAAGACAGTACCCACTGACCACTATCTTCTCAAACCCTTCCTGCCTTCAGGTCCTGGCACCCACTCTTTTACTATTTCTATGCACTCAGTATAATATGTATGTATGTATATATATGTATACACATATATATGTGTGTCATAGAAATATATATGTATACATACACATATATAGAGACATAGATATATACTGAGAATATATATATTCATATATATATGAACATACAGTATTTGTCTTTCTCTAGCTTTCACTTAATATAATGTCCTTAAGGTTGACTCACATTATAGCAAATGGGGTTATGGGGTATTCTCTTCTATAGCTGAAAATATTCCAATATGTATAGATGCCACTTTTAATTTTTTGGTTCTTGGGTCATACTCAGTGCCGCTCAGGGGTTACTCCTGGCTATGCATTCAGAAATTGCTCCTGGCTTGGGGGACCATATAGGATGCCAGGCATTGAACCCAGGTCTGTCTAGGTCTGTCAGCTGCTAGCAAGGCCAACACCCTACTGCTTGCTATTGCTCTGGCCCCTAGATGCCACATATATTTTATCTGCTTGTCCATCCACAGACACTTAGGTTGTTCTCATGATTTGGCTACTACGAATAATGCTGTATTGACCACATAGCTGCAGAATATAGCTATTCAGGATAATCATTTTATTTACTTTACATATTACCAGGAATTAGGATTGTTGGATTACATGGGCACTCAATCTTAATAAGGGAGAGAATTTCACTAAATTTGAGTACATATGAATTTCCTATATGCTAGATCTTCACCAGCTTTTATTATATCTCATTGCTTAGACTGGTTTTGACAAAAAGAAGAAATGTACCCAAGGACTATAACTAAGTTTTTAAGATGTTCTGTTCACAGAAACTGAATATTTGATAACCCAAATCTCTTAAAATGTAGATCCTTTAGCACCTCACTGATAATTTTTTAGAATTATATTTTAAAAATAAAGATTATTAAGCCTCAAATTTACAAAGTAAGAATTTCTGGAAAGGAGACACAAAAGCCTTATGTGACCAAGTCTCTCATGTGACATTTATGCTCAATCAAGTTTGACTAGAAAGTAGCTGCATTTTTGTTATTGATATAGATAGTGACTGCATTGTTTTTCAATCTCCACTCAAGTAGAATTAGCCTTGGTATCTCTCAACTGCCCCACTCTTCCCACTGCACCCACTCCTACCACTAAAAATACTTGAAGACTTTTATTCAAGTATGTCACCCCCTGGGAGTTGCTGACAGTCTTGACCACTAGTTGCAAATGACTGCTAAACTGAGTGACCATTACTAGGAGTCTGTGTGGGATGCCTGATATGCTGAACTAAAAAAAAAGTTTAATAGACATTGTTTTTAAAGTTAAACCTCGCTTGCAGGCACCCAAGAGAGATCACTAATCTCTAAAAGTGGGGTAAAAACCAAATAGTTTAGAGTAATAAACCATTAAAGAGCCTTGAATAAAAGACCCTGAGTAATTCTCAACCTAGCCGCAAATTACAGTCAGCCTAAAAATTTAAATTATATCAATGAGAGCTGACCAGGCAAATCAAAAAGGGGCAGTCAATAAAATGATCATGGTAGTTACATATCAAACACCAACATTACAATGTGAATCCTGCAATTGAGTGACAATAATATGTCACTGTAGGCTCATTAACAATAATGGCGCAGGTGGGGCATGTTGATAATAGGGGAGATCAGGAGGCTGCATGTAGGGGGCAGGGAACAGATGGGAAATCTCTGTACCTTCTGTTCTATTTTGTTGTGAACCCAAAAAATAAAGTCCATAAAAAACACCATGAAACTGTTAAAAATTCTATTACCTGTTCTAGGAAGATCATTTATATTAGAATTGGGGGATAAAGAAAAAAAGAACATTTGTAATTTTCGGAAATTTCTCATGTGATTCTAATGGTTGGAAATTCTATGTTTAGAAATCTATGATTCTATTAGGTTGAAAATCACTGATTTAGAATAAGTCACTGAAAGCTGAAAAAATAAAAAGACCTAAAAAGTAAAAACATCTGTTCAAATGAAGAACAATGAGTAGAATTTTTTTTGGTTACTTGTTGAGTCTTCTGAGTCCTTGCCCAGTGTTATTTGTGCTCAAAGTCAAGGAACAGCAAGGTATTGGATAAATTTTCCTTCTTTCTAAATATTATTTTTTTTCTTCCCTATAGGAATCTTCTTTGAGTAAAGTTTGTGTCATTAGGGTTAGAGAAATAGATCAAAAGGCTCGAGATATACACTTGGTTTGCAAGAACTTTTGAGTTCAAACAACCCCTCCCCCCAATCAAACTAAACAAAAATTAAATAAAAACTCTAGGACTTGGGACTGGAGTGGTGGTGCTAAAGGTATGGCGTATGTATGCCTTGCAAATGCTAGCCTAGAACAGACTGTGGTTCGATTCCTGGCATCCCATATGGTCCCCCTCAAGCCAGGAGCGATTTCTAAGGCATAGGCAGGATTAACCCCTAAGCATCAATGGGTGTGGCCCAAAAACAAAAAAAACAAAAACAAAACTCTAGGACTCAATTCATTAAATCCCTGGGGATCCAATATTCTATTTCTCAGTGACTCTGACTATAATCTTACCTAGAAGAAGGATGGGGTATTATTCATTTTTATGTCATACCAAGTACAATGCCTGCAATGTCCCCCCCCCCCCCACACACACACAAACTGTTGTGTCTGATAAGGTAAATTAGAAACAAGTAAAAACCTCTAAAAGCCAAAATTACCATTTCTTCTTTTTGTTTGTTTGTTTTTTGTGGGGGCACACCCATTTGATGCTCAGGGGTTACTCCTGGCTAAGCGCTTAGAAATTGCCCCTGGCTTGGGGGGACCATATGGGATGCCGGGGGATCGAACCTCGGTCCTTCCTTGGCTAGTGCTTGCAAGGCAGACAGACACCTTACCTCTAATGCCACCTCTCTGGCCCCAAAATTACCATTTCTTTTTGAGTTCTAACTCACAAGGTAGAAATAACATAATAGAAATCACACAGTTTCACTGAAATTCTGCATTTTTTTTCTTTTTGAGCCATACCTGGCAGTGCTTTGTGGTTATTCCTGATTCTGCACTCAGAAATTACTCCTGGCAGGTTCAAGGAACTATTAGTGGACCTCAAACTTTTTATTTTATTTTTTTGTTTTTTGGGTCACACACGGCTGTGCTCAGGGATTACTCCTGGCTCTACGCTCAGAAATCGCTCTGGCAGGCTTGGGGGATCATTATGAAATGCTGGGATTCGAATCTCCATCCTTCTGGATGCAAGGCAAATGCTTTATCTCCATGCTATCTCTCCATCCTCAAACTTTTTAAACAGGGAGCCAGTTCACTGTCCTCCTGACCCTTGGAGGGCTGGACTATAGTAAAAATAAAAACTATGAACAAATTCCTATACTCACTGACTATATCTTATTTTGAAGTGAAGAAACAAAATGGGAACAAATACAATATGTGGCTGGTGGGCCGTAGTTTGAGGACCACTGGACTATATGGATGTTGGGATCAAACCTGGGTAGGCCATGTAAATGACAAATGCTCTCTCTGCTATTTTATCACTCGGCCCCTAAAGTATTTTTTACACGTCAAGTTAATGTTGCAGCTTGAGACTCACAGTAATAATAACCTTCTAAACTTTTGGTTCTTTTATGATTAATTTCACATTTTGAACACAATAAAGACACAATCTTTAGCTGGAATCTAACATTCAAAAATTACCTAATCATGGGGACTTTGGGGTTTGAGGAGATTTGAATATGTATGTTGAATAATTTCAGAACACTGTTCTAAAAATGACTGCACAGTAGTGATGACATTCCAGCAAAATAGTCATGTCCTATTCCCTAAATTTCACCAAAGAGAACCTGGTAAAAAATCTAGGGTTTAATGCTCAGGAATGCAGTGCTTCTCAGAAAAGTTTTTTGGTTTCATTACCCTTTACATTCACCAGTCCACTTCTGAGTTGGAACAGTAGTAGATTCAGAAATTTTTATTTCTAGTGGGTAGACAAATTTGACCTCAGCTTCATCTAGCAATTGTTCAAAAACTACTCACCTTATTTACAAGAGTATATAAAGCTTTGTCGAGCGCACCATACTTTAGACACTGCCTAATCCAAGTGTGGATAGTCCAGTCTCTCAGGTACCAGCAGTTAGGGCTATGTCGGAATCTAAACAAAATATGAGGAAAAAAAAACTAGTGTTACCTCTTCAATATCACTACCAAGACATAATTTCTATTAGCAAGTCCTTCTCTTACACACTAGCATCTGCGAAGTCAATGTGACCAAGAGTCCTAAGTCAGCATTCAACAAAAAAGCTGAGGATAAAACAAATTAACTATAGGACTGGAGAGATAGGATAGAGGGCAGGAGACTTGCCTTGTACCACTGCCACTTGTACTGGATCCTGGCACCACATATGAATCTCACCAGGAGTAATCTCTGAATGCAGAGTCTGGAGTAAAGCCTGAAGATAGCCAAGTGTGGTCCCAAAACAAGCACAACAAAACCATCCACAAAACAAAAATAAAATTCATTATCTCTAAAATAATAATAATAAGGGAAAGAAAAAGTAAAGTAACAATAAATACCAAAAATGACATTTCTATTTCTTATTTAATACTCCCTAATTCAACATACTGACTTAAGATTTCTGGGGGGGAAAAAGGATGTGGTGAAACTTCTACTAGTCATAGTATTAGATCAATATAGATTTCAATAGATCAGAGAGAGATGAAGCTGAAGCTGACAAAGTTAGAAGCCTAACTCAGAGCTTGATGAGAGCACAAGCCTGGCTGAGTTCAATTCCCAGCATTATGTGTCTGTACTCTTCCACCCCAACAAAGCACTGCTGGGTGTCCTCTACTAAAAAAACAAAAACAAAAACAAAATGGAAACGTACATTAAAGCATGAGGCAAATGTGATCAGCTTTGATTTATATGGGCACTTCTTATAGTACTTAGCAGAGATTGATTGGACATTCTTCATAGAACTGAAGAAAAAGGAAAACAAAGGACAAGAGAAATTGAGTAGAATTCTTTGGCTGTCTTTTTTGCAGCTTCGTAAAACTCCATTTCACTTTTCCTTCCTATGGCTCCCCAGCTCGTTTTACAGGGCTCTGCAGCCTGAGCTGAGGTACAAAATAACTGTACTCTTACAAGCCATGGTGCTTGGAAAGGACTTCTCAACAGCTTTGGGGATCCCTACCACAAGAATATGTAAGAAGAGGGGGCCGGAGCAGTGGCACAGTGGTAGGGCATTTGCCTTGCACATCACTGACCTAGGATGGATCATAGTTCAATCACCCAGCATCCCACATGGTCCCCCAAGCCAGGAGCGATTTCTGAGGAAAGAGCCAGGAGTAACTCCTGAACATCACTGGGTATGGCCCCCCAAAACAAAACAAACTAAAAAACCACCCCTTTGTTTACTTATTTCTCCTCAGACACCATCATCAAGTTCCCACTGTTACTTTAATCATGCAAGTCAATCTTTGGGGCCCATAAACATCACACTATTTTCATCAAAAGGCAGGTAAGACAAATACTAAAGGGCAAAAAAATTTGTGGATTTTATACCTGATTTGAGAGTTGGTTAAAGACTAATACAGTATAATAATTTTTAGAGGCTGGTTATTCAATCTGCCACTTGTTAAGAGAATTTCTTGCTGAGCAGGTTCTCTGCCAAAGCACCAATATATAAAATAAATAAATAAATAAATAAAAATAAAACCAACTGAAAAAAAGAAGAAGCAGTGTTTAATTTGGAATATTAACATTCTAGAGAGGAATTTGATTAAAATAAGATCTGAAGATATTTGACGAATTTAGTCATCTTGTTCTGCCCATTCTTCTGAAAATATCAGCTTTCTCTGGAAAAAAGTATCTCTCATTTTGTTTTCTTACAGAATTAACTCCTTTAAAAGCAGAAAGATACAAATGTCAAATCATATTTAGATGAAAATGACCTGGCCAGAGGAAAACTCTGGAATGGTTGCCTGAGATACAAGACGTAAGCAGAATTCCTCATAGAATGGCACAAATATACCTTTTAGTATTTCAGATGTTCTCTCTCACATATTTTAGGGGAGGGAATACATACCCAGCAAGGCTCAGGGCTTATTCCTGACTGTGTACTCAG
Source organism: Suncus etruscus (assembly GCF_024139225.1). Lineage (NCBI taxonomy): Eukaryota > Metazoa > Chordata > Mammalia > Eulipotyphla > Soricidae > Suncus > Suncus etruscus. Next base: position 128,781,353 of record NC_064849.1, read on the forward strand.
GAATTACCCCCGGTTGGCTTGGGGGACTACATAAGATGTCGGAATCAAACCTGGGTCCAGCATGTGCCGCCCTCTGCCCTCCATGCCCTGCCCCCACATTTCAATTTTTTTGTTTTTGTTTTTGTTTTTTTTTGGTTTTTGGGCCACACCTGGCAGTGCTCAGGGGTTACTCCTGGCTGTCTGCTCAGAAATAGCTCCTGGCAGGCACAGGGGACCATATGGGACACCGGGATTTGAACCAACCACCTTTGGTCCTGGATCGGCTGCTTGCAAGGCAAACGCTGCTGTGCTATCTCTCCGGGCCCCACATTTCAAATTTTAATGAAAAAATTTTCTCACTTTTTGTTTGTTTTGGGCCACACCCTGTAGTGTTCAGGGCTTACTTCTGACTCTCTGTTCAGGGATCACACAATGGGCTCGGAACCATATGGCATGCCAGGAATTGATCCCATGTCTGAAGTGTGAAAGGCAAGTGCCCTACCCATTGTACTATCTTTTCAGTCTATTCCTCAAATTTTAATTTCTATTTAATAAGTTTTTTCTGAGTGCTATACAGGGGACTACTCCTGATTTTGTGCATGAGGAATGCTTCAATATGCGGGTGTTGGGGACTGAACTGGGGTCAGAAACATGCAAGGCAAGTGTATCAACCCCTTTACTATTACCTCTCTGGCCCTCTCATATTTTAAAATCAGTAATTTCAGTTCCTGGAGCTCCTCTCTTTGTTACTCTGGAAAACTCTGGAAGAGATTTAAATAAAGTATGATGGCCAAAGAAATTTTTTGAAAAAACGTGAAGAGAAACGCCTGGTTTCCTGTTCCAGTGAGAATGATGCTTTCTTGCCTTTCGTCTGCATGCAGACTGGGAGGGAAGGAGCAGCTCAGAACATGCTCTGCACTGATGCCTAAGAGTCTGGTGTGATTCACAGTAGGTTTTTGGTAAATTAAAAAACTAAATAAGAGGGCTTCCATCACAGTATGAGATGCACCAATCATTTGAAATCTATGGCTAGAGGAAGAGCCGTGACTTTCCTTCTCAGATATTCAGAACCTCACAGTCAAAACAAGTATATACAAACACAGTTCAACAGTCATTTTAGGTGGAAGACAGGAAGTGTTAAAGACAAAAAAAGTGCCTTAGGTGATAGAGGTGTTTTGGGGAACAGTGCAGTTAACAGTTCATTTTCTCTTTAAAAACTATACCTAGGTAAAACATAAAATATCAACTGTCCCATTTGTCCAAGATTAATTATTTTTTTAATTTTGGTTTTGGAGCCACACCTGGCGGTTTTCAGGAATTACTTCTCGATCAGTGCTCAGGATCATTCCGGAGGTACTCAGGACACCAAATATGGTGCCAGGGGTCAAACCCAGGTTGGCCACATGCAAGGCAAGTGCCTTACCTGCTGAACAGTATTTCTTTGCTGCCCACCCCCACAGCCAATTATTTTAAGCCTAATCCTCATTTTAAATCTATTTGTCTGCCTTATATATCATTAATGACTACTAAAATGTGGCATTTGGGGACCTAAGTGATAGCACAGCAGGTAGGACATTTGCCTTGCACATGGCCAACCTGGAACCAATCCGGATTCAATTCCCAGCATCCCATATGGTTCCCAAGCCTTCCAGGAGCCATTTCTGAGTGCAGAGCCAGTAGTAACCCCTGAGCGATGCCAGGTGTGGGCCCCCCCAAATAAAATAAAATATGGCCTTCTGTTTGACAGACTTTAAAATAAAAGCAGATACTTAAATTAAACCAATACCTATTTGCATATTTATAATCATGAATCATGAACAGTATACTATTTCAGGCTCTGAAGAATTACCAGAAGTTATAGAACCCAGTTATAGGACTTTAAAGCTCAAATGAAAATCTGTTTAAAGCCATTTACTAATCTTCTGAGGTTGTCAATGTAAGGAAAAAAAGAATATTTCATTTTTTTAAAAGTTTCTCCTTGGCTTATTTTTTAAAAGACTAAAAGCTATCTAAGACACCATACATCTATCAACCTATCATCCTTCTCCATATACCTAATCTATAGGCATAGATATAAATACTTCAGAGGGCAAGTAACTCTTGGAGGGAGATCTTGTTACAGAAATCTGGCCAAGAAACAGATTGGCACTAGAGAGATAAGAGGGAGGTCCAGTTTATTTATACATGCAGACTCAACCTCACTATTGCAAGCGTTTTTTAACATGTTACATTGCTTCTGGGGGGTGGTTATTTTTCATTTAATATGGCTGCTAATGTATACAATGACTGGTTCCATCACTGATTAATACAATTTAAGTCCCATATGACATTTATTAATTGTTTCTGTGACCTCATTCTTGCTCACACAACCTGATCAGACTTGCTCCCTTGCTCTGTCTCGGTTTTAACTTTTTCATTCATCTTTGCCCAGCTCCTAGAATGGGTCACTCAGAGGTCCTGCTTCTAATTTCCCCACTTCAATATGATGCAGGAGTCTCTCAAATGTCTTCCCTATCCTGGGACAGAGCTTCTTGTTATGATTTTTGCTAAGACCTAGTCAAACAAGGTAAAATATAAAACAACATTAAATCAATTTAAAGGCAAGACAAAAAAAAAAAAGCACAAATTATTTGAAATATTCTGCCCAAAGTATAATCCTACATTTCCTAGGTAGGCAGTATCTGAACTCTATAAAGGGACCCACCAGCATGAAAGAAATGAGCATACAAAATAAATAATTTAGACTACAAATAATGCAACACACTTGTTGTTAGTAAGGGTTCACCTTATGATGGGGAGACAGAAAATTCCTGCTTTCTCTGTAGTTCAGACTAAGAAAAGAGGGTCATTTCCAGAACTGCCAGTGGGCAAATGATAGGTGGAAGGGGTTCTTTCCTGGATGGTTCTGCGGATGGCTGGATGGGTATACTCCCTTGCAGCCAGGAAAAAGGCTGGGAGAAGAACACAGCCAGCACACCGATTTTCCAATTTGTCAGCAAACAGACTGGCTTTTGTTCTACCCGCCTAGCAGACAACAGCAGCCTCTGGAGCTACCCTTTCAGCACACAGGATGCAGCTGCTTGCTCACCTCCACAGAAGCTGGATGACTGGGCAGGTCAGCAGATGGCCACACTAGGCAAACCGCATGGGCTTAGAAAAGACAAACAGATGCAACCCGAATATCTTAACAGTGCCAGTGCTCAACAAGGTAAGAAGCCAGCTATGAAACAGAGTGACTGCCAACAATTCAAAGGATGTGAATGTTTTGGAGAGAGAGTGCTTTGTGTTTGAGGTCAGAGAGAAGGGAAGAAAATGAAAAAGTGAGTTTTCAGGCTCTAGCTCTGCTTCTAAAACCTGATCCCTTGGCTGCAGGGATCTCTGCCCACAATTTATATGAGGGCTGGATGAAGACATCTTGTTGCAAATCCTGGGCAGGGACAGGAAACTGCTGCTTCTCATATCCAGATTTCAGAGCATTCACCCACACTAGAGCACACTCAAGGTGGATGGAAGCAGGATGGAGGAAGACAAAGTTGAAGCTAAGATATTCCATTTCTTAGAGAGCCAGAGTCACTGGCACCTTAGATTTCTTTTATGTGAAAAGAGCTCCCTCAAAACAAACAAACAAAAAAGCTTTCTACCAAGAAGGAAAAGAGAAAAACTCGAGGCTTACTGTAATTATACAGAAGAAAAGGCCTGGTGTTGACAAAGTCACATGGGATTTCTTGTTTGTGTTCAATGTTATCACATCATTAAAAGAAAAAGCAAGACCCAATCTTTCTTCATGAAATTTCAATAAAGGCTCATGCAGTGTGGAGAAGGTGGCAATGCTCGCCAGCTCCATCAAAGTCACACCCCCATGCAGCTGGCAGAAACTCACCCCAAAACACACACACACACACACACACACACACACACACACACACACACACACACACACACACACACACACACACACACACACACCATAGCACTGGCTCTTATATGTATGAATGAGCAAGCTTTCCACAGTACTGCTCTGATTACGGGAGCCACCAGCCTTAAAATGCACACATGCAGCTTTCCCTTCTCCCGGTTGTACTATCTCCTGGGGCAACAGGCTTCACAGATGGAAACCTCAGCTTTAGTGTGGGGCAGACTCAGTGATGAGTGAAGGGCCTGGGGGATAGAGAGGGAGAAGGGAAAGAAAGCCAAGAAGCAAAACCTGCTAGTTGCAGAGCCTGGAGTGAGAACTAGAAACCATTACCGATGAAATCAAGTAAGTAACTGAAGGCTTGTGCCCTTTCCCAAACGTGATAGAACCAATATCATTTAATCAATGACACTCATGTTCTCCTTAGAAAAGCATAATTTTCCGCCTTCCCTTTTTGGCAATTTTTCTGGAAACTCAGTTTTCTTCGATTATCAGTTGCTACAAACTATTATCAATCAAATCAAATTCTGCTCTCCGATGACTATCATATATTTTATCTAAAGTTTAAAAAAGCAAGATAGGGGCAGGGAACAAGACTGAGCATCTGTCTTGCATTCCTGAGATCACAAGTTTGATCCTAGGCACTATTTCCCTTGGAATTGCTGGAATGATCCTAGTGCTCACTGCCCCACAAACACATGTGCAACCCTCAACAAGTGTGACAATACTGATAAAATAATTGTAAAAAATAAAAAGCAAGGTGCCTGAGAGATAGCATGGAAGCAGGGCATTTGCCTTGCATGCAGAAAGACGGTGGTTTGAATCCCAGCATCCCAAATGGTCCCCCGAGTCTGCCAGGAGCGATTTCTGAGCACTGCCAGGTGTGACCAAAAAAAAAAAAAAAAAACCCAAACCAAAACAAAAAAGAAAAAAGGGAACAGAATCTATAGAGAAGCTAAGAGTAAAAATTCCAGTACTAGATAATCAAATCTCTCTCCTGATCTCTCTTTCTCTTCTTACTCTTCTAGGGGAACTTCAGTTAATTAATTTTTTTTCTCTTTTTGGACCACACCTCGTGATACTCAGGGGTTACTCCTGTCAGTTAATTAATTTTTTTTCTCTTTTTGGACCACACCTCGTGATACTCAGGGGTTACTCCTGGCTATGCACTTAGAAAATGCTCCTGGCTTGGGGGACCATATGGGAACCGGGGATCGAACCATGGTCTGTCCTAGGTTAGCGCGTACAAGGCAAAAACCCTACTGCTTGTGCCACTGCTCTGGCCTCTAATTTTTTTTTGGGGGGGAGTTTTTGGTTTTTTGGCCACACCTGGTGATGCTCAGAGATTACTCCTGGCTATGAGCTCAGAAATTGCTCCTGGCTTGGGGGACCATATGGGACACCAGGGAACAAACCATGGTCTGTGCTAGGCTAGCACACAGGCAGACGCCTTACCGCTTACACCACCACTTCAGCCCCCCCTAATTTTAATTTTTAACAATAATTCCTGCCCTATACTACGTGAAGCAGAATGAGTAAAAATCCCTTTCCCCAAATTAGGAGGTAGCAAATAAAAAAACCTTTCTTCAAAAGTTCTCTTATTTTTGTAATGTCATGTAATACAGATATAGGTGCAAGCAGTACATTTCACACTTTTCAGAACATGGATCCAACAATTTTGACACTTTCAGCTATCATCACAATAATCAAGATAGAAGAACTGTTCTTGTATTAGCATGCGAGTTAACTGCATCAGTAAAAACAAATTTTATATACGTAACTTCTTGGGGTCTTTCCACCCCAGATTTATTAATTTCATAAGAGGAAATGTATAAGCTAGCAAAAATACTTTTATCTTTTGGTTAGTTTATCCAATCAATTACCCCCATAAAAAGTATTAGAAATAAACAATGCAGGGGCTGAATTGATAGCATAGAGGGCAGGGAGCTTGACTTGCAGACATCTGACCTGGGCTCAATCCCTGGTACTCTAGATGGTCCCTTGCGCACCATCAGGAATGATTCCTGAGTGTAGAACCAGGAGTATGAGCACCACTAGGCATGTCCACAAACAAACAAACAAACAAACAAACAAACAAACAAAAAACATCAACCAATCCAAAAATATTTTTTTTAAATGCAAGCTGTTTTTTCTAAGACTTACATGCAGTCATCAGACCTTCTTGGTACCCCAATTTGCCTTTGCAAAAAGGATGGTAAGTAAGAGGATTTTTGGTAATTTATAGCACAGACATGGAACTTTGTGAATGTGAAGTGCTAAATAAATGCAGCACAATAACACATTTTCTGAAGTGAAGAGAGCGTTATGATAAATGAAGTCTAAATTTATCAGCCCCAGGCTTCAAAATGAGGTCATTTGCATTTCATCTGGGAGCGGTGGGTTAAGTGCAATACACGAGACGCTCCATGAGGTGAATATGTGTGCTTCCATGTCTTTTTTTTTTTTTTTTGGTTTTTGGGCCACACCCGGTAATGCTCAGGGGTTACTCCTGGCTATGCGCTCAGAACTCGCTCCTGGCTTGGGGGACCATATGGGACGCCGGGGGATCAAACCGCGGTCCGTCTCCTAGGCTAGCGCAGGTAAGGCAGGCACCTTACCTCCAGCGCCACCGCCCGGCCCCGCTTCCATGTCTTAACAGAAAGCACAAACTGTAGTTAAATTCTTTGTGCTGCTCAGTGATCCCCCTTCCTCCTCTCTCAGAGGGACTGCTGCTGTCTCACGGACTTCTCTCCATCTTGGGAAGTTGCTTCAACTTCCACTTGCAACTCTTTTTTTTGTTTGTTTTGTTTTTGTTTTTGTTTTTGGGGCCACACTCGACAGTGCTCAGGGGTTACTTCTGGCTCTGTGCTCAGAAATCACTCCTGGCAGGCACGGGGGGACCATATGGGATACCAGGATTCGAACTATCATTGGTCCTGGGTTGGCCAATTGCAAGGCAAATGTCCTACTGCTGTGCTATCTCTCCGGCCCCATTGCAACTCTTTTTTTTTTTTTTTTTTGCCGAGAAATGCAGCATGACAGAAAACACTCAGGATTCATATAAAGTTGATTTTTGGGGGGTTGGTTTTGTTTTGGGGAACACACCCAATGGTGCTCTGGGGTTATTCCTAGCTCTCATGCAGAAACCTGGACCTCCTACATGCAAAGCACACCTCAGTCCATTTTAGCTATCTCTCTGGAGCACAAAATTGATTCTGAAATTAACTCCTAGTTCGTGTGTATTCAAAAACCTTAAACTGTTGCCGAATTTTTCATAAACCCCACAGTTTCAGAAGCAAGGCACTAGGAGATAGAATTCTTATTGGTGAAATACCTATCCACTTTATGCTAGGTATAATATGTGTGTGTGTGTATGTATATATATGTATATCATATATATATAAATATTTTTTGCTTTGAAGCCACACCCAGCATGCTCAGGGATTATTCCTCACTCTGCTCTCAAAAATCACTCCTGGAGGGCTCAAGGAACCATATAGGATGCCAGGAATCAAACCCAGGTCTGCCATGTGCAAGACAAGTGCCCTTCCCACTGTGCTCTCTCTCTGATTCAGTGATTTGTGATTATTATTATTATTTTTTGGCTTTTGGTTTTTCGGCCACACCTGGTGATGCTCAGTGGTTACTCCTGGCTATGCTGTCCTAGGTCAGCTGCTTGCAAGGCCAACGCCCTACCGCTGTGCCACTGCTCCAGCCCCTTATGATTTGTATTTTATCCCAACTAGTCTATGCATGTTTCTCTAACTACAAATTACCTTTTAAAAATAAAAAGATGGGCTGAAAAAGTAAAAAGGTGGGATGAAAAAAGAAATCAAAGGGCTAGAGCACAGACTTATGCAGAGGTCCAGATTTGTGTCTGCACCACATGGTCCCCAGAGTACTGACAGAAAACAAAAACAAACCCTTGAGCACTTCGATTAACTCCCTCGGTTGTCTGTGACCCCCCCAAAAATAACAAATACCTCAAAACCTTAAAGAAAATATCTTCAAAGATAGTTCTCCTTTTATGATGCAGAAAGAGAGGCCCAGGGGTTGAGGGTCTCTGCTTGATGAAGGGTCTTCTTTCTCTCTTCTTCACCTTCCACACACACACACACACACACACACACACACACACACACACACACACACACACACACACACATACTCAAAATGAGTGAAGCACACACACACAGACACACACACACACACACACACAAATACTCGAAATGAGTGAAGTGTTCTTTGTGAAAAGTCAGGAATGCTATTTTTATTTCCTTCCCTAAGACAACAGATATAGGTAACAGAATTATTTGTGGAGAGAATGGGAGAAGTAAATCACTGTACAGTGTGACTGCCAAGGCGCCTCAAAGCAGGGAAGAGCTGCGGAGGGCCAAGTGCTGAGCAGCCAGAGACAATGCCCTAAAAACATCTGGTGAGTTTCTCCAGCCATTGGAAGGTAGAATAGCTGTTTGCCACCTCTCAGATACCAAAGTGCAAGGTCAGGTCAAGGGCAGAGAAACTTCAGCTACCAATAGCAAGATGTCAAGAAAACTGGATCTTGGGACCAGTCCCATTTATTATTTTTTCCAAATTATTAATCACTGGATAAGGTTAAGACATGAAACCTGGTATAGATTTACATATGCTGTGAAATGATTACCACTAGGTTCGGTTTGTCTAGCCTCTGTTATCTACAGATGCAGTACAAAGAAATCATTTCTGTTTACATAAAGGAGACAAAGTGAAAACTGGCATGCTTTGGGCAGAGAGGAAGGAACTATTTCTGATTTTATGAGGTAATTTGTAAGCAAGCAATGAACCAGTCTTAAAATGGCAAAGATTTCCTGATGTTGTCTCCAGTTTGGCTAGGAACTTCAAGCAAAATTTTTGCAATGACTAAGACAGGAAAATCACATGTATTAGTCACTGGTAGGCTGGGCAGTGGAATAATTCTCAGGAGATCACAGTGGAAAGGGGAAAGGAGGAAAGTAAAGGTATAGCAATCAGAAATTCTATAGTATTCTAGGCTTTGTGAAGTTGTCAGGATTAAGTCAATCACAAAAGAAGTAAGCAAGGCAAAGACTGGGGCCATGTCACCCGAGCATAAAAGCAGGGAGCTCTACCAGCTGGTGTTAAAGCAGATTTATATGTGTTTGTATGTGCGATTATGAATTTCTTTAGAGGTATTTTCTAGGGAAGAGAAGGTCAGCACTAAGCTGGATTTCTTATGAGTCAGCTTTTTCTCTAATAAGAAAAGCATCTTAGTGTTTCAAACATCTTGCTCTCTAATACATGGAAAAGTTAAATCCTGAGGGAAAAGGGTAAGATGGAACTGACTTTCAGTGATACAGCCCAGCTTCTCAACTCGATTCCATTTCTGTAACTGTTTGTTCCCTAACTGATAAGCCTTTAAGTTTTTAAAATGATAGGCTTTCTATCTTGCATTTGATCATTTATAAGGCTGATGAGATTATGTAAATACTAATAATGTATGTGGTAATTCATGAATATTATTTATAATTAAACAGTAATCCACTCCAGTTTTGAAGCATCATCCTTCCGACAAACTAATAAAGACTAGGCATGCTATTTTGGGGATGGGGGTTGGGAAGAGATAGATGACTAATTCTGATGTCCAGTAAAATGAAACAATTTACTCTTGATTTGCACAGTCAGCAGCAGGGCCTAAATTGACTCTTTAATTTTTGCTTTTCCACCATTGCTTCATTTTGTTTTCATTTTCATTTGGGGGGACACTCCTGGTAGTGAACAGTGAGTACTGCCAGAGGTCCTGGGGATTGTCTGTGGGCCCTCTACTTGCACAGCCTGTGAGCTATCCCTCCACCCTGCCTCTTCTACTACTTTTATTTGTAAACTCTCTTTTAAAAGCATTTTTGCAGTTTTACAAAATCCACAACATATTTTGAGATACAGTCTTGCTGTAAAATACTTCATAGCTGCCCTGAACAAGCTGTCTGACTGTGAAAAGTCATTTGACCAATTTTAAGGTTTCAGTTCCTTACAAGTATGGAGTAAAGAGGTAGGATGACTGAGTCCTTAACTCAAACTTCTATGGGGCCATTATACAGGAAGACTATGAAAGACAATACCTCAAAACTGCTCAGGAGCTATTTCTGGCCCTGTGCTCAGAGATTACTCCTGAGCATTCCCAAGTACGTGGAGGATTGACCCAAGGTTGGCAGGATGCAAAAAAAGTGATTTACCCACTGTACTACCTTCCTGGACCAAGTCCTCAGATTAATATAATAATAATAATAATAATAATAATAATAATAATAATAAAGAATCACACTGAAGGAAAGCTTCCTTTCTTCTCTCCATGCACAATCTTTTTTTTTTGGGGGGGTTTTTGGTCATGCCCAGCAGCTCTCAGGGGTTACTCCTGGCTCTATGTCCAGAAATCACTCCTGGCAGGCTCAGGGGGACCATATGGGATGCTGGGATTCGAACCACCATCCTTCTGTATGCAAGGCAAACACCTTAACATCCATGCTATCTCTCCGGCCTCACCATGCAAAATCTTTATTCAACCAGCAATGAGAGTAATAATATAGATATTATGTATATTTAAGTGTATGTATTTCTATATTTGTTTCCCTTTTCACGGAGTAGGAAATCAAAATGGAAAAAGAGGAATACTAATTTGACAAAATATCTAAATTGTAACAGTATTTATTTTTCCCCACCCAGAATAAAAATAATAATAATATGTTCAAACACTATTTAGGACTACTTCAAGTAATAAAAAAAATAGCTAAATCAAGTTTGGCAAAATTTCCTCTTTAAAAAATGATGTAGGTCCCAGAGACATAGCACAGCGGCGTTTGCCTTGCAAGCAGCCGATCCAGGACCAAAGGTGGTTGGTTCGAATCCCTGTGTCCCATATGGTCCCCCGTGCCTGCCAGGAGCTATTTCTGAGCAGACAGCCAGGAGTAACCCCTGAGTACCGCCGGGTGTGGCCCCAAAACCAAAAAAAAAAAAAAAAAAAGATGTAATTCAACAATTTCTTTCTTCTTTCTCCTCCCACCCTCCTCCCTCCCTTCCCTTTCTCCCTCCTCTTAAAAAAATGATGTAATCCAACTATTTCTTTCTTTTTTTCTCCCTCCCTCGCCTTATTTCTTCTTTTCCTCCCTCCCTCCCTCCCTCCCTCCCTCCCTCCCTCCCTCCCTCCCTTCCTTCTTTTTCTTTCTTCCCTCCCCCTCCCTCCCTTCTTTTTTTCTTTCTCTTTCTTTCCTCCCTCCCTCCCTCCCTTCTTTCCTTCCTGATGGCACTCAGGGGTTCTCCTTACTGTGCTAAGAAATTACTCCTGGCAGGCACAGCGGACCATATGAAATGCTGAATCAGCTGTGTGCAAGGCAAATGCCCTACTGCTGTGCTAACTCTCTGGCCCCAATGATTTTTTAAGTTGAAAGTTGAACCTTCAGACATAATCATAGGCTTTGCTGAATAATTATTTTCTTTGTTTTGGGGACACACCCTAGCAAATGTTCAGGGTTTATTACTTGCTCTATGCTTAGGGATTACTCCTGGAAGAACTCAGGGCACCCTATGTGGTGGTGCTATGGATGATCAAACTCAAGTCAGCCATAAAGTACTCTATTCACAGTACTGTTGCTCCAGCTCTTGAATGATTTTGTATTAATGAGGTACTATTTCTCTAACTGAACACCCACAGAGCATGGAACCACAGTGTTAAAACCAATCTAACAGGAATATCTGACTTCGGTTGATGCCCAGCCAAGAACCAAGGCAATGTGACAATTTACCACCCCTGGTTTGCACAGATCCTGGGAAATCAGGGAACACAAGTCAAGCCATAGCATGGCCTTCTGGCATATCTAAGAAGGTGACAGAAGGGGAATAGAGAAAGAAGAACAGTCAGGGAAAAGGGAATACAAAAATCACACCAGCTTTATATTCTGATGTTGACACATCAACCACTTCTGGGATTCTATACACAGAAGCCCTTGCTTTATGTGGAGGAGACAGTTGGAGCCTAATAGAGACAGAAGAATACCAGATTGTAGTAAACTCAGTACAACACCAGAACAGGCCATAAGGATCTCTTCCTTTGCACACTACAGAAAACCACTTACAGCACAACTCAGCATTATAGCACAGACTTTTTTTTTTTTTATATAGCACAGACTTTTAACCACTTCCTCTAAGAAATAGGATCAAACATCTTGTTCCTTAAAAAAAAAAACACAGGGAATGTGACATTATCCACAAACTATGTTGTTAGGTACATATTATTTTGAAATTTTTTAAATATAGGCAGGGATGGGGAAGGCGGGAGGGGGCAGTGGTGGTGGGGCTGGTGCAGTGATGAAGGGGGGTAAAAAAGAATAAAAAAGAGTTTCTAAGTTTTCTCTTAGTTTAAATATCACTGAAAATCCTAGGAAATAGAAGCATTATAGAAGAGGTAGCTAAAATAACTAAAAGTTCTACATGATAACAACAATAAGGGTTTTGGTGCTGGCATTAGTGTTAATAAATCAATATACTTATATATATATATAAAAGGAAATGAATCATCTATAAAATATAGAAATTTGTTTACTTTGCATTTTAATACTTCATACTGAAATAAATGTAATAGATTAACATGCATTCTGTTCTTAGACATTGCATGTGTAAGCATCTGTAAAACTAGCTGAACTTGTACAATTTAATTTCTTTTTTTTTAATTTTTTTTGTTATATTTATTTTATATTAAATGTGTAAATATTTTATTCAGGACTACTGCATCATACTGAAAAATCACCACATAAGTATCTACTCTATTTTTAAGTAATACATTCTTTATTTTTAATGCTTCTCATTATACAGAAACTGAAACTGCATAGAATGCACATTATTTTTCAGTGAAATTGAGATATCCATAACTACAGTTTAGTGTGGTATTAAAAAAATTTGTAGTTTTGTAACATCTGTTTTTCTAAATAAAATATCAGCCAAACACAGTCTTTTTAGCTTCTGCTACCTTTTTTTTTAAATCAAAGCTTTGATAGTATTAAAAAATTAGCATTCATAAGGTTTCAGACTTTTTGATTAGCAAAGCTGAATGTTTGTTGGTCATTTCTTGTAAGCAAAAGTTTTAGAGGTGTTAAGTGTATAGTTTTGGACAGTAAGGTGGGAGTAAATGGGTATAAAGAAAAGCATCATACTGTGGTTTGAGTCCTCAAGTCAAGTTAGCTGCATTACACCCTTGCCTTGACTCTACTGAAATCATGTCCTCCCATGCTCTCATACCCACTGGGCAGTCTACTTTCTCTATGCAGTCACAGAAAGCACCCTGAAATATACTCAGGAATCACTCCTGGCAGTGTTCAGGGAGGGTCAGATGGGATGATGGGGATAGAACTCTAGTTGACTGCATGCAAGACATGTGCCTTGCCCATTGTACCACCTCTCCAACCCCTTCAAATAAACATTTCTTTCTAGCAACTATTTAGCTGGCCATTTTTCTTTTTACTTTAAATAATTTATACCCACTAGCTCTAAAATTTCAAACTTTACAAAAAATACTTTCAATATGTTTAAGGCTTTTGGTCCTGAATGTGAGATCAGAAACTGACTTATTTAACAATTTAATTTCTAAAGAGTTATTCTCCAACCCTATTACCCATGCATATTTTTCTTCATCGATTTCTTTTGACTTTAATTTCCTATTGTATCAGAATTAATTTGATGAGGTATAACAAAATTTAAAAATATCAAGTTTAATGAAAAGAGAAAAGAAAATTTTTAAGGGATGAAAAGACTCAAAGGGCCAAGTTAAAAATTCTACTTCAGGGGAGGACAGGAAGGAAACTGGAGTCACTGGTGAAGAGTGTTGTACATTGTATGACTGAAACTCAATCATGAACTTTATAACTATGGAAAAAAACCTGTACTATGAGCAAACTTGTAACCATGGTGTTTAAATAAAGTAAATTAAAAAATTCTACTTTACTGAATTTAGGTCATTCAAAATCAGATTTGTTGTGTGATATGTTTACTGGTATGGTGGTTATCAGTGCTCTTTCCTTCAGAGGTGCCTGTTGCCAAGAAAGTGAGTGCCATTTTTAACCACTAAATCAAAGAATTATGAAGGATGTAGTAGCTCTATAAAAGAGTTCATCTTTCATATAGAAAATTAATATACTTCTTTATATATATTCAATATACATAAATATATATGGGAGAAGGTTAACAGATAGGACAGAGAGTTAAATGCATATATACTAAGCCAGTAGCCATATAAGCACTTAGTATTTGGGGGGAGGGGTGGGGTTCCTGGGCCATACCTGGTAACGCTCGGGGTTACTCCTGGCTATGTGCTCAGAAATCCCTCCTAGTTTTGGGGACCATATGGGATGCCAGGGATCGAACCAAGGTTCATCCTAGGTCAGCCACATGCAAGGCAAATGCCCTACCACTGTGCTATCACTCCAGCTCCCAAGCACTTAATATTTTTATTACTGTCCACTGTCCAGGCCTCAACAATTCTTTCCTCTTTAGGCCCTCTCAAAGTGACAGTCTTAAAGGTGATTTCATTTATGTAAAAGAATAAGTACATATACAATAAATATGTTACTTCAATTTAAAAAATGAAGAACCCATACAATAGGGAGATTAAAGAACTTTTCTTAAGGTCTCACAATTAGCATAAAACAAGGATTTAAACCCAGACAGTATGACCGTAGAGGTTGTGATTATGCGTGGCTGGGATTTGGTGCCAGGGCTCTGATGTAGATCCATGAGTGCATATTTTGGGCCGGTTTTGTTTCCAAAGACCAAAATGTCTTATTCCATGTTGTACAGGAAAGAAAGAATAAGAATTGGCACCTAGTATTATAATCAGTCTACTTCAAGGGCCAAGTCTTTATTCATTTTCTATCAAATACTGGGGCTTCTTCAAGGGAATAGACAATGCTGAACAAAAAAAAATACAACAACAACAACAAAAAAACAAAAGCAAAAACAAAAACAAAACAAAACAAAACAAAAAACCCACTTAGGCCATGACAACAGATCTGAGGGTGTCAGTTCAAAGAACCCAGTGGACTGTGGGCATTTGGTCGTGGATTTGGTACAGAACAGAAACACTAAACCTGCATTCTAACAAATATATGTGACCTGACAGAAATTTAAAAATTACTTTGCTGTTTTAAAATATAGGATAGCCTTTTAACCTAGCAAGGCTATCAACATAGAAGAGCCATACCCACAAATATTAATTCCTAGAAGAAGGTTTATTTGGCTATATACTTTACAATTTCTTAGTTCAAAAGTCAGAGATAAAAAGGAACCAAAGAGAGACCTTGATGAGCTGGAGCACATACAATGCATGCTGGAGATTTGAATTTGATCCCTGATAATACATGGCTCCCTGAACTTCTCTAGGACCAACCCCTGAGCAGAGAGTAACTTCTGAGCACAGAGCCTGGGAGTAGCTCCCAACCTCCACCCAAAGTGAGAGATAAAATCATCTGGCTTGATTTATACTGAATAAAAGTCATTTGTGTTTTTCTTCTGATTCTGAAATAACATATTATAAAGGATGCTTAGCAAGCTACCTCACTCCCAGAGTTTCTGCTATTATTCACTAATGTCAATCAAATGTCATCATTTACTATTAGAGCCTTTCAATGAATATATGCATCTAATTACATGGCATGCATCTCTATGTATATAAAATATATTCCATGAATTTTGGAATTATACATTTTCTTCTCCAGATTTATAAACATTCACACATAAGAAAACCAATAGAATATGTACCTTATACTTAAGATGCAGAGCTATAGTTATTATTGAACTTAAAATACATGTAAGTATAAATTCAAAATAAATAAAATATAATCTAAGAAGAGGGGTGGGTAGAAGAAGAACACTTGCTAGCTCGGTGGCAAAGAACTGTACTGTAGAATAGTGTAGAGGTGCAAAAGAACTCTTCATATTAACCAATCAATGATGGCACTTTGTTCATTAAAAACAAAATGAGCTTAAGATGATGCTATGAGTTTGACCAAAAGCTTTTAGAAGATTTCATTATGCAAATCATATAAACTGCATCTTAATGGTTTCCCCCTCTTTCTTTTCACCCAGGCACCAAAGTCATTTGATACTGTCATGGATATGGCTGCAGTTATACAGGATATGGGTGAGGCAGAGTAGAAATAGTTCAGAAGGAAGTCTTACTGAGGAAAGGGAATTATTTCATGTGTTCTGATTTTAGACATTTAGCCTAAGTAAATTCTCAAAACAATGAATCAGTCTGTTATGCTCATTTACTCAGTGGAGCAAAGCCAATGTACAGTTATTGGGTCTCAAGAATAAGAGAGAAACATTATGAGCCTCCTTGAAGTCTAATGCAATCACCCATCCATTACCAGAGGATATTATTCATCTTAAAAAGATGCTATGTGTTATTCATATACAAAATAATCAGACATGTCATTGTTGGCACGCTCAGGTCTTTAACAACCCTTAAGATGATTTCCTATAGAACCAGAAAGATAAGCAAAAGTCAAAGAGAGGTGTGACTATATGTCATTGACTTGGCTGAAAGGAGAGGTACCACCAGGTTCCTAGGAACCTGGGACTTCAGCTCTGACTCCAATTCTTCATCCATTTCTATTTCTCATGATAGTGACTTCTGGGGAGTTGTCACATAACTGGCTTATAATCAATAACCATATGCCTTTAGGAAAGTTCTTTTACTCTTTCTGTGTTCGTTTATGCTCTGTAAATCAGATGATCTTAAATAGCTCAATCTAATTTGTAACATGAATTGGCCTCTTGGAGGTCTACTAATTTTGAGACTCTTTTGCTCTCTACAAAAAAAATCTCTGGCTGTTTTTCCATTTGGATAGTTAACTCTTCCTTCTTGTCCCTCACTAAGGGCTTCTAAAGAGAAACTGACCACTATACTTCCTCCATTTTCCTACAAGCCGGAACTAATTGTATCTGGACTGGGTGCTGGTGCCAGGTCTCCCATGCAGGTCCTTTAGGAGCATTCTGTTGCCAAAGAGCAAAATGTATTATTCCAGGTTGTAGAGGAAAGAAAAGAATTGGATTTGTATGGCAGGCCAAATGTAATAACATTTCATTATTGCTATTTATTATATCTTTAGTGTGAATTAGAGTAGTGATAGTAAAAAGATCTTAGAAATGGCTGCTTCAGCTGAGATGGAATTTTAGGACTGTTTAGAGAAAAATGACAGCTTATTTACCAAAAGATTTAGCCTATAAGATGATGCAATACTTGGGAAGCAACTGTGAGAACCTGAGCACAGAACATCGTTAAAGATGTTAAAGATCAACAAGTCCAAGAAACAGAAAAAAGAGAATTAATGAGGTAATCGATCCCATGCATCTAAGTGATATGCTATTCCAAAATGCACAAAACCCTAAAAGAATGATATTTAGAAGCTGATTTTACTTTGGAGTGTTTATCAAGCCATCAAATGTTATGCTATTGCTATGGTCAGGGCTGAAACTGAACCATTTCATCTTATCATTTCAGTCCTTGAATCAAAATGAACATTGAGTCTGTATCTCCAACCAAAACGCTTCACTCTGCTACATATGCATTCCAGTGCCTTCCAGATATTTCTCCACGTGGGCCTCCCATAAGCTTTTTAAATCTACCTCATTAATAAAGTATACATCTACTCTTCCTTCCTTCCTTCCTTCCTTCCTTCCTTCCTTCCTTCCTTCCTTCCTTCCTTCCTCCCTCCCTCCCCCTTCCTTCCCTCCCTCCCTTCCTTCCTTCCTTCCTCCCTCCCTCCCTCCCTCCCTCCCTCCCTCCCTCCCTCCCTCCCTCCCT
This sequence comes from Suncus etruscus, assembly GCF_024139225.1. Lineage (NCBI taxonomy): Eukaryota > Metazoa > Chordata > Mammalia > Eulipotyphla > Soricidae > Suncus > Suncus etruscus. The sequence continues at coordinate 128,799,088 of NC_064849.1, forward strand.
CCCTTCCTTCCTTCCTTCCTTCCTTCCTTCCTTCCTTCCTTCCTTCCTTCCTTCCTTCCTTTCTTTTGGTTTTTGGGCCACACCCAGCAGTGCTCAGGGGTTACTCCTGGCTGTCTGCTCAGAAATAGCTCCTGGCAGGCACAGGGGACCATATGGGACACCGGGATTCGAACCAACCACCTTTGGTCCTGGATCGGCTGCTTGCAAGGCAAACGCCGCTGTGCTATCTCTCCGGGCCCAATATTTAGCTTTTCTATATTCATTTCCTATAGAATAAGATGACTTAAATCATTACATTCACCATATCTAGATTCCTCCACATTATGACTCTATTACCAGACCTTCTGCTAGCCTTTCTTCTACCCAGATTAAAAACACTAATTCTTTTAGTGGCTTCCTTACAAGCTACTTTTTAGAAGTTTGAATTTCTTGGTTTTATTTTTTTAGTGGCAAAAATATTTATTTTTAATATATCATTGTAAATTGTACTATTATAGGTTTATAGACAATTTTATAGGTAACCATTGAAGGTTAAATTTATAGCTAACTATTAAAGAAGAAGTAAGAATTATCAAATTCTCACCATTTAAAGCTAATAGTAAACTTCTAGTGATTTGACTAATTCCCTCATCATGAGTGTATTTCTTTATTATTATAAACAAAAGTACAAATTTCTCAATAAGGTATTTTTTCAAAATCACCAACTTAAGTTTTAACCAGTTTTTGAAAATGCCTGTTGCCAAAAGAATGGTAGTGGTAAATCCTTTCTTTATTTTCCACAGGACAGAATGGTTGACTTTATTTTAAAAAAATAATAAATTAGGGGCCAGAGAAATAGTGCAGTGGAAAGAGCACTTGCCTCTCATATGGCTGACCCAGATTCGATCTCTGGCATCCCACATAACACCCTGACACCATCAGGAATAAACCTTGAGCAGATGACAAGGAATAACCCCGATCATCACTGAGCATGACCCAAAACATGCAGACATGCACAAAATTATTTAGTATTTATATCACACCAGCTGTGCTGAGGGTTTACTCCTGGGTAGTAGGGTTAGCTCCCTACCTCCCATACTATCTCTCCAGTCCTAGTAGTGGTAAATTTCTAATCTTCCTCAATATGATAGGCAAACAGCAGTAAATTGTATCTTTTATTTATATATCCTATTTTGTGATGATATTGAACAAGACTTTTACAGGTTGAAGGGTTATCTTCCTAGAACTGCATTGTCTATTTTCTTTCTACTAAACGTTTATTTTTCTGTTACTGATAATTTAGAACTCATTGTTGAGATTATTGATAAATATTATTCTTTCACTTTTACATTATTTTTTGTTTATTCTGGGTTTGAGGCCACATCCAGCAGTGCTTAGGGGTTATTCTCTGTGATACTCAGGAGACTTTGTGTTGCTGGAAATCAAACCCACACATGCAAAGTAAGTGCTCTACCACTGAGCCACATCACTGACCACACTTTTGCATCATTTTATTTAGGTTGAGATACTCTATCTTACTTTAAAATTTTTTTATAGAGCAAATCTAATTCAGTCTTTTATATGATTTCATTTGTCAAAATATTAATAAAAAAGGAATACATATATTTGGACTGCTTTACTTTTTAGATTTGAATCTTTGATCATTTAGAATTTATTCTAATAGAAGGATAGAGAATAGCTTTACAAATTGCTCTCCATTCTTTGTTTCTTAGGCTATATATCTAGTCTTCTGGGCATTGATATTCTTATCTACCTTATTATATTATTTCTCCTTTCCACCTACAGACTGGTAATTTCAAGATAATCATGTTTTCTTTTTAGTTGCTAAGTCCTCTAGCAAATAAGATCTCACTTAAATCATACATTATGAAGAAACATACCACAAATAATCAGAAAGAAAAGGCATCATCCAGGGGCCAGAGAGATAGAATAGAGGTAGGGTGCTTGCCTTGCACGCAGAAGGTCATTGGCTCGAATTCCGGCATCTCATATGTCCCCTGAGCCTGCCAGAAGCGATTTCTGAGCCAGGAGCCAGGAGTAACCCCTGAGTGCTGCCGAGTGTGACCACCCCCCCCAAAAAAAACAAAATAAAAACAAAAAAAAAAAGAAAAGAAAAGGCATCTTTCTTTCCTTATCCTACACACATTAAAAAAGTCCATATTTCCCCCCCCCTTTTTTTTTGCTAGGAACAATAGAAAGATAAAATGGCTAAGTAGTATAAAAATGCCGTGCAATGAAATATATGTCAGATATAAAATAATCTAGTCTCAAACTGAAATAACCAAATAGTCAAAATGTTGCCACAAATAATTATAGGTGGTTCAAAATGTACATGGATGCTGAGCTTTGTTTCCAAGGCAACAAAATGCCAAGTTTCATATTACTTTCTGCAATAATTAACTAGACCATTTACATGTAAGTGGCACCTTCCACATGCTTCTGGAGATTGCTACATTGGTGTGATTAAAATGCTGATCAGGGAACTGATTTTAAAAAATACTCGACTGCTAATACATATATTGGGGGGAGGGTAATCCCCAAAGCAAAACAAGTTTAATGTGCTTTGGATACTGCATTGCTTTCTGTACTAGATTATGAACAAAGTAAAAAGTAGGACCAATACAACATTTTTCAGTAAAAATAGTTCTGCTATATGCTTTTATTTGAATATTATGAGAGAACTGCTAATATAATATCTGTGCCATGAAATAAAACAGAATAGAATAATTATTTGTCTCTTTCTGGTCAATTGTCCATTACCTTATTTACAGTCCATCAAGGTTTTAAGGCAAACACAAACTCGAGATTTGATTTATAGATCAATTTCAGTCTGCTGCTAGTGGCAACTATATTAGGAAGGATTCTAAGACTAAGTAAGAACAGCTGAAATGAGTATCAGAGAGAATGTCTGTCAAGATAAAAATTAACTGTGGTCACTTTGGGGAGGATGAGAAAAAGAAAAGAAAAGAACAGAGAAGAAAAGAAAAGAAAAGGAGGGAGGGAGGGAAGGAGGAAGGAAGGAAGGAAGGAAGGAAGGAAGGAAGGAAGGAAGGAAGGAAGGAAGGAAGGAAGGAAGGAAGGAGAGGGAGGGAAGGAAAAGAAAGATGGAAGGAAGGAAGGAAGGAAGGAAGGAAGGAGAGGGAGGGAGGGAAGGAAAAGGAAGATGGATGGAAGGAAGGAAGGAAGGAAGGAAGTCCAGTATATTGCAGGTAGGGAAGTTTTGCTACTGTGTAAAATAATTTGGCAGTTCCTCAGAAAAAAGGAGCCGGAGAGATAGCATGGAGGTAAGACGTTTGCCTTTCATGCAGAAGGTCATTGGTTCAAATCCCGGCATCCTATATGGTCCCCCGAGCCTGCCAAGTGTGATTTCTGAGCCGTGGAGCCAGGAGTAACCCCTGAGCACTGCTGGGTGTGACCCAAAAACAAAAAAACAAAAAACAAAAAAACAAAACAAAAAAAAAACAACACAACCCCCCAAAAAAGAAAAGAAAATCAAGTACAGATTTTCTATAATCTGGAGAACATTATTCTAAGTGAGACATAAAAGGCCAGATACTGTATGAGTCCATTTATTTGCCTGGAATAGGCAAATCCATGAGAACAAAAAGCAAACTATTGCTAATGACTGAGAAGAGGGAGTAATGAGAAATAAGTACATACTTTCTTTTTCTTTTTTTTTTTTTGTTGGTTTTTGGGCCACACCCAGCAGTGCTTAGGGGATACTCCTGGCTGTTTGCTCAGAAATAGCTCCTGGCAGGCACAGGGGACCATATGGGACACCGGGATTCGAACCAACCACCTTTGGTCCTGGATCGGCTGTTTGCAAGGCAAACGCCGCTGTGCTATCTCTCCGGGCCCAAGTACATACTTTCTACGTGTGTGTGTTTGTGTGTGTGTGTGTGTGTGTGTGTGTGTGTGTGTGTGTGTGTGTGAGAGAGAGAGAGAGAGAGAGAGAGAGAGAATTTGAGAGAGACAGATGAAATGTTATGTGGAACCAGACATAGAAAGCTATTATATAAAGTTATGAACATAATCAATGTCATAAAAATTGTCATTTTGAAGTGGTTAATTACATGCTGGATGAATTTTATTTAAAAATACAAAGAGAGAGGGAGAAAGAGTGAGATTGAACTGTGACCCTCAATATGTTAAAAGATCTAACCACTTGTATCTATGAACATTTGGAACCAGGGTTCATACAGATATAATTAAGAGATGGTTTTCCACATAGAATGTGACATGAGGATGAAAGCAGAGACAGGACAAATGTTGGGAGGTGATATGGCACACCACAAGTAGCCTTTGCAGAGGACATAGCCCTTTAGCCCCTGGAGTGCAGAGTGTCTGCAAAATAAGATGGGATAGGGAAATTTCATTCCTTTAAGTCATCCACTTTCTGGCAGTTTGTTACAATACACTCTGAAATAAAGACATAAAAAAAAAAGTTGGATAGGAGGCTTGGAGAAGAAAGGATGAGGAGCAAGAAGAGCAAAGACTAGCTTCAAGAGACAATGAAAACTTAGACATAAAATTCAGAGTATTTTGAGGGTAAATTGGAAAAAAAAAGATTTGATCTTGCCACCTAAAATTCTTGGAAAAATGAATGGCAGATGCTCATTTACTTAATAGGCAATCATTGAACATTTATTGCAGACAGGATATTTTCAAGTCCCTTTTGCTAGTTATGGGCTTGAATGGACAAAATCTACTCCAAATGCAGGCAATCTAACAACAGGATATTACAGAGCTGAGTCACACGTGACCCATGGAAACACAGACAGAGAGTCACCACACGGGCAGAGTGATCAGAAAAGGCAGCAAGGGATCTGGACACTTCAGAGTTAGCAAACTTTTATGAGTAAAGGAATGACTCCCAAGAGCAAGAGCAGGACCCAGTTTGCAAAGGAAATACACATAATATTGGTCAAGCAAAAGGCAATGAGTCAGGATAGATAATTCCACAGATGTAGGGTTTATGTGAGAGATTAGTGCTATCTGGCTGGACAATTAGGCTGGAACCAAATTATATAAACAGCCTGGGCTATCCTTGAAGGATGTGGCGTCAAGGACAGGATTGAGCCTTTGGGAGCTGGGGAGACGGGATAATCATTTTATTTCTTCCCTAACTTCCAATCTGGTAGATGATAGTGGACCTACTGATGACTGCCAGCATATAAGAGTCACAAAGTTTATAATCACTTCAATACAGAATGTATTCTCAGGGGTGGGGGAAAAAAAAAAAGAATGTATGCTCAGGCAGATGTCTCAAACAGTTTAAAAATAAGTGTATGATGATCTTCATTTCTGTTTTGCATCTGGGACTTGGAAATCCAAGAAGCTACGAATATAACTTATGAAACATGAGAGCAATATCTAATGTCTTTTTTTTTTTTTTCCTGTTTCCAAGCTCTTTGGCTCATAGCTGGAGGTGCTCAGGGACTATTACTATCTATCCTTGGTGGTAATTCCTGGATGATCTTGAGGAACCCTGTATGGAAATCATGTGCTGTGCCTGCTAAGCTCTCTGACCCAATACTGTGTCTTCATTAAAAATGGATCCTGGTTCTGCTACAAAAATTAATAAATTTAACCAAAGTTTAAAAAAAAAACCAATCAAACTGTTAAAGTGTAAGCCAGAAATGGAGTTGCAATTGGTGGCAACTGGGGTTGTCTCTTCCTTGAAGGTTTACTATAAGTATATATCTTGAATACAGACATCAGAAACAAAAATGAAAAATAGGTTGGAGCATAACCTAGTATGGTACCATAGGATAAAAAGGGGGAAGATATAGGATATAAAGGGAGAAGTCACAGGCTTCAAGACAGAGAAAGAAGCAAATATACTGGGATAGTAAATGTAAATTAAGAGGAGAAATAGAAATGAAAGAGTATAGATAATCACACATATAGGACTTCCTTTCTTCCCAATTCTGGAAAGGCAATAAATAGGTAGAGAAGATAAAACAGCCACTGTGTTATCTCCTATTTCTATAATACAAACCTCATGTGCGAACGAAGTGCATATGTGGCAGCTTCTCTTAAGGCTCAGAAAATGCAGCATCGATACCAAGACTGCTGCAAATCTTAATAGGGTACAAGAACAGCCACCTTCCCAAAGTTTATCTTAGAATGCAAGCAAAGTCCCCCAAGTGAAACACACTTTAAAAATCTGCTGCTTGTTCCATTCTGGGTCATAGGTTGAAAAATGCAACAGAAAACTAATGAACAATAAGAGAAGTAGAAAAACAAAAGGAGTTAGTGATGACCTATGATAAGCTACAGTGAGGTGATACATTTTTTCTCAGTAGAAAGAACATGCTGAATTTAAAGGAAATGGACAACCAAAGCTTCCTAAAACAGGGCTCAGTGCCCTAGGATAGCCTGTCAGAGAGCAGTATTCCTTGATACCTACAAAGCACTTTGACCTTCCCAGAGCATTTCATTCTACATGAATGAGCAGAGTGATTTCTACACAACACTCATCTTGATCTTAATGATGAGATAATGAAGATCAATCAGCAAAGCTAACTGAGCCGAGTAATATCAGATTGCAGTCATGTGCAAAACACAAGGAGTTTCTAGCTTTGGTCCAGGGTTGGAACCACACCACTCTGACACTGAGATTCTGTGTTTGTAATGAAATTTATATAAAGTGGTCTAAAAACCTTCATCTTTTCTTTCTAACTAAATGAGTTCAACAATTTATGACCAGAAGAAGACAAAGTAAAAAGAATCTAGAATCTAAAGGACATTTGATTTGCTTATAGTCTTCATTCATTCCCAAATACTTATTTAGAATCAACTATATTTCCAGCCATCAAAAAGTGGCAGGCATATCATATCAAGTAAGATGTAATTATTATCCTCAAAAAGTTCACTTCAGTTTGGTGTTTCTCCAGAAATACTTTGGTCCAAAACAAAAAACAACTCAATGCTGCCAAAGGTACAGATATCAAAATAAATGGAAAAATGATCTGGGTTATCTTGCAGTAAGAAGATATCAAGATCCTTTTCTTAAAAAAGGTGTTCAGTATGTAGCTTTCCAACTGTAGTGAACCACTACAAAATAGTTGGCAAATAGAGACTGACGATAGAGTCCAAATCAAATGATTATTATCTGCAGAGAAAAGTTATACTTAAGGGAAAGAATTTAGTTAGTGGCATTCAAAATTACTCACAGTCATACCCAATCTCAACCAATATGGACACCAAACCAGCCACAGAAGACTCCTGACTTAATTTTAAAACTATATTCTATCTTATCCAGGGAGTGAAGTTGAGTTTTCATAACCCTCAATGAATACCCTTAAAAAAAGCCTATGGGGAGGGAGGGACTTCAGAGCATAAAAGCCTGCTATCCTTTGCAAAAGCTGGCTCCCTGTGTGTGACACCAGGCGGGGAAAATCCGCGAAAGTACACCGGCCCAGTGGGGCTCAGCTGTGAAAGACTGTGAGTGTGACCTGTCTATGTCTGTCTACTGTCCTCTTGCGTGAAACTCTTGCGAGTGGGGCAAAAAGAGCCTCCAGAAACCTCGCTCGCCCAGACGCCATTTTCAGGGAGGGACTTCAGAGCATAAAAACCGGCTATCCTTTGCAAAAGCTGGCTCCCTGTGTGTGACACCAGGCGGGGAAAATCCGCGAAAGTACACCGGCCCAGTGGGGCTCAGCTGTGAAAGACTGTGAGTGTGACCTGTCTATGTCTGTCTACTGTCCTCTTGCGTGAAACTCTTGCGAGTGGGGCAAAAAGAGCCTCCAGAAACCTCGCTCGCCCAGACGCCATTTTCAGGGAGGGACTTCAGAGCATAAAAGCCGGCTATCCTTTGCAAAAGCTGGCTCCCTGTGTGTGACACCAGGCGGGGAAAATCCGCGAAAGTACACCGGCCCAGTGGGGCTCAGCTGTGAAAGACTGTGAGTGTGACCTGTCTATGTCTGTCTACTGTCCTCTTGCGTGAAACTCTTGCGAGTGGGGCAAAAAGAGCCTCCAGAAACCTCGCTCGCCCAGACGCCATTTTCAGGGAGGGACTTCAGAGCATAAAAACCGGCTATCCTTTGCAAAAGCTGGCTCCCTGTGTGTGACACCAGGCGGGGAAAATCCGCGAAAGTACACCGGCCCAGTGGGGCTCAGCTGTGAAAGACTGTGAGTGTGACCTGTCTATGTCTGTCTACTGTCCTCTTGCGTGAAACTCTTGCGAGTGGGGCAAAAAGAGGCTCAGAGGAGCACGGCCGCTCCGCTTCGCTACGTGGCCGTGCACTCTTTCTAAGGAAAGAACTCCATTGCAACAAGAAGGAAAAATCACACTAAGAACGGCGTTATATCACAGAAGCAAACATTTCTCTCTGGACTGTCTTCTCTGTTACATGCTCGGGCCTAAGATTTGACCCAGTGTGAGGCTTCATCCACGGAGGACTCCCCTCCCTTAGAGGCAAGTCAGCCCATCCAGAAAGGGAGGAGCCAGAGGAGTGTGCTGCCTACATCATATAGACAATGAATACCACTACAACACGTAGAAAAACCCACAATACAAATGTGACAATGGGGAAACAGCGCAGGCCAGCATCAGACATAGAGAATGAAGATGACAATTCTGAGGACCAGATAATGACTGAACAACTAATCAACCTCTCAGATAAGGACTTTAGACTAGCAATATGGAAGGTGCTCAACAGACTCCAAGAAACCATGGATCGAGTTGAACAGAACACTAATAAGAACCAAGAAAATATGAAGGCAGAAATGACAAAACTCCAAACTGAAATAACATGTCAACTAACAGGCCTGAAAAACTCAGTAAACGAAGTGAATGACAAAATGGATAAGCTCTGGGACAGGGTATCAGAAGCTGAGAATAGACTTGGTGCTGTGGAAGATGAGATACATAACAATTCCATACAGCAGGAGAGATTGGACAAAAAACTTAAAGCAAATGAGCAGACAATGGAAAAATTAGTCAAAGAATGGGAACAGACGAAAATAGAAGTCTATGATAAGATCAACAGAAACAACTTAAGAATCATTGGAGTCCCAGAGACCCAGGAAGAAAATTTCCAGGAAGAATCAATGGTCAAGAACATCATTAAAGAGAAACTTCCAGAGCTAAAGAATATATGTGATCAAATCCTGCATGCCCGAAGAGTACCAACCAAAAGAGACCCCAGAAAAACCACCCCAAGACACATCCTAGTCACAATGACAAATCCCACAGATAGAGACAGAATTCTGAAAACAGCAAGATCAAAAGGGGAAATCATGTTCAAGCAAGCTTCCCTGAGATTTACAGCAGACCTGTCACCAGAAACGCTCAATGCCAGAAAGCAGTGGTGGGATATTGTGACAAGACTGAATGAAATGAATGCTTCACCCAGAATACTATACCCAGCAAAACTCACTTTCCGGTTTGATGGAAGAATACATGGTTTCACAGACAAAAAACAGCTCAGAAACTTCACAGACACAAAACCAGTCTTAAGAGAAAAACTGAAAGACCTAATCTAAGACAAGACTACCCAAAAGACACACCAAATTTTGAAATAAAGATGGCGTTAAATCCCAGGACAATTCTTTCTCTCAACGTCAATGGACTAAATGCACCAGTTAAGAGACACAGAGTGGCTAAATGGATCAAAAAACTCAATCCAACCTTCTGCTGCCTACAAGAAACGCACCTGAATAGTCAGAACAAACATAGACTCAAAATAAAAGGCTGGAGAAAAGTTATCCAAGCAAACAACACCCATAAAAAAGCTGGAGTGGCCATACTAATATCAGATAATGCAAACTTTATACTCAGGAAGGTTGTAAGGGACAAAGACGGACATTTTATATTAATCAAGGGGTACGTAGAGCAGGAAGAATTCACTCTCCTAAACATATATGCACCGAATGAGGGGCCAGCAAAATATTTAATACAACTGCTGACAAATCTGAAAAATAATATCAACAACAACACAATAATTGTGGGGGACCTAAACACGGCTTTGTCAACACTGGACAGGTCAACCAGACTGAAACCCAACAAGAATATACTAGACCTGAGGAGAGAAATGGAAGAAAGAGGCCTAGTGGATATATATAGGACACTCCATCCCCAGAAACCTGGATACACATTCTTCTCCAATGTACATGGGACATTCTCCAGGATAGACTACATGCTGGCACATAAAACATACCTCCATAAGATCAAGAGGATAGAAATTTTGCAGACTACCTTCGCTGACCACAAGGCTCTGAAATTATTTGTGAACTCCAAAGGGACTCAGAAGAAACACTTTAACACCTGGAAGTTAAACAGCCTCATGCTCAATAACCAGTGGGTCCGAGATGAAATCAAGGAGGAAATCAAAAGGTTCCTGGAAACAAATGACAATAAAGACACAAACTCTCAGAACTTATGGGACACAGCAAAAGCAGTACTGAGAGGAAAATTTATAGCTTTGCAAGCACACATCAGGAAGGAAGAAGGAGCTTACCTGAGTAGCTTAATGACACAGCTAATAGAACTAGAAAATGCTCAACAAAAGGACCCAAGAACAGGAAGACAGAAGGAAATAACAAAGCTGAGAGCAGAAATCAACGAAGTGGAAACTCAAAAAACAATCCGAAAGATCAACGAAAGCAGAAGTTGGTTCTTTGAAAAAATAAACAAGATTGATAGACCACTGGCAAACCTAACAAAGAAAGAGAGAGAGAGAAACTTGATAACTCGTATCAGGAATGAAAAAGGAGAGATCACTACTGATATGACAGAGATTCAAAGGGTAATCAGAAACTACTTTGAAAAACTCTACGCCACTAAAAATGAGAACCTGGAAGAAATGGATAAATTCTTGGACTCTTATAATCTTCCACGGTTGAAGGAAGAGGATGTAGCATATCTAAACACCCCCCATCACCATTGATGAAATTAAAACAGTAATCAAATGTCTGCCGAAAAACAAAAGCCCAGGTCCAGATGGATTCACTAATGAATTCTATCAAACTTTCCAAGAGGAACTACTGCCAATCTTGGCAAGACTCTTTCACGAAATTGAACAAACAGAAACACTTCCAAATAGCTTTTATGAAGCCAACATCACCTTGATACCTAAACCAGACAGAGACGCTACCAAAAAAGAAAATTACAGACCAATATCACTGATGAATGCAGATGCAAAGATCCTCAACAAAATCCTGGCAAATAGGATTCAATGCCTCGTTAAGAAGATCATCCACTACGATCAAGTAGGTTTCATCCCAGGAATGCAAGGCTGGTTTAACATCCGTAAATCTATCAACATAATACACAACATCAATAACAAGAAAAATAAAAACCACATGATCATATCAATAGATGCAGAGAAAGCATTTGATAAGGTCCAACACCCATTCTTGATCAAAACTCTCAGCAAGATGGGAATGGAGGGAACCTTTCTCAATATAGTGAAGGCCATCTACCACAAGCCAGTGGCAAATATTATCCTCAATGGAGAAAAACTGAAAGCCTTCCCTCTAAATTCTGGCACAAGACAAGGCTGTCCTCTCTCACCACTCCTATTCAACATAGCACTGGAAGTACTTGCTATAGCGATTAGGCAAGAAAAGGATATCAAGGGAATCCAGATAGGAAAGGAAGAAGTCAAGCTCTCACTGTTTGCAGATGACATGATACTCTACTTAGAAAACCCTAAAGACTCTATCAAAAAGCTTCTAGAAACAATAGACTCATATAGCAAGGTGGCAGGCTACAAAATTAACACACAAAAATCAATGGCCTTTCTATACACCAACAGTAATAAAGAAGAAATGGACATTAAGAAAACAACCCCATTCACAATAGTACCACACAAACTCAAATATCTTGGAATCAACTTGACTAAATATGTGAAGGACCTATACAAAGAAAACTATAAAACTCTGCTCCAAGAAATAAGAGAGGACACACGGAAATGGAAACACATACCCTGCTCATGGATTGGCAGGATTAACATCATCAAAATGTCAATACTCCCCAAGGCATTATACAGATTTAATGCCATCCCTCTAAAGATACCCATGACATTCTTCAAAGAAGTGGATCAGACACTTTTGAAATTCATTTGGAACAATAAACACCCTCGAATAGCTAAAGCAATCATTGGGAAAAAGAATATGGGAGGAATTACTTTTCCCAACTTTAAACTGTACTACAAAGCAACAGTTATCAAAACAGCATGGTATTGGAATAAGGATAGGTCCTCAGATCAGTGGAATAGGCTTGAATACTCAGAAAATGTTCCCCAGAGATACAACCATCTAATTTTTGATAAAGGAGCAGGAAATCCTAAATGGAGCAGGGAAAGCCTCTTCAACAAGTGGTGTTGGCACAATTGGATAGCCACTTGCAAAAAATTAAACTTAGACCCCCAGCTAACATCATGTACAAAGGTAAAATCCAAATGGATTAAAGACCTCGATATCAGCCCCAAAACCATAAGATATATAGAACAGCACATAGGCAAAACACTACAGGACATTACAGGCATCTTCAAGGAGGAAACTGCACTCTCCAAGCAAGTGAAAGCAGAGATTAACAGATGGGAATATATTAAGCTGAGAAGCTTCTGCACCTCAAAGGAAATAGTGCCCAGGATACAAGAGCCACCCACTGAGTGGGAGAAACTATTCACCCAATACCCATCAGATAAGGGGCTAATCTCCAAAATATACAAGGCACTGACAGAACTTTACAAGAAAAAAACATCTAACCCCATCAAAAAATGGGGAGAAGAAATGAACAGACACTTTGACAAAGAAGAAATACGCATGGCCAAAAGACACATGAAAAAATGTTCCACATCACTAATCATCAGGGAGATGCAAATCAAAACAACGATGAGATACCACCTCACACCCCAGAGAATGGCACACATCACAAAGAATGAGAATAAACAGTGTTGGCGGGGATGTGGAGAGAAAGGAACTCTTATCCACTGCTGGTGGGAATGCTGTCTAGTTCAACCTTTATGGAAAGCGATATGGAGATTCCTCCAAAAACTGGAAATCGAGCTCCCATACGATCCAGCTATACCACTCCTAGGAATATACCCTAGGAACACAAAAATACAATACAAAAACCCCTTCCTTACACCTATATTCATTGCAGCTCTATTTACCATAGCAAGACTCTGGAAACAACCAAGATGCCCTTCAACAGATGAATGGCTAAAGAAACTGTGGTACATATACACAATGGAATATTATGCAGCTGTCAGGAGAGATGAAGTCATGAAATTTTCCTATACATGGATGTACATGGAATCTATTATGCTGAGTGAAATAAGTCAGAGAGAGAGAGAAAAACGCAGAATGGTCTCACTCATCTATGGGTTTTAAGAAAAATGAAAGACACCCTTGTAATAATAATTTTCAGACACAAAAGAGAAAAGAGCTGGAAGTTCCAGCTCACCTCAGGAAGCTCACCACAAAGAGTGATGAGTTTAGTTAGAGAAATAACTACATTTTGAACTGTCCTAATATTGAGAATGTATGAGGGAAATGTAGAGCCTGTTTAGGGTACAGGCGGGGGTTGGGTGGGGAGGAGGGTGATTTGGGACTTGGGTGATGGGAATGTTGCACTGGTGATGGGTGGTGTTCCTTTTATGACTGAAACCCAAACACAATCATGTATGTAATCAAGGTGTTTAAATAAAAAAAAAAATAAAAATAAAAAAAAAAAAAAAAAAAAAAAGAAAAAAAAAAAAAAAAAAAAAAAAAAAAAAAAAAAAGCCTATGGGATCAGAGAGACATTATAGTGGGTTGAGAATTTGCCTTATATGCATCAGATCCAGGTCTGATTCCTAGGACTCTATATAGTTCAGAGCCCTGCCAGAGTGATCCCTGAATTCAGAGCCAACTGAGCTGATTATCTCTAGGTATGGCCCCAAAAAACCCAACCTCTAATACCTCAAGAGTCTGAAAGTCAGCATCTAAAAATAAAATATAGGGCTGGAGAGATAGCATGGAGGTAAGACATTTGCCTTTCATGAGAAGGACTGTGGTTCAAATCCCGGAATCCCATATGGACCCCTGTGCCTGCCAGGGGCGATTTCTGAGCATAGAGCCAGGAGTAACCCCTGAGTGCTGCTGGGTGTGACCCAAAAACCAAAAAAGAAAAAAATAATAATAATAAAATTTAAAAACTTGGAGTAATAAAAATGAACAAATTTTATGACTGAGGCCCAACTGCAAACATGTTTGCAATTTTGAAGAATAAAGGTTTTTTGATGGAAAAAGAAAAAAAAAAAGAAAACAAGAAATATATGAAAATATAACTCTAGTCCAAAATCATGGTCTTCTTTTAACCTTCTAAGAACAACCAGAGGCTTACAAGCCTTGATTAACAAGTCAAAACAAGTAGTAGGCTACTTAAGTCCCTTTTCCTTTAAAGATATTCGGTATTCCCTTTGCACCATGAGTGAACATAAAGAGGAAACAAAGTGTTTTCTTACCACTGAGGAAGGTAATATGTAAATGTGAGACATACAAGAACATACTTTCAGGAGGACAAATATCAGTTTCATGAGAATTTAAATCTAACTTGTTGCATAGCTTGCATATTATATTAGTCTTTCAGCCTGGGTGATGTGAGAAGTAGAATTCTTTCAGGTCTGGAGGAAGAACCCCAAATTTCAAAAGACCTAGGATCAACACCCTCAGCTAACTCTCAATACTGTTTGAACCGTATAAGTGTTTCTTCTTTGGTATCCCGCTTGATCTACAGAAGATGGCAAATCAATATCCAGGGCCAGGGAGATAACTACAATGATAGAATATATGCCTTGCATCTGAGAGTTTTTAAGCTTAATTCCTGGTGGAATTAATGGCCCTGAAACCCATGAGGATTGATAGGCTGCCACAGGTGGACCCCAAGAACCACTGAGTCTAAGCACAAATGACTGGGTGTGGCCTCTATTAAAAATACAACACTGGTGGTGGGAATGCCCTTCATTCATTGTCACTATGTGCCGTAAATAATTCTGTGTAATGAACTTCAGTCACAATAAAAAAATATATTTTTTTTAAAAATGAGAATTTGCTCTCTTGGTTTTGTTTGAGGCTGATAAACAAAATGGAGATGAAAAGTTACTTACATAGGCCACAATTACTAAGTATTGTTCGATTTTTATTTGGTGATCCACTCCATCAGATTACCAAAACTACACCAACACTTGTAACAAAATGTTTAGGTGAAAGACGTATATATAGGGCTAGGTGAAGAGGCAGTGTCTTAGAGTGCCCAGTTGACAAGAATATGGTCAATGAGTTCAAATCCCCATGTAAAACGTGAGTAAACCTGGAAGTTCTATTGTCTGTGATTACTGGTGCTGCAGGCAATTTCTGGCCACACTAAATCCAAGGGTGCAAAAACATCATAAAATAGGGAATGGCCCTTAGCAAGCACCAGAAGGAAAAAGATATGGGAGTCCCTCAGCCAGAACTATGAGCACTGTCAAACAAGTATGTGTGTACTGGAGTGACTTTCCCCAGAATAAGCTGTGTGCCTCAACTGAGACTGTAAGCCCTGGCAAATTGGGCTTACATAGCAGCTAAAGGAGTGGAAGCTCTGGTGAGCAATGTGGCAGAGTACCTAAAATACAAGCCTCAGTGAGAACCACATCTAAAAAGTGTGTACATCTCATAGCCAGGCATGTGCAACACCCAATCATCACAATAATGACACAAAAGAAACAAAGTGAAGGGAGGAAAAAAAAATCAACAACGATAAAAAATAAATACACACAGGCTGAGTATCCATATGTCCCATCCATATGAAAGAAAAACAAAGATATGAGAAAGAAATATATAACTGTGTTTTTGTGATTCTAGTGTCGATCTTAGACTAGAAAAAATATATATCCAGAAAGAATATTAATGGAGTTGCATAAATGCTGCTTGACTATGGACTATATATTAGATCACTGCATTGTATCACTGTTAAATATTCTGATTTTATCCACTGTGTCATAGTTTCTATTAGAGGATCACCTAAAATAAAAGGTCAGATGATCAGTATCAATAAATAAAATCCAGGCAAGTTGGATGTCTTATCAGTTAACAAGGCCATCTTTCCTTTTCTGGAATTTGTGTTAAAAAAGGAACACATGCTGGCCACCTGCTGTTACCAGCATTTGCTACAGGGTTACTGATAATTATATCTCTGCTCATCCTGGGATACAAAATAATCAGCCAAAGGATTGTTCCCCCTCCAGGCCAAGTGACAAAGCTCAGATGCCTAAGGAGTTCACATTTTAGCATTACTTTTTTCTCCTCCAAACAAAACAGTTCCCTGGAACTACTTCTCCTACCCCAAATAAAAGAACAGAGATATGGATGAGGGATCAGGTGAAAGATTGGTAACTAAAGGTGAAGGGATCAGGTGAAAGGTTGGTAAACACATTTGGCTGGCAAGCTGTTTTTGTGAGCTAAGAATAGATGCTTAATTTTAAAGGGTTGTATACAGGTATTAGTCTTATCATGCCTGATAATTGTTATCTTTACAATGAGGTAGTTATCTGTCCATTATCAAGCCCATTAGTGTATCTTTCTATTTAAAGTAGTCTAACCCAAGATAAGATAGATTTTTCAAGGAAATAAGGAGTTTTGTGTCAATCTGTATAAATACATATATTTAAGAAGGTGAATATGGATGCTTGTTTTGTGGTGGAAAATTAAAATATGAAGTATTTTAAACATTCAGATAAGTGCAAACTACAATATTTGTATATTCAACTACTTATACTTATACTTTTATTTATTTAATGTATGTATTTATTAATTTTTGGGGCCACACCCAGCAACATTCAGGGGTTACTTCTGGCTCTGTGCTCAGAAACCAGTCTTGGCAGTCTCGGGGTACCATATGGGATGCCGGGGATTGAACCTAGGTCAGTTGTATGCAAGGCACATGCCGTAACCACTGTGCTATCACTCCAGCCCCATACTTTACACTTTAAATATGCGTTCATGTAGCTATTACAGTACTCATTTCAATGGTTTTTCTTTTTGCCACACCTAACAATGCTTGGGGGTTACTCCTGGCCCTGTGCTACTCTTGGCAGTGGATGGGGGAAACCATACAGATGACTGGGTTAACCAAGTGCAAGGCAAGCAACCTACCTACTGTACTATCTCTCCAGCCCTTGCTTTACATATTTTCAAATTACAAAAATGCTATCATGTTATAAGCAGGATTCTTCCTCCCGTCTTTCTGTATTTTTGAGACAACTATCGAATATGGATAGCTTTAATCTATTCTTTCTCCTTGCCATATGGTATTCTATTATGAGTCAATCATAATGTCCATTTTCCTTGTATGAAACTTTAGATTGCTTCTAGAATTTTTGGAGGGGGAAGAGGGAAGAGTTGGATCTCACCAGGTGGTTCTCAGTCTTTACTCCTGGCTCTGTGTTCAGGGGTCACTACTGAAGGTGCTTAGACTACATGAAGTGCTAGAGAATGAACTTAAACTTAGGTTGGCCATTAAGCAAGGCAGGTATGCTACCTTATTTTTACTAGTACAAACAAAGCTATAACAAATATTCATTTGTTATAAAAAATCATTTTGAACATGCCAGGATTTAAAATTTTATTTCTGAACATTGGTTTACAAGACTGTAAATGTTCATGTTTTGCGGTTACAATGTGACCAGGTACTACCACTGAAGTACCACTAAAAATCAGGAGTGCCCTATGTTTTAAAAGGTATATACGTGCCCAATCTCACTTTTCCTCCATATTGTCAAGTATATCAATTTCTGTTGCTCTTCCTCTTCTCTGTCACAATCAATACTGTAAGGACTTTATTTCTATATCTGATAAATGTGGAAATATGTAGCACTTTCGTAGCATTTTAGTAAACAATCTTTTATTACTATGAATTGCATTTTTAGGCTGTAAATAGTTCATACTCTATTTTCTTTTTTTTTTTTTTGGTTTTTGGGCCACACCCGGTAACGCTCAGAGGTTACTCCTGGCTATGTGCTCAGAAGTTGCTCCTGGCTTGGGGGACCATATGGGACGCTGGGGGATCGAACCGCGGTCTGTCCAAGACTAGCGCAGGCAAGGTAGGCACCTTACCTTTAGCGCCACCGCCCGGCCCCATACTCTATTTTCTTAATGAATTTTCTTCTTATTAGTCTACAGGTTTATTCTAGATACTAATTTTTAAGTTATATACATTATAAACTGTGTATGTGTGTGATACTGGGGTTAGAACCCATGGCCTCAAACATGCATGGTAAGTGTTCTACCAGGAAGTCACATTTTGAACCTATAACAAATCTTTCTTTTCTCTTAATTTGTTAACGGCTCCCTTTGTGGTAGAGAAAATTTCAAATTTTAATGCATTAAAATTTATAAATCTTTTCTTTTTTCTTTTTTTTTTTTTTTTAGTTTTTGAGCCACAGCTGGTGATGTTCAGGGGTTACTCCTGGCTATGCACTCAGAAATCGCTCCTGGCTTGGGGGACCATATGGGATGCTGGGGATCGAACTGAGATCTGTCCTGGGTCAGCCTCGTGCAAGCCAGGATGAACCTCAGTTTGATCCCTGGTGTCCCATATGGTCCCTGGAGCCAGGAGCGATTTCTGAGCCCATAGACAGGAGTAACCCCTGAGTATCACCAGGTGTGACCTAAAAACAAAATAAAAAAAAAAAAACTTTTCTTATTAAATAAACCCTACATTTCTTTTCAGATATTCTCCTATACATCAAAGAACTTTAGGCGGAGCCGGAGAGATAGCATGAAGGTAAGACATTTGCCTTGCATGCAGAAGGACAGTGGTTCGAATCCCCGGCATCCCATATGGTCCCCCGAGCCTGCCAGGGGCGATTTCTGAGCGTAAAGCCAGGAGTAACCCCTGAGCATTGCCGGGTGTGACCCAAAAACGAAAACCAATAAAACAAACAAAAACAACTTTAGGCTTTCCTTTTTCCATTCTAATCCGTCTTTAAAAAGGCACATGCAGGAGGGCGGAGGGCGGAGGGCAGTGGGGTGGGAAGGGAAGGGGGCGGCGGTGCTGCAGGGAAAAAAATGCACCTGCATGTATCTTTTGGAGTAGGAATTGAATTTTTCCCATACAGGTTAGCAATTGTCGAAGTACCATTTATTAAATAGCCTAAACGTTTTCCCTTGCTGAGTAAATATCTTAAATTGCAGACACATGTGGAGCATTTCAGGCTCTCTCCCTCCCATTCCACTAGTCTAAGACTCGTCTCACTTTTATCTATTGCAACTTTCTGTGAGTTCTTCACCTTTCTATATTCAACCATCTATCTTAGTTTTCTTAAAACTGTCTTTGTTATTCTTGGTCCTTTTCTAAACTTGGGATCATTTTCTCATCACTTCTAATTACAATATAATTGTAATTAGATTTATAGGTGAAATCTGAGAGTTAATGTTTAAATCAAAACTAAAAGATGGAGTGAAACACTTGGCAAAAAAAAAAAAACTAAAAAGGGAATGATTTTTTTCCAAGTTGATAAAAACGATATATATATAATTCTTTATTTTATAAGTAAAAATATTTTCATGTAAAGAAAAATTCACATATTTTTTTTACCTATTTAGTTCAAATAGGCAGCTTATCAGATCTTACATATTTTATACAATTAGGCATTCGTAGTTTCTGCAGTTGGGGGAAAAGCAATAAAACAGTGGAGGATGCTGACATTATTAAGCATCTCTAGCCATTAAGAGCTGCTCTGTGGATTTCAGCTATCAGAGTTAAAATCTCTGGAAGCAGTCCCTTAATGTCTTCTATTTCAAATGTTTAAAAGTTTTTCTGCTATGCTCCTAGCCTTCAGAACAGACTTCTCTTCTTGTGCCTAATCTACTTTTGATAACTCAACCTATAATATCTTGCCAGATTAGTTTGGGTAGTTTAGGTCTCTCCTTTTCACAGCAAATGAGAAGCAAATGGCTTTCTGCTGCCCCCTTCTGGTTTCAGGCCACTGTCCTTCTAGAAATGTGGGTCTGTCCTATGAATGAGACCTTCAGTTAGCAATCTTTTAGAGTCAGGCAGTTCTCCACCCAAATGAACTCCTTTCCATCTGCATAATCAAATATTAGTGTTCATAAGTGCCTCTTTCTCCCTTGTCCTCACAATTTTTGTTCTTGATGATTGTGGGAGTCAAAGTAGTATGATCTTAGGCCTTATAAACCTTATTTTGAATATAATGTACAGTTCCCCCAAGGAGAGAAATCTCGATAAAGATATAGTTTCAATTCTTTCAAATGTTACCATCTAGCATAGCCAACATGGAAGCTAAACTGTATTGAGCCCTACCTGACCTTTTTCTTTCCAAGACAGTTCTTATAATGTGTCAATTTCCTTGTCTGAACCTAAACACCAAGATTACTTTAATCACCATTTCCTGGATGTGATGGTTTATCTGAGATTCAAATCTAAACTAGCAGAAGAGGCATACTCTTTTCTACTATATTTTACAGTTTCTCAAGGAAAGAAAAAGATGAAACATATTTTTGATTAGTCAAAAAACAAACAAGGGGCCAGAGAGATAGCATGGAGGTTAGACATTTGCCTTGCATGCAGGACGGTGGTTCTAATCCCGTCATCCCATATGGTCCCCCAAGCCTGCCAGGAGCGATTTCTGAGCATAGAGCCAGGAAGAACCCCTGAGCACTGCCAGTGTGACCCAAAAACCAAAAACCAAAAACCAAAAAAAAAAAAAAAAATCTCAAAAAGAATATAATGTTGCTTAAATAGCACTAGGTAGGCCAGTCTGGGATGAAAACTCTGGAATGTTCACAGAATGGAGTTGGGAGAATTCTCCTTTCTGCTTGAAGCTCCTGGAGCTCGTGGCCCTATATGCAGCCACAAGATACCTTCAAATTTCATAGTACCAAGAGCTTATTGGAGCACATCAAGAATAACAAGTTCATCCAGGACCAAAGGTGGTTGGTTCGAATCCCGGGGTCCCATATGGTCCCCCGTGCCTGCCAGGAGCTATTTCTGAGCAGGCAGCCAGGAGTGACCCCTGAGCACTGCCGGGTGTGCCCCCCCAAAAAAAAGAATAACAAGTTCTATGAGCAAAATAATAACATAGAAGACTCACCCAGCACCAAATACCTAAATCCTCAAACAATGACCTTTAGTAACACCATTGTAAGATATAACAATTACCACAAATTGACCTTTTCTGATCAACTTTTTTTGATAATTTCATTTGCTTTTTATTGTAACAAGTAATATGAATGTTGTACCTGCTAAGGATTGGGTGGTGGATGGGTAACTTTGGACTTTAGTGAAAGGAAGATAACATTAGTGGTGGGATTGGCCTTGGAACACTGAATGCCTGATACAATCGTATTATAAACTTTGTAAAGTAGTGTTATTATAAAATTTAAAAAATAAACAATGGAAGACAAACAAACACCTCACTATACAGTACTAAATAGATCAAAGAAAATTCTATACAGAGAGTTTAGAGATATCATATTCAAATGGTGAAATCCAGGATAAGTTAATGGATAGAGCTAAATTTAAAACAGGACAGAAAAGTTAGGTTGTATTCCACTAGGCTATGGGAGGGAGGACAATGTTAAGGAAGCACAGGGTAAATTCAGGGGACAGCAATCTATTTTGGCTGGAGACAGAAAACACTTTTAATATGCCATATATATGATCTTTTATCACATGCTATTTTTAGTGGGAGGAGGGTCAGAGTGATAGCACAGTGGGTAGGGTGTTTGTTTGCCTTGTACGTGGCTGACCCAGATTTGATCCCCTATATCCCTGCCAGGAGTGATTTCTGAGTGCAGAGCTAGGAAGTAACCTCTGAGTGCCACTGTATGTGGTCCAAAAAAAAAAAAAAAAGAGGGGTGTAATAACTTACGAGCACCATAAAGCTCTCATTTTAACTACTTCAATGTTCTGCTTGAAGTCTATCAATCAAGAATAAAGACTTGGACCCTTGAGCACTGCCGAGTGTGACCCAAAAACAAAACAAAACAAAACAAAAAGATTAAGGACTTGGACCAGAGAAATAGCATGGAGGTAGGGCATTTGCTTTGCATGCAGAAGCATGGTGGTTCGAATCCTGGCATCCCATATGGTCCCTCAAGCCAGCCAGGTGCTATTTCTGAGCATAGAACCAGGAGTAACCAATGAGCACTGGCAGGTGTGACCCAAAAACCAAAAACCAAAAAAAAAAAAAAAAAAAAAAAAAAAAAAAAAGAATGAGGACTAATGTGAGGTTCACCTCTTGGTAACATCCACCAGAGAGTTACATAACAGCTATTGCATAAATACACTGTTCACTCACTATAATGGCCTTGAGTTGAAGATGGTGCCTAAAATCTAGTCTTGCCCCTTACTTACTAGCTATAAAAATCATCATGCCATTTGTTTTATAATCAACACTGCTATATAAACGGAAAAGATTTTAAAATATAAAATCAGTCTCAAACATAATTGGAAATCTGTCATAGAGATGTTACATCCATGATCACCAAAGAGAATTCTGATTAACAAATATTAGCTTCTCCACTGTCTTCTTACCTAAATATATGACACCTAGAAATACTCAAGGATTTATGTTGAATGGTGTCAAAATTCATGATGACAATCAATTCAACATTTGTTCCCACAACCTATTTTTTTAAAAAATTTTTATTGTAGCCAAAGTGAGTTACAAATCTTTCATAGTAATATTTAAGGTAAATAATGATAATGAATAAGGGGAATTCCCACCACCAGTGTTGCCCTCTCTCCACCCCTTTTCCCAGCATGCATCCCTCTTCTCCCTCCTTTACCCCCCCAGTATGCTAGAGTAATTGGTCTCCACTTGTACAGCTTGTTGTAGATTGGGTATTGATTTGTTATCAATGACTTTGGGTTTGGTGTTCAAGTCTGATCATTTCTTATTCCCACTAAATGTTCATATGATTAGTCCTGGTACCACAATCTATTCTTGACGTTTCCCTTTATGCACTCATCTTTTCCTTAAATATTATATAAACTCCTGAAAAACTTAGTTATCTTTAAATCAAACTTTCCTACACTGAAAAACATCCTGAAGTCTGATAAATATAAGCTGATTTTTTAGTTATGCTTTTCTTTCTGCCCTATAGCTCTAATTCTGGATAGCTTGTGAGTTTCCAACAAGGAAAATAGCCAGGAAGATCTTTGGAACTTGGAAAAATTAAGAGACTCTAATAGCTTTTTAAGGATTAATCTATTATGCAAGATCTTTACAGCTATTTAAAACAGATCTACCTTATCCCTTTCCTTTTAAATCCTAGGTATAGGTGAAGCATCAAAAGCAACTGCTTAGTGAATTTTCCAGAAAATGATGACAGGATAAAGTCAAACACAAAGAATAAGCACATAAGTCACTCTAGAAAGTAAGAAAAACTACCTAACTTCTCATAACCAATGAATTCAAAATGTATAAATAAGATATGAAACAAAGTGTAGCACCCAATTTGGCAAGAATTGAGATTCCCTGTACCTTCTGCTGTTGCATTTTTCATTTCTTATTTTTCTTTTGATATTCATAATCAAAATGATTGAAACTATGATTCTATTCTTTAAGTCTGATGGAGAAAGACCAGAACTTTATGATTTCAAAGGCTTCTGGTGAAGATGATTAGCATAAATATGAGTGATACTTATATGTCTTGGGAGACATCCAAGATCATGATTACACATATAAGAAAGTGTTCAGAAAAACCACCAACTGGATCTAGGTTACAAATCAAAATGGAAGCTAAACTGGCCCTAAAATCAAGGTGTTCTTACTCTCCACCCATTTTGGCTCTTTCTGATTTTTTTCAGCACTATTGCATTTATGCGCTAATTTTTTAAGTCATTTGTACCACTTTGTTTTGAGGTATAAAAATATTGAGTCCAAATTTTCTAGTTTATTACCTATACACCCTAGGGAAAAAATGCCCTGGTACAAAGAAATATAATGACTGGCCTAGCTAGCTGATAAGGCTTTAAACTTTAAATAAGGTCTCTTTTAAAGTTAGAACTAGAACTTTTTTCATGGGCTCTAGGACATTACTAAGACTTCCTTAGGTTTCAGTTTCATAGGTTCTAAAAGTGAGTAGCAGGTAAGATATCACCCATACAAAAATAATGCAGCTGATATAAAGAGACTAGGAATACCCTAAGGCAGGGGTCTCAAACTCCTGGCCCGCGGGCCGTTTGGGGCCCTCCGTACAACATTTTGTGGCCCGCGGCCAACCTTCAAATATCACAGTATTTGCGATTATTCGCTTACCAAATAATCGCAATAAATAATAAATAAGAAAAAAATTGCATTAAACATTCGCATACCCCGAGCAGTTCTGTTAGGGGTATGCAAATGTTTAATGCGATTTTTTGCGATTTTTTCTTACTAATGCGATTTTTTATTGCGAATATTTGGTAAGCGAAATCCCTTATGTGGCCTTGCCTCACCCCGACTTTGCTCCTGCAGCCCCCAGGTAAATTGAGTTTGAGACCCCTGTCCTAAGGTATGTTATGGCAGGTTATGTTTTGGCTATTCTTTCACTAAAGGTCTGTGGACAAGTTTACAGTTAATATGTGCTCAGCAAGCAAAACAATACAGTTAGAAAAATGTCTATGTATGATGAAAATGCAAAAGAAAATCCAACCCAGTTACCATTTGCCAATCCAATAAACAATCTATAACTTAGTCATTTTTTCAGTACAGTTAAATTTTTATTTTATGTTAGGCCTCTGCTCATTTTCTATTTGTATATCCAAATACGTATAAGTCCTACCAAATTATTTCCTTTCCTCATGTGCAAAACAACTCTCTATGCATTTCCAATATCAACTACTTCAAAGGCAAATCTTTGAATTCCTTACCCATAATTTCTCTGCAACACTGCTACATTTTTTTCACTTTCAATCCAAAATTTACTATTACTTCTTGAAAAACTTTTGATATATGCTTCTCACAAATCTACTAATAACTATCTAAACATTTTAATAAGTAATACACATCTATAATAATAAAATTCAAAAGATAAAAGAGAATTCAGTGATGTTAATGAGATTTGTGAAAAAGTTACCAGTTTTTATGATTCCAAAGGCATTCTCTGCACTTATATATAGTTATGCCAAAGCACACATATACACATACTACATACATACTGAAATCATAGTGGCAATATAAAATAACATATAATCTTGGTGATTTTTTGCACTAATGTACTTAAAATTCTTCCATATGAAATACAAATAAAGCTATCTAATTATTTTAATCACCACATAGTATTCCACTTAAGAGAACTGTATAGCAGTTTGACTAGGACTCTATTGGTCGACACAGTAACCTACTTTTTCTAACGATTGTTATGTCACACTTATGTGAATTTATTAGGAAGCTAAATTCCATACCATAAAGTTACTGGGTCAAAGGGTATACATATGTAAGGTCGACAAAAAATGCCAAAGTTCTCTCTAGAGAAGTTGTACTTATATCTATCTACAAGAAATGCACAATGACAAGTATTAAACTCTTCACCTTGCCAGCATTATACTTTATCTGATATATGCCTGCCTAAATTCTCACTGCTTCCAACAGGTCCTATGATCATGGTTAGGGAAGTCCCCAGTCACCCATGTTGCTGGTTCTCACCCAACCCTATTCACTTCAATCTAGGCTACTTGTTCCATTTAACAATTGCTCTGATTTCTTCTACTCATTTCATGCTACAAGCCAGACTTCAAGATTATTCAAAAGGCTACCTATTTATGAATGTTTGCCATAATAACATCAAGCCCATCTGCAGTCTGCCTAAGGTATGTTTTTCCTAAAACATATTTTGTTACATAATTCAATCAAAGTATCCATTTATATCTTAGTTCTGTGTTCATTCTAAATTGTTCCATATTTGTAGTTTATCCTAAAAATTTATAATCTTTTGACTATAGGTCAGGGGTCTCAAACTCAATTTACCTGGGGGCCGCAGGAAACAAAGTCGGGGTGATCCTTGAGTGCAAAGTCAGTAGTAAGCCTTGAACATTGGGGAGTGTGACCCAAACAACTAAAACAAAACAAAACAAAACAAAACAAAAGAAGACTCCTCTAGAGCAGGGCCACAAAATGTTGTACAGAGGGCTGCAAACGGCCCGTGGGCCGCGAGCTTGAGACCCCTGCTATAGGTGATTATAAGCTTTTGAACACATTACAAGTCTGGCAAATTAAAAAGTCTTCTCATATCTTCCATTGGTTTCAGAACCTCTTTTATAAAAAACAGTCAAGAAGTTTTTCTTTAACATGCATAAATGTCTGTCTTCTTGTAATTCTAATATTCTGTCAAGGTAGTTCAAATTTGCCTTCAATGGAAAAAGAAAGATTACTAACTTCCACAAAAATCAATCTCCCTTTATATATTCTTTATAATCTTCCTTCTCAATTCTAAATATATCCTAGGTGTTCAATACATATTACTTGAATTGATCTTGGTACTCACTGCTTGACATTAATAATGTATGTATGTGTGTTTGTGTATGGCAGTTGGACTTGGATACACCCCTTGGATAACCCCACTGTAATAATAGTTGAACCTGGATACACCCCCTTGTTGTGTCAAGTATAAAAAAAAACTTGTACTATTTCGAAGGAGGTGAGGATAATGATCAGAGAAGTGCCTGCTGGTAAATAGGAGGCCAGAGATAAAGCACTGGAAAGATGCTGCTTGCTTTATATCTATTCCTTTCACTTTCTTTCTTTCTTGAACCCGGGCTTCCTCTGGCCATCTCTGGCCAGTGAATTTCCATCTATCTCTCCCTCTCTCTCAGACACCCTGGGCAGCAGTGGCAGGAGATTGCAGGATGAATAAAAAAGTATAATTGGTTTCTACTTCTCCTCTTTCAGTACTGGGCAGATGGTTGCTACATGGTGTCCCTGAGTGGGTACATGCCCCATCCAGCAGCTGGACTAAAAGGACCCTGTGAGTCTTGCAGCACTAAGACCTGGCAGCCTTGGGCCTCTGCAGCCTTGCAGGTAGACTTGCAGCTTATTGGATTAACCTGTAGAAGCCTGGCAACTTTGTAGCTAATCATAATAGATTCTATGTATGTACATATGTACACATAGTGATTTCAAAATTTATATAACCAAAATGTCTTTGTTGTTTAGAATCAAACTGAAAGACTTACATAACTAAATTTTAAAGCTTATATATAAATTACAGCTACCTAGGAAATATGCGATTGGCATCGAGAGGTAATGGAATAGAGATCAATGAACAAAAACAATAGTGATTCGAAAACATTTAACTTGGAAAATTATAGGAGAGAAGTCTCTGTGGTCTTAGATTTGGCAAAGATTTCTAAAACACCAAGGCAAGATTCATCAAAGAATCATGACAAAAGTAGATTGGAATACAAAATAAAAACTGCTCTTCGAAAAACACTTAAGTAAATTAAGAGACTAAAAAGGCCATTTTCCAGAAAAAAATTCTCAAAACTCAGTAATAAAACAAGCAACTCAATTTAATAAGTGGATAAAAGACTTCAACAAACACTTCTCCAAAGGAGAGAGATAGATATAAGTTAAATACATGAGAAGTTGCATAGAGGTTTAAAGCAGCAGGAATTCCTGTAGATTCCTGGAATCAAAGGCTCTAGGATCCTAGACATCACTAGAGAAATAGTTAACTACCTATGAGGTTAGATCACACTGGGAGGTTAGGTAGAAGGTTAGTTAGAATCAAAGCTTTCAAGGGAGAATTCCCTTGACAGTGAAATACCCTCCCCCATGGCTCCTATGGCCAGTCTCCAGGCTGAAATAACAAACCAGTGGTGGGAAGAAGAGCCAAATATGAAGGCAGTAAGGCCAAAGGTTCTCATCCTAACTCACCACAGTTCCAGTGGGCCACTGTGGTCAATGCCCTTGACGAGATAGCTCTTTCCTAATTCAGGGCCATTAATAATGAGAAATTTTCTCTCTGGCTAATTAATGGTAAGAATAAACTTCTAAAAATAAAATATAGCAATAGGCAATATGAAAATATGAAGGCATTTCTAAAACAAGCTCTAACATTCAATTACTTCTCCATGGGTTCTTAATCTTTCTCAAATTCAAATCTACTGTGACCCAGACATATACTAACAGAAAAAAAAAAACAAAACTTTGTTTTGTTGATTTTGTTTTTGAACCATACCTGGTAGTACTCAGGGTTTACTTTAGGTGGGGTCAAGGAACTATATGGGATACCAGGAATCAAACCTAGATCAGCCATATGCAAGTCAAGTGCCCTACCTGCTATATAATTGCTCCAGTCCTTAATAGAAAAACAACTTAAATTAAAAAAATTTTTTGCTATAAAACAACCACTATGCCAGGCTAAAATACAAAAAAAAGTACTTCCTCTTAATGAATGCCCAGCCTCCCCTGTCTATGGACAAAAGTGAATTCTTACAATACAGGCCTACAGTAGTACACTCACCTTTTAAGGAACTGTTGGGAGATAGTTTTGCTTGTTGATAAATGAAGCTGCTTTGGGCCTCCCTTTTTAAGGCTGGCTGCCAACAGAAGACTTGGAACCATGTAGGCTGCCATCTGTCTGGCCTCAGCTGTTCCTGACCTGCCATCCACCTCCAACCAGGGACGCCTGGTATCTGCCAGGTCAGTTAACCAACTGATGTAAAATACTTGAGGCCAAGGGATGGAGTGGATGAATGTGCTGGCAATATGACCTACTGGACAACCTTACCCTCTCCTCTCATTAACAGGGGGCAACACAGATGTTTCTTTTTTATTTTTTTTTCATTTTATATTTCTAATCACTCATCATCATTTTAATCACTCCACGCATGTACATGGAATGCTGGGCCTCAAACCTGATTGGTCTGCATGGACAGGTTGTTAGGAAAGTGCCATTCTGATGTGCTAGGGCTCCAGCCCCAACATGGAGGTTTCTATACTACAGAATACAGACCTTTCCAAGAAGTTCTGCAATGATCTTTCCTCATTTCAGCATTTCCCTATATTTCTGCTAAAACCATAGCCTTAAAAGAGAGAATATATTGTCACCGATATTAGACATTTCTATTATTTCTCTTTAGGAATGACCTCTATGTTGAAGATTAAATGATCCCTTTCGATCGCAATTTGATAGTGAGAGGCTTAATTTCATGCATCTCCAAACTGCTATGGTGCCAAAATGATTTAAAAGTCTAAATAATGGCTTTTAAAATGTAATTTGTAAACATCCTCCATAGTGAAGAGGGTGATACCACTGGAACAGAAGGAATTTTTATGGCTTTGTTTGCATTCTTACAATACAAACAAATACTAATATGGGAATTTTTACAGCTTGTTATAATCATGAAAATAATGCTTTTTTTTTATTTATGCCATCATTTTACCCACGACAAGCAGTTTTATCTCCTAAAAATGGAGACACAGACCTTGCCTGAGGGCTCATCTGTGGACCTGTGGAAGCACATATTCACTTGACTTGGAGACTCCTGAGCTCAGAACTACTGATTAGGCAGCCCAAGAAAGATATGTTCTCCCCCTAAACATAAAGGAAAATTCTCTAGAGAAGCTCATTATAAAACAACATTAACCTCAAGCTGGCAGATTACAAAATATTGCTTGTGGAAAAAAATATAATGAGATGGCTCTTCTTTATTTTGATAGTTTTTAGTGGGGGCACAGCCAGCAGTGCTTACTCCTGACTGCACTCAGGGATCACTCCTGGCAGGACTCAAGGCACCAAATGAAGTGCCTACATGGAACCCAAGTGGGTCATATACAAGATAAGCATTTTACTGACTCTTTCTGTTTTGGATACCTAAATAAACAAACTATAGCCTAGCTCAGGTTCTTTACCAGTAATATCTTGTATTAGGGAAATGTAAAGCTTTTCATAGTATCTTCTCAATGTACCCTTCCATTCTGAGGCATCCCTTCTCTGCTCAGGGCCCCACTTCAAATAATCACCGAGCACTACCAGGAGTGATCCCTCAGCACAGAGCCAGGAGTAGCTCCTGTATCCCCGCCCCCCCCCCCAACCCCGACAATGTTAATGAGGAGAAAAAAATTAACATTATGCCTGAGGATCAAAACATTTTTTTTTTTTTTTGGTCACACCTGGCAGTGCTCAGGGGTCACTACTGGCTCTACACTCAGAAATTGCTCCTGGCATGCTCGGGGGACCATATGAAATGCCAGAATTCGAACCACCATCCTTCTGCATAAAAGACAAACGCCCTACCTCCATGCCATCTCTCTGGCCCCTGATCAAAACATTTTTTTTTCTCTTAATTATACCACATCTGATGGCGCTCAGGGTTTATTGCTGGTGGTGCTAGGTAAGGAGAGATGCAAAGCAAGAGAGCCTTACTCTATATAAATCTCTCCCACCCTTTACTCAGATCTTTAAAAGTGAATAAAACACTTTTTATTGCATCAATCAACAATAAACTTCTTAGCCCACCCATAAGATCAGAACTCAAGAGGACCCCTGTTCTCCTAACTTCCTCCCCTTCCCAAAGCCTTCTCTTGTTCCTATAGGGAATAGTGCTGTTCACTGTATAAGATGGGGAAAAGAACCCAAATCAAGCAGATGCATTTCTGCCCACTGTTCCCTAATCCTTGTAGGCATTCCCAAAAGGACAGCATCTCAAGGCCTATTCAAATCTGCTCACTTCTACCAATACCTTCTTCCTTCCAGAAGAGAAATTTCAGAGACTGGCTGTATCTCTATTTTCATTGGGAAACAGAACACATAGCCTCTATCAAATACATGCTTGCTTTCCTCTAAGGTCTAAACTTAAGTAAGAAAAGAATACCCTTTGTTAGAAGGCAAAGAATAAAGACTCAACATTTTAAAGGGCTGGAATAAAGAACCAGGATATTGGACAAACAAAAGGCCTTTTTCAAAGGTAATCTCACAGCAGGGGTCTGAACTATTCTTTTTTTGGTGTCTCAACACTGTAAGTAGGAGAAACCCTGACAGAATGTTTCCAACACATGAAATAAAAACACACAGAATCACAAAAGAAACCAATGACAATGAAACAATGATCACAGTATTAACTCCTTGAGCTAGCTTGTGCTTCTTTATCAATTCATGAAGTCAGACTAGCTGGCAGCTGAGGAAGGAAGGAGTACATCAGAACATCACACACTGTGATGCACACAATTTGTCATAGGAACTGTCTGCAGTGAATGCAATGAGAGATGAACATCCAATGGTTCTTACTGGTGAGATGGTGACAGATGCTCCTAATGATACTGTGACCTGTTGTTTACGTCCATAAACAGGGAAATGCTAACTCTGAGGGGGGCATGAAAATAAGAATATGATGCTATTTCATCCAAGTTCACATATTCCTCTGATCTCACTCTAGACCCCAATACACAAAGCAGCTGGTAGACTTGCAGCTTATTGGATTAACCTGCAGAAGCCTGGCAACTTTGCAGCTAATCATAATAAATTCTATGTATGTACATATGTACACATAGTGATTTCAAAATGTATATAACCTATACAAAAATGTCTTTGTTGTTTAGAATCAAACTGAAAGACTTACATAACTAAATTTTAAAGCTTATATATATATATTACAGCTACCTAGGAAATATGCGATTGGCATCGAGAGGTAATGGAATAGAGATCAATGAACAAAAACAAAAACAATGAACAAAAGCAACTCCTATAGTTGGTCAGAGTAGAAACTGAGCCTGTGGAGCATAGACCTCCCCTGGCAGCAGCAACCCAGCCCAGCCACTGAAGCTCCACCTACCCCAGTGGCTTCTGGGATGACAGCTGCAACCACCACAAAGGGTCTCCATCTGCAGCTTGCTTCATTCTTAGGCTGGTTTTCCCAACCCTGGGTATATTGATACAAGCTAATGAAATGTCTGCTTATTATATTCTATTTTTCATTAATTTTTTCACTGTTCTGTTTTACTTACATTACTTGAGAAAAATTGTTATACTAGTTATGCTTCTTAGCTTTTCATATTTTATTTTACTTCAATCTGAGACTTTTTATGTATGCTTTAATATATTTTTCCTTTTTCTTGACTTATTTTCCCCTTAGATATGAAGGGTATTACCGTGATTTTTTAAAGCTTGTCAATCTATATAATTTCAGATGTGAGTTGCTTTAATTATCTTTAGTTGACACTATTCTTGTTTTTTTTTGGGGGGGGGCCACACCCGGTGACGCTCAGGGGTTATTCCTGGCTATGCGCTCAGAAGTCGCTCCTGGCTTGGGGGACCATACGGGACGCTGGGGGATCGAACCGCGGTCCATCCAAGGCTAGCGCAGGCAAGGCAGGCACCTTACCTCTAGCGCCACCGCCCGGCCCCTCCACTATTCTTGTTTTGAATAATCTTTCATTGGTGTTTTCTTTTTTTATCCATTAGCACAAAATAAAGGAAGGAAAGGTTGTGTGACAATTTGTGAACCAACCAGCCTCCTCAAATGGTCTTTCAAACTTGCTATCCCATCTTTCAAATCATTCTGGCAACTCCTCAGTAGTGAAACCCCTAAACTGCTAACCCTATGAGCCTCAGATGTATTCAAGGCTTAAGTCCTTCAGGATGACAAGCTGGCAGAATATTACTATTACTTTCAAAGTGCCTAGCTCTGTACCTGAGAGCATCAATGTAGCTGTCACTCAAGGGACCCCAACTTCTTTGGCGCTAATTCGATTTCTATAAACACTAGAGAAGATTTGCATCTCTGCTTCTTTTTTTGCCTTTTGTCTGTTCTGGTTTCTGGGCCACACTTGTCAGTGCTCAGGGTTTTGCTCACTATGAACTGCTTTACAAATAAATGTGGGGGTTGAAAAAAATATGGCAATGGTATGACAACCAAAAAATAAATCAAAATCAACCTTGTAGTGAATTTGAGGTGTTGCTGGCAGTACTCACACTTGTGTGACAGTTTTGAGCAAAATGTGGTAATAATTGGGAAAAAGTTAAGAAGCCCTGTTTCAAATACATTTTATAAAAGTTTA
Organism: Suncus etruscus; assembly: GCF_024139225.1. Classification (NCBI taxonomy): domain Eukaryota; kingdom Metazoa; phylum Chordata; class Mammalia; order Eulipotyphla; family Soricidae; genus Suncus; species Suncus etruscus. The sequence goes on from NC_064849.1 coordinate 128,832,072, forward strand.
AGTAAGACTTGAGGCCCCACAAAATCAGACATCATGTAAAGAATTAAGCATTAAGGATTTAAGACTTAAAGGTAGGATTTAAAGTTATCAGCTGAATACTAATACAAGGGAAGTAGGACATTCATCATTGTTTGCCCAGCACCTTGGACATAGCAGAGCTTGGGAAAGCATTAAGTATTAAATAAATGTTGAATCACCCAACTCTGTTACATATACAGCACAGTAGAACTTGTACATTTGGTATATGTTTTTCTTAGGACTATGGCACAGTGCTCCATGGGATGGAATTCTAAGAAGCAGTTTCTAGGGGCTGGGAAGATGCTACAGAAGTCATAATAATTAGGGTGCAAGACCCTTGGATTAAGGCTGCTAGATGGAGCCCTCGGGTCTTCTAAGCATTAGTAGGGTGGCCCTGGTGGTCCTTAGCAGAGCAGGGGTAGGCCTCAAACATTGTCTGGGAGTGTAATTCTCTTCCTACCTCTCCAAATTTCTATTTGGAAATTAAAACCAATTCCCATGTTCCTCCATGAGCAAAGCAAAAGAATAAGAATTGAGCAGATGCCAGCCCAGCTAGACCTTTTGCCATCGGCAAAAAAGAATGTCAAGGAACACTAAGTAAAGATTAATATTCTAATTTCGCTCTCATCATGGGGTTTGCTCATGGGTGGCTGAACAATGAATAGGAAGGCACTAGCAATTATGAATTCAGGACCTAGACTTTAAGTTCAAGATGCTGATAAAGATAATCTTAGATTTAAAATAAAGGATTTGGAACTGGAAATGTGACTCAGCAACAGAACACTTGCATTGCATGAATGAGGCCATGGGTTCAATTCCCAGTACCACAAAAATAGATAAGAGAATAAAAGTTAAAAATAAGTAAAATCAATTATTTTGTCATAGAATTAATCTATTTGAAATTTATATTTTAACAGAAAATACTAAAAAGGTGGTAGAATTTACCCAACTCAGTAAAAAAGAAACACTGTTATTTAGCAAAAGCAAATACAAATTTAAATGAATTTTTTACTAATACAAAGAAAGTCTTTTTAAAAAATATACCTAGATGGAAATAGTTGAAAATTTTCTTGCTTAAACCAAAAATATAACGGAAAATTGTAATGCAATGCTTACTGAAAACATCTCATATTTAAATAAGTCTATTTTGAAAATCTAGGAATTAGAAAATATTAAGTCACATTTTTTTAAACATAAAGAATCACAATTAAAAATTAGTGATAAGATATCATTTTCACATTGAAGCAACATTAAAGATTAATCATAAACTATCTGACCAATATTTATTTAGCAATTTGACCAATTATTTAGCAAGGTTTATGCTCTTTCGGTCTTTTGCTAGCATACAGGATAATACGCTAAACAAGCTTCCCTCCCTCCTACTCCTGTGGCTGTATCTAATACTTCAAGAGAGGATTGCTCCCAGCTGAAAGAATAAAGTAATGTGGTAATACAGAAATATTTCAAATATAGTGTAAACTGAAAGCACATGACAAGTAGCATATCAATGTAATGCCATCTGAATAAAAGAGAAAAGGGATATCTATATCATTTTTCATTGATCATACTAAAAAAAAAATCCATGAGCCTTGGGACCAGAGTGATAGCACAGCAGTAGGGTGTTTGCCTTGCACACAGCCAATACAGGATGGACCTGGGTTTGATCCTTGGCATTCAATATGATCCTGAGCCTGCCAGGAGTGACCCCCTAGCCCTGCTAGGTGTGGCCCAAAAACTAAAAAAAGAAATAAATAAATAAAAATCCAGGAGCCGGAGCAATAGTACATCATGTAGGATGTTTGCCTTGCATGCAACCAACCCTGCTTTGAGCCCTGGCATCCCATATGGTCCCCTGAGCTTGCAGAACAGAGTCAGGAATAATGTCTGACTACTACTGGGCGTGTGTAGCCCCCCCCCAAAAAAAAATAAACAAAAAAGTAAAATTATTCTAATGGCCAAGCTGTAAAATCAGGCCTCTCTCAATTACTAAAGGTAGAATGTCACCATGTAAAATTTTTAATGGAAAGCACCATATAGCTGTTGAAATTATTTAAGTGTCTGTACTTATGAGAATTATATACAAAATAGCACATATAAAAAGGTTATTACGTTTTGCATTGCATATTATACAAAGAAAAAACAAACAACCTAAAGACCTTTCAATAGGAAACTGGCTTAAATCATATGTTCACAGAATGAAACACTATAAGTATTCATAGTGTATATACATTAAAATTAAGAAGGTCTATACACTGGCATCAAAGTATCTATAAAACACTAAAAATATAAGCTAGAAGAGCACATAGCCAATGAAATGGAAAACTTACTTGTAAAGGTAATATTCTGCATGGTCAATCTCTTCTCGAGATGAAACATTGTCCACAAACTAAAAGACATATAAATAAATTTTTGCATATAAATGATGTCACATCTTAAGCCTAATTTATACAAAAACCTTAGAAAACACCAAGTTCCCATTTTAAAGAGCAATGTTTATAAGATGGTCTCTTTTTCTTAAAAGTATTCTTTTAGGGGCTGGAGAGATAGCATGGAGGTAGGACATTTGCCTTGCATGCAGAAGGACAGTGGTTTGAATCCCGGCATCCCACATGGTCCGCCGAGCCTGGCAGGAGTGATTTCTGAGTGTAGAGCCAGGAGTAACCCCTGAGCGCTACCAGGTGTGACCCCCCCCAAAAAAAATTCTTTTAATTTGGTCACTGAGAAATTACAAAGTTATCCATGATTGAGTTTCAACCACACAATGTTTCAACACTGCTCCCTTTACCAGTGTCCACTTCCCTCCATCTATTTGTCTCCCCTCCCCCAAGGCATATGTCTTCCATTTACCAGTCTGCCTCTATAAGAGGCGCTTTATAAACTGTATATATACAGCAAGATGGTCTCCTTCTTGAAACTCCTTCACACAAATGCAAGAAATATCGATAGCTCCCCTTTTTCTGATTAGAAAGACCTTATGAAGAAAATCAGTGACAACCCCTTGTTCAGAATAAAGAGGTCCTTCTTGTGTTTTTGTAACTAGCTAACACTATTTTCCTTTTTTTTTTTACCAGTACAATAAGCCCATTTTATTTTTTAATATCTTTATATAAACACCTTGATTACAAATATGATCGTAGTTGGGTTTCAGTCATGTAAAGAACACCCCCCTTCAACAGTACAACATTCCCATCACCAATGTCCCAAATCTCCCTTCTCCCCACCCCACCTCTGCGAGCACCCAAGACAGGCTTTCTACTTTCCTCATTCATTCACATTGTTATGATAGTTGTCAGTGTAGTTTATTTCTCTAATGCACTCACCACTCTTTCTGGTGAGCTTCACATCGTGAGCTGGACCTTCCAGCCTTCATCTCTTTTGTCTCTGAGAATTATTGCAAAAATGTCCTTTATAAAATACTATTTCCCTTGACCTTTAACATACACAAACACATCTAGAGAGATACTGAGTCCAGGAACCAATTTTCCTCCTCTGATTTAAGTTCTGCTCTGGACAAGTCAATATGTGATTCTTCTTTTAGCAAGGTCTCCCTCACACAATAAACTTCCTTTGTTTGCTCCTTAGCTCTACACCAAACAAACAAACAAACAGAAAGGACTATTACCAGAATGGAATCCAACCTAAAGTAGAGACTCAGAGGCAAACAAGAATCACACATATGAACCTACTTAAAACCACATAAAGAGGGAAAGGAAATATGATGAACTTTCAAAAGGCATGTAAGTTATAAATCTCAGTAAGGGTCAGAAAAAGAGTTTATACATAGGATGTGATATTGCAGGCTAACTTGCCTGCTCATTTGCTGTATGACTCAAACAGATGGTATAGCCCCTCTACAACTTAGTTGCTCCATCTGCACAAAGAGAATTAAAGCACCTGCCATGACAAATATGAGGCTCCAATGAAAAGAAATGTTTTCATTTCAAGTGGCAGTTTCTAAGAATGCATCCATGAGGTTTAAGTGAGGACTGACTATGGTTCTTTCGTTACTAGGTTTAATAATACCTTGAACTTTGTGACATTCATTAATTTCTACAAAGGCCTTTCATAGTTAGGTATCACCTTAGCAACCTTTTGGCAAGACTGTTCTCATACTAGGAATGAGGAAGAGAAGGTCAGTAGTCTAGTTTCTCAAAGAGAAGTCACAATAAAGACAGAACCAAGCTGATCTGGAGGAGACAAAGGTCAAAAACACTGATATTACAGGGAACTAGATTTAATTAACTAATTAAATCATTCAGGGGTTACTCCTGGCACTATGCTCAGAAATCACTCCTGGCAGTCTCCAGGGATCACATGGGATGCCGGGAATCGAACCTGGGTCAGATGCATAAAAGGCAAATACCCTACCTCTGTGCTATTGCTCTGGCCCCGAGAAGTAGACTTAAGACCCAATTTTTCCATAGATGAACTAAGTGATCTGCTTATCAAGCATTCTAACTTTTCCTTGTAAACTGGAGATACTAATTTTTAGATTAATGACCAAGATGAAAATTAAGAGTCAGACGTATTTTACAAAATGAGTACAATGTGCAACAGAGAAGGTATTCAGTTTAACACTTACATTCATGTAGGTGTTTATAGGCTTTCTTAATTACTGAAACCACTTTCAATATTAAGTGAATACTATTACTTGAGGTCATCTCATCTTAGGAAAAAGTACGGTCTCAGAGGGCAACATATCATATACTGAAAAAACTAAATCAGATATACAATAGTAATCACCGACAGAGTAGTATGGTCAATTACCTTAGTTCAAAGAAATTTGCTACTTCACCATAACATATTACTAACTATAAAAACATATATCCTGGATAGCTATCCTATGCAAAATATGTTTTATTTATCGAGTTTGACATTTATAAAGAAATTCTTACTTTTGGAAAAACATATATATTTAAACTTGCTTACCCGGGATATTGTTAAGGAACTAACAGGCAACTTTCTGTCATATGTTTTATCCATTAAAGATGCTAGATCAGCTGTAAAGACAAGAAAGAGACACATATTTTTAAAAAAATCCTCATAGATACACTTCCTACCAGAGGGTTACCAATATTATGAAGTTGGTGTTAAGACAGATGGGCTTTTCTTGCTCTTTTAAGAAATCATTTTACATGATCCTTAAAGAAGATAAAGGAACATTAATAACATTTTAAAATAGTCTATTTGAGTAAGGATCATCAAAAAATCCCAACATCTATCAAACTTTAAAAAAATTATGAACCAGGGGCCGGAGCAGTGCTGCAAGGGATAAGGCGTCTGCCTAGGACGGACCCCGATTCAATCCCCCCGCGACCCATATGGTCCTCCAAGCCAGAAGCAATTTCTGAGCGCATAGCCAGGAGTAACCCCTGAGCGTCATCAGGTGTGGCTTCCCCCCTGCCAAAAAAGGATCAGGGGTGGATCGGTGGTGCACTGGTAGGGCGTTTGCCTTGCAAACGGCTGATCCAGGATGGACTGTGGTTCGATCCTTCTCCCCCGAGTCCCATTTGGTCCCCCAGCCAGAAGAGTTTTCTAAGCGCATAGCCAGGATTAACACCTGTCACCGGTGTGAGCACCCCCACCTCCAAAAAAAAAAAGGATAAGGAGCCAGAGTGGTGGTGCAATAGAAGGGCATTTGCCTTGCACCCAGTGGTTGGCAAGCTGTGGCTCGGGAGCCACATGCGGCTCTTTACACTTTTGAATGTGGCTCTTCTGTATGCCGGGCGGCTGCTCCAGTCAGAACTCTGCTCCTAGCCTGTCAGTGCACACCCTGTATGGCTCTCAAAATAAATTTCAATCTTGGTTTTGGCGAGATTTGGCTCAGTTGAAAAAAAAGGTTGCCTACCACTGCACTAAGCTGATCCAGGATAGACTGTGGTTCGAACCCCCCGCGTCCTATATGGTCCTCCGAGCCAGGAGGGATTTCTGAGCGCACAGCCAGGAGTAACCCCTGACCATCACTGGGTGTGGCCCAAAAGACAAAAAAAAAAAAAAAGGTTCAACAAAATACTTCTGGAAGGTCACCCAGCAAAGCATTATTGAAGACTGGAACTGTAAGAACACATGGCAAGTGAAGTTAAGTCCGAAAAATAAATACTGGATGTTCTCACTAATCTGTGGTATAGGATAAAATTTCTAGGAAATGTAATCCTTAGATTACAATGCTACCAGATAGTCCAAAATGATCTAAAAATCAAAGGCATCATTTTCTCTAAAATTATTATTTCACAACTTCTTACAGTTTCTCAAACTTATGATGTACCTTTTCCCAAGTGACTTAATTTTCCTGAGTAGAAAAGAAGCAATTACTAGTCAGACAAACTTCAGTCCAACTATTGTCATCATTACTTTATCTTACTGTTTTGTTTAAATAAGAATGAACCTGATTAGACAATAAAAATGACAAAAACCTCCTATAACACTATATCTCCTTTTAGGTACTTCTCTCTTAGCTCTGATCTCCTTAGCAGCAAGACACAAGAGTCATTCCTGAGATATATATATATATATATATATACACACACACATATACATATATATACATATACATATATATACATATGGTTCTGAAATCTCACTTACTCTGTATTCATTCAAACCAAACTTGAAATATAAATATTTCTCCACTGCCAACCACTGCTGAGCCATCTAGGTTTCTCAATCCCAGATTGGTTTCCTAATCCATTGCCCACCATTATTATAATACCAAGGCAGCATCTGAATAAGACTTAAAAGAAAAAAAAAATTGTCAAACTTTTTTCTCAACAAATGAATAACTTCCTATTAATTGTGGGGAGGGGAATGCGGGCTGGGAGGAAGCCCCAAGCATTTAACCTATGATTGTCTACAAAAGCTTTTATACCAGAAACAAAACCTAGGAAGGTGAGCACTTAAATGTATGGATGGATTCTCAGTTCCTCAAACAGTTCCAATAAAAGGCACTTGATAAATATCTAAAGAAATAAATTAAAGGGAAAAGGGAGGAAGAAAACATAAATAACTTTTCTTACTCCCTAGTGAAAAAAGCAGCATCAAGTAATAGAGACAGATGCAAGCATTGCACAGATATTTGGTAAAAATGTGTATCGGTAAATGCCAAGCATTTCTCTCTTATCCTGGGGAGTGCAAAGACTCATAGCTACAGGGTAGAGAACTTCGCATAATTGCTAAAAGCTGACAGGTATAAAAGCGAGTAGTTTGTCTTCTGACTAATGGATCTCAATCAATGGATTGAGATCAGAACACTACACTCTCTCTCACACACAGATTCACAAATGTGCATACACATCTCTAAAATAGCCTCAAACTGTAAGACAAATTAATCTTACTAAATCCATCTTTTTACAGAATATTAAACAGTATTACCATAATACATATTTGTTTCTTTATGATTTTCTTTAATTTGTAATTTTTTTTCTTTAATTCATAATTCATTTTCTTTAATTCATAATCTTTATGATTCTTTATAATAATGCCTCCCTTTATTCAAAATTTAAACTTTTGATTTAAAAAGGCAGGATCAAGTTCTACAGGCCTAATTAAAATGGCCCCACGGATTCCAGTGCTGTAGGATTAATGTAATGTGCAAAATAGAACTACGTTGGGTTGAACTGATTGTTCTGACTACCTCTGCCGTGTTTTAACTCAGAATTCCATTTTAAACCTTCACACCAAGATATCATCAGTCAAGTGAAATTGGCCGGCCACCCCCACAAAAGGCAACAGCTTGCAGCCTGTATCAGTGCACAATACTTGCATATTGCAAGTCAGAGGAACTTTGGCTGCTGAATTTTCTATGAGACCAATCACCTCCCATGGTAGCTAATGCCAGTGTGATGAATGAGGCAGAAAACACCACAGGGCAGGGAAAGCCAGAAAAGCTGAAGCAGTTATAGTCTATAGAGGTCTGGCGCTGCAGGCTTCTGGACCTAGGCCTCAATAGTCAAAATCCCACTTCATGTTTCATTTAGGAGACCAGAAAATGCCCAGTCTTGTTCAAAGAGACATATCAAGGTGATGCTTTTGGCTTGCCTGTCACTCAGATCTTTGGGAATGTAGTTGCTTTGAATGGCTGGCTGGGGTCAATCAAGGCAATATGGAAACTGAACTAAAATGTGTGACCAGAAAATGGAATATGTTCTCGGATAAAGGGTCCTTCTTCCTACAGAAAGTAAATTGTCTCATTGATGGTGCAGGGACACAGGTGATGTGGCTGAGGACTCCATTCAACAAGAAGCTTTAAATCTCCACATTCTGTACCTCACACCCGATGGCAATTTGAGGTGAATACAGGGGAATCCAAATTTTAAACAAAAGCCCCAGGGAGTCTTTGCTGCAGCCTTTCAGCACTGGAATAGATTATGTTTCAGAACTGCTATCATAGGAGTGCAAAATAAGTCTTGGGCGTCGCTCCTAAGCTTGAAAGCTTGACGTGGATATCAAGCTGAATTCCATTTTTGAAACAAAGAAGACTACATACCATGTAAAAGTCACTACTTTAATAAAATATATATCTCATATTTCAAGAAAGTAGGTATATCCCACCCCTTGTTAGAGACAAAGACAAAACGTAAGTACTGAGGCCAGCACCCATGGCCTCGGTGTCAGAGCTTCAGAGTTCATGACTTATGGGAGTACAGGAGATAAATTTAAGATCTTCAAAAGATGAAGAACTGGTTCCAAATTTTTCAGATAAAATCAAGAGCACCTGGACAAGGCAAGCTGGAATAGTAGTACAGGCTGCACAGGAAATTACCAGGGTACTAAGTCAGCCTACAACAACTCTGCCTTTAGCTCCCTAGATCGCCCCCCAAATCACACTATTTGATCTAACACAGACCAATTTTGGAATCTTGGTTAAAGTAGACTATGGATTAATCTGGAACCAGAGATAAAGAGTACAAGATTAAGGAGCTTGCCTTACATGTGGCCAATCCCACTCTGAATCTTTAACAGTTCTAGGAGTGATCCTGGAACACAAAGCTAAGTAAGAGTGAGCCCTAAGCACCAGGGATATGGGGGTCCCCTTCATGCTCCTACCCAAGAGTCTATTTTACTGCATAACATAGAAAACGTAAACAGAAAGTGATTGCCTGGGATTTGGAATGGGTAGCAAGAAGTGGGAAGAAAAGAAAAGTGAAGAAAACTTGGGGAGTAGTGAGAGGCATGCTCATTAGATTGGTTGTAGTGATGCTCCATGCACATATGCCAGAGCTTCTCAAACTGCACACTGGAAATATGCTCCTTCCATTTCATGTATAAAAATTCAACAATGATATAAAAATAAACACGAATAATTTAAAGATGTTGGGCACAAGCAAGGCAAGAATAATTAAGCTGAAAGAAGGAACCATACAGAATGCAACAAACATAAATATAAAAAGTATAAAAGAGGGGTCAGAAAGAGCATAGGTATAAAGGCACTTGCCTTGCATGCAGCCAAGCCGGGTTTGATCCCCAAACCCCATCAGGAGTGATCCCTGAGCACAGAGTAGGAGAAAGCACTGAATATAGTCAGATAAGGCCTGAACCACACACACACACACACACACACACACACACACACACACACACACACACACACACACACACACACGGTATAAAAAAGAATCAGAGACACTGGAAAAGAATATGAAGGTCCAAAAATAGTTAGATTTCCAAACAGAGCTAGGATGTGACATTTGATAAGTATAACTGAATTCAAACATGTAACTGGTATATATTTTTTCTAAATCTCGAAAGGGAATTCTTAAGCCAAACAAAGCAGCCAATTACAACATGTGTCTAAATTTATTTGTGAACTAAAAGATCAAAATTAAAAAAAATTAAAAAAAAAAAAGGGCTCAGGATCCAAATCTGCACAGATGAATATTAGAATTAAGCAAATTCCTCTATTACAGGGGTGGCGAACATGCGGCGCTCCAGTCGCATGCATGCAGCTCCCGGCCAAAATGAATGCAGCTTTTGCCTCTTATCATTATTTTGTATCCTGTGGCTCTTGGCCAAGTTTGGATTTTGTTCTGCGGCTTCTGAGGAGGGACCTCTGAGGAGAGATCTCCAAGTGCTGAGTCCCGCCCCCAGGCTGAGTCCTCCCTGCTCCCATCCCTCCTCGGAAACAGCTGCACAGGGGGGGGGGGGGCGGGGAACCCATGCACATGTTGTATCACATCTTGCCTGCCGTTAGTTTTTAGTGTGGAGGACGCAGCACACCCTCACCATCACTGCAGGATTTTTACCCTCACTCAAAATGGCAAAATGCAATATGTGTTTAATATGTTATTGCTAAAATTATATGCTTTTGTGTGTTTGTTTTGGCAGGTCACTGCGTGGTTTCACTGACTTTCACCGTTTAAAATTTTGGCTCTGGGCCTGGCTTGCCTTGCAAGCAGCCGATCCAGGACCAAAGGTGGTTGGTTGGAATCCCGGTGTCCCATATGGTCCCCCGTGCCTGTCAGGAGCTATTTCTGAGCAGACAGCCAGGAGTAACCTCTGAGCACCGCCAGATGTGACCCCCCCCCCCAAAAAAAAAAAAACCCAAAATTTTGGCTCTTTGTGTCGAACTTGTTTGCCACCCCTGCTCTAATAGGACAGCACTTCCCTACTGCGGGCACCCTTTCTGGTTCCCCAGATGTTTTTCTCCTATGCTTTATTCACTCTGGACCTAAATCTCATTCAAGAGCTGCCACTGATTGAACACAGTTAACTTTCTAGACCTCCCCAGCAGAGTGCTAGGAGTAAACTAAACACTGCTGAAACCTCTTTCCCATCTTCAATAAAATAAAAAACAGAAAACCCAGAGTGAAGAAAACTCCATGATATAATAGCCTGTTTCAGAAAACAAAATGCCAGAAAAAAACCTATATATTAAAATATAATTGGAGTTAGGATAAAACTCAGTGGCAGAATAGTTACTGCTAGAGGCCTTAGGTTCAATCCCCATGGGAAATGGGGATGAATTCCCAACACTTTGCAACATCTGAAGCCCGCCTCGATCTCATTCCAATAATCTGTGAATTATGTTGAAAAGAAGGGTATAGTTGTGTTTTAAGAAAAATCCCTGGGTTTTTTTTTTTTAAGAAAAATCCCCAGGGGCTGGAGTAATAGTACAGCGTGTAAGTAGAGCATTTGTCTTGCAGGTAGACAACTGGGGTTCAAACCCTGGCACCCCATATAGTCTCCAAGCTTACTAGGAGTGATCCCTGAGTGAGTTTGAAATAAGCCCTGAGTACCACCCACAGTCCAGATTGAGAGTGACCCCAGAGTCCTAGAGCATTGCTTTGGATCATATCTCTTAAAAAAAAGGTTTAGGGGGCTGGTGAGGTGGTGCTAGAGGTAAGGTGTCTGCCTTGCAAGCGCTAGCCAAGGAAGGACTGCGGTTCGATCCCCCCGCGTCCCATATGGTCCCCCAAGCCAGGGGCAATTTCTGAGTGCTTAGCCAGGAGTAACCCCTGAGCATCAAACGGGTGTGGCCCAAAATACCAAAAAAAAAAAAAAAAAAAAAGTTTTAGGTAAATGTCAAAATATATAAAGGAAAGTGGGTAACAATGGGGCTGGAGAGATAATATAGTGGGGAGGGTATCTGTCTTGCAAGCAGCCCACCTGGGTTCGATCCTGGGTATCCCATAAGGTCCTCAAACACCTCAATGCAGAGCCAGGAGTAACCCTGAACACCAGCAGGTAAGACTCAAAAATAAAAACAAAAAATTGTGTGTGACAATACATGAATTTTTATAACAGAATTTTCTGTATTCTTGTGTCATTCTATAAAAATGACTGAGAAATAGGGAACAGAAAATGGCAGAGTCACTTCAATGTAGAACAATATATGAATATATTTACTTAAACCATTAAAAAATAAAATACTGTTGGCAGCAAAGATTGTCAGTGGCTATTTTATATCTAAAAAACTTTTTAGTAATTTAGGTATTAGGATGGTATTACAAATATCATTTTATTTAGGAGTTACATATTGAAGTATTTATGGGTGAAATGGTATATAACCTCTGGTATTTGCCTCAAAATTAAACCAAAGGATCAATACGTAAAAATGATGGTGAAATGCATAGATGTAGAGATTAAGATATTTCCATGAGTTGATAATGTTGACACCTGCTAATAAGCAAAGGTGCATATATACCCTTATACCATTCATTGCTCTTTTATATATGGCTTGTATTTCCCATTATAAAACAACTAAAGCAATTAACCTATGGCATTATAAATCAGAAAAATGGTTATATTTGAGGAGAATGGGATCAACTAGAGGCAGATATTTGTTTCTTATACAGGTTCATAAGGTTTGTATACTTTGCAGTATATACTGCAATCAAAAAGTATTCACAAAAACTAAAGCTTCAGTACAAGGGAAAGCACTGGGAAAATTGCAATGCAATAATCGTCACTGAAAAGGCTATTTTTTGAGAGGAAATGCAATAAAATGCTAAAGCACCCTAAAAAAAAAAAAGCCAGAAATGCTCATCCCTACCTAATTCTAGAGGTAGCTGTTGTGAGAATTAAATTGCATGGCACCTATGAAATGCTTACCTCCAGCACAGTACAGGGACTACTTCTAACTTTCCCAGCAGAGAGCTGAGTTTCATGGCTTTTCATGGCTGCTAGCCCCCTGGACTGCAATGCAGGTACAATGTAATGAAAGAATATTCTTAGTGTTAACCAAGATTTCCACAGCTACAAATAGCTGTCTTCCTTTGGGATCCCCACCATTTCTTCTCAAATGCTCTAACTAACAACAATAAACACTAAACAGACTACAGAGGTACTTGGGCAGCTTGCAAAAACGTTTCCCTCCTCCATAGTATTCTAGGCAGCTGAACTCACTAAGGCACATGGCAGCCCCACACCCACACCCACACCCACCTAGCCTTCCCTCCCCACTCCACTTCTAACCCTCCAATGAGGACGCTCGGAATGAATGCCTCATATCGCCCTCCTCCCTCTCCCAATCAGGGCGCCCGCACGAGTCAGAGGGCCCAATCACAGCTCTCCACATGCCAGGCCTCTGCGCAGACGCAGACAGAAAGGCATCCCTACAAGCCCCAAGCTGTATTAAACTAGGTGAGCAGAGGGCTCTGCAGGGGCGACACTGCCACCTACTGTTTGGCCTGGGGGATGCAGCTGGATCTCTACCTCCATGTCTCAGGCTTTTGTTAAGATTTAGGGAAAAAATATCTAGTAGTAGTGCCAGGAGTTAAATTTAGTTTAAATTACATTGTGTTTCACCGTAATGGTGTTGATGGGGAACCTCAGTCTCTCCCAAACTGTTTGACTTTCAAAATTCCTTACCATAAGGTAATTTTACTCCTAAGGTAAAAATCAATAAGTTATATCAGTCCTCATATTTCTGAAGTAGCTATCATATTAGAATTTTATCACCCCTAATTTATAAGTACAAGGGCTGAGATTAAGTGACGCAGTGTGAGCTTACATTCAGATGTCAGCGCTTCAAATGTAGACACATCACCACATCCTACTGTATAAAGAGTATACGAAGTACTGCAAGTATTCAGAGGAAAGGAAAAGCAATTGTAATGGTGTTCAAAATGAACCATAAGAACTTAGGCAGGCAGTATTCAGCAAATAGTTGCTAATACTGTTTTTACCCATGACTTCTAATCTTAACAGAGATAAGGAAATAAATATTCTGATAATATTTATTCCTGCAGATAATATAATACTTACGTGGTAGTCAATTCCAGCTTATTCAGAAATGTCCCCCTAGATTTGCTTTGGAATAACATCAAGCTGCCAAATTGACTTATTTCCATTCCTAACCATCCTTTCATTGCCAAGAAGGTAATCAAAAGCTTTCTCAAAGTGCCATTATTTTCTTCTCTGTACTCCCATACATTTCTTAAAATCCATAGTTTATAGCATACTAGAATGAGATATGCATTCTATATAAATGAATTTAACGCTGGTTCTGTCTCTAGAACAAATAAAAGCCCCACTGCTAGAGAGGGAGTTTTAAAATATATGGCAGGGTGTTTTGTTTGTGGTTTTTGTTTATTTGCTATGTTTGTTTTTGCTATCACAATGACTGTCAAGCATTGTGATAGCAAATGCCCTGGCACCTACTAGACAGAAGAAAATTAAATAAACTGTGACAGAGATTGCCTAATATATAAAAATATTGTCTCCATTGGGAAAGGATTTTCAATTTGTAAGGGAGATACTAATAAAGAATCAGAGCACAAGTTCCCAAACTTAACAAACCTACTGCCTTTTTTTCAGGGAAAAAAAAATAAACCTATCCTCTTAAAAAAAAAAAAAAAAAAAACAGAGGGCAGATAGTACAGTAGAGCTCAGAACTGGGTTCACTCCGAGGCACCACCAAGTCGGGCACAAAAACAAGTAAACGAAAACAAAAAGGAGAAGAGAAAGTGTCCAACTGTACCCGAGGTCACTATTGCCCTCATGAGTGGGTCCAGCAAATCTAAGGGGCAGTATTGCCTACTTTGAAAAAAAAAAAAAAAAAAACGATTCTAAGAAAGCAAAGAACAATTGGAGATGAACTGGAATTGCAGTTTTCAATATGAACTTATTGTTTAGTACGTATTAATATTTTTCCAATTGTCCATTGAAAGGGCCAAGAAGAATAAACTCCATAGTGGTGAAAGAACCCTGAGAATACAAATTCTTAAGTTTCTAATACAAAAAAGAACTCCTTAGAGAAAGAGTTAATTCATAAACAACAGCAGGAAAGATACATGATGACCCTGGAGAATATAGAGCCACCTTAAAAGGGCTCCAAGAGGAAGCTAAGACAATATGTACATGCAAATAATTAAGCACAATAATGAATGACTGAAAGGAAAGAAAGAAATCCACAATTTATAAGATTATATGTAATAACAAACAAAAGTCAAAGAAAAAAATGGAAGAAATGAAAGAACTTACTGAAAAGTACTTAGAACTAGCTAGTAAATGCAAAGGTATTAATGGAGTAGGTAAATTCCATTTTGATTTAAATAAAGTGTAAAAATTATAATTTCACAAAGTAAGATCAATGACTACTACAGCAAGGGGGAAATGGGTGGTAAAAAGTGGTCATTTGCATAGTACAAAAATGTGTTCCTAAAAATTGTCTATTGGTCATAAAGAAATCATCACTTGTGACCAAAAGACTCCCAACTAGGGAAATCAGGCACATCTCACAAGGTGATTACAGGTAGCATCACCTTGAAACTGGAATGATAGTGCAGCAGGTAGGGTGCTCCTCTTGCACGAGGCCCACCTTGGTTTGATTCTGGCACCCCTTATGATCTCCAGAGTATCACCAGGAAAGATTCCTGAGTGCAGAGTCAGGAGTAAATTCTGAACATTGCCAGGTGTGGTCCAAAAACAAAACAAAAAAGTTAACATCACCAGTGAGAGCAAACAGACATGAAATATCTCAGATTCCATGAAAATATTCTAGTCAGAGAACAATATATTGAACCAAATCATAAGGAAATATTAAAAAAATCACCAAAAATATTCTAAAAATATTTTTAAAAATACGACACTTAGCTTTTATTTAAAAATGTGAGTTATATATACTAAATCCCCAAATGTTTCTAAAATCTGTGTGTATATACAGAAAATAAGAAAGCAAAAACAAATGGCTCATGACTAGAGAGAAAGCTCAAATGGGCTGAGCTGTACTTTGGAGTTCTTTGATCCTAAATCAGGGGTCTCAAACTCAATTTACCTGGGGGCCACAGGAGGCAAAGTCGGGGTGAGGCAGGGCAGCATAAGGGATTTCGCTTACCGAATATTGGCAATAAAAAATCGCGGGCCGGAGAGATAGCATGGAGGTAAGGCGTTTGCCTTTCATGCAGTAGGTCATCAGTTTGAATCCCGGCGCCCCATATGGTCCCCCGTGCCTGCCAGGAGCAATTTCTGAGCCTGGAGCCAGGAATAACCCCTGAGCACTGCCGGGTGTGACCCAAAAACCACAAAAAAAAAAAAAAAAAAAAAAAAAATCGCATTAGTAAGAAAAAAACAGGGGCCGGAGAGATAGTATGGAGGTAAGGCATTTGCCTTTCATGCAGAAGGTCATCAGTTCAAATCCCGGTGTCCCATATGGTCCCCCGAGCATGGAGCCAGGAATAACCCCTGAGCACTGCAGGGTGTGACCCAAAAACCACACACACAAAAAAAAAAAAAAAGAAAAAAAGAAAAAAATAGCAAAAAAATCGCATTAAACATTTGCATACCCCGAAAGGAACTGCTCGGGGTACGCAAATGTTTAATGCGATTTTTTTCTTACTAATGTGATTTTTCGGTAAGCAAATAATCGGGAATACTACAATATTTGAAGGCTGGCTGCAGGCCACAAAATGTTGTATTCGGGCCGCGAGTTTGAGACCCCTGTCCTAAGTACTTCCTGGTCCTGTGAGTACCATCAGGAGTGAATCCTTAGCACAGATCCAGGAATAGCTCCTGAGTACTTCTGGTTGTGGTCTTAAAAACAAAACAAAACAAAACAAAAAACAACAACCACCACCAAAAATCATGAAAACCCAAACGGGTCAAATAAGAAGAGGTAAAACGAGACAAAGGTTATATAATGTTCTTTGTATTGTTCTTCATAATTAAAAAAATTAACTTTAAAATTATTAAATTTAAGTTTCAAATTATTTCCAAAGTTAAAGTTTACATCATGGGGCTTTAATAAAATGCTTTTTTAAAAGTTAAAATTTGACTTCCTAGATAAGCTATGACATCTGCAACACGGCAAGGCATTCAACCATTTAAAAAATGTTTGTGATGAGCCTAATTAACTCCATGTTACATATATAATTACAACCAACATTTGAAGGTATAATTTGAAAATAAGTAGAATTTTTCATAAAATTTTCATAAAATAAAAGATAAGTAAAATGAAGAGAGACAGCATCTTGATTAATTCATATTAATTAATCAAGAGATGTTCACTGTTCTGTGGCTAAAACTGTGAGCTTGTGATTGTCTGTTCCTGGGATTTGACTTCATTACTGTGCCACACTAAAAGCAATTGGTCTTCTCTATGTATTGTTCAAATAATTTGACATTTTAGTACAAGCAAGCAGTTACTTATTTTCAGATTCTCAGCAGCAGCTCTGCTTTTGATGGCTCCTGCCCATACATCCATTCCAGTATTCACAAACCAGTTATGGTCTTGCAATCACATTATTAAAGGAGAAAACGGTATCTTTTACTACTCCTCCCACTCCAAAAGAATGTCCTCCCACTTAGTTATGAAAAGAACCCATAAACACAGGGGGTATTATTCATTTAGTATAAGCCTTCAAAAATAGTAAAACCTTACATCAGAACATTTAAATATTCAGATTAAAATAAAAGAAGAAAAGAAATAAACCCAGAAAAAAATGATTAAACCAGCACTGGAACCAATCTAAAATTACAATGGTCCTACAAGACAATCATTTTCTGACAAATTTTCTGACAAATCAATGCTCCACTGATGATATATACATTAAACAGCATAAATGTATTGAACAGTATACATAATTTTACCAAGTGCTAATAGATTAAGTGGTTTCCTTTAGGCTTTGTTATTTTAAAAAATGTGGTTTCAAGGAAAGTTTTCTGTGTAATATGACACCAAAACAGAAAAAAGAAGCATGATTTGAATCTTTGGGGGGGGGGGGGTTTGGAGCACACCCGGTGATGCGAAGGGGTTACTCCTGGCTATGTGCTCAGAAATTACTCCTGGCTTGGGGGACCATATGGGACAATGGGGGATCAAACCTCGGTCTGTCCTAGGTCAGTGTATGCAAGGCAAATGCCCAACTGTTGTGCCACCACTCTGGCCCCGATGATTAGAAATTTTTTGCCTGATAGGGCTGTGCAATAGCACAGTGAAGAGGTCATTTACCTTACACACAGCTGACCTGGGTTTGATCCTCAGCATCACTTATGGTCCACAGAATTTGCCATGAGTGAGTTCTGAATTTAGAGCCAGGAGTAACCCGTGAACATTATTTGGTGTGGCCCAAAACAAACCAAAAAAAGGATTTTTTTTTTGCCTGAGAAGATGTTAGCTAACTATCTTCTCTAAATGGCTTCAGTGAAATTATACTACTACTTTCAAATATAGCACTTAATAAAAGAAAAAAAATCAAAGGGGATCTAAAGATATAAAAAATGATAGTTAAAATATTATTATAATATCCCAAAAAACTGATTTGGAGGGCCAGAGTCTTGGTACAGCAGATAGGGTACTTGCCTTGCATGCAATCCAGAGGGTTTGATCCCCGACATCCTATATGGTCTCCTGAGCACCACCAGGAGTGATCTCTGAATGCAGAGCCAGTAGTAAGCCCTGAGTAAGTATTGCCAGGTATGGCCCCAAATACCATAAACAAAAACAAACAAATTAATAAACTCTAAAAATGATTGAGGTGAAAATAATAAAAAACAATTAATGTATATTTTACATACATATGTATCTAAATACATATGCACACATATGCTGATAATGTAAAACACAGATAGGCTATATAACTAGCTATTCGATAAAAATGGATAAAAAGCAAGGAAGCGATTACATAACTTAGGAAGATTAATTATCAAGACAAAAAAAGAAAAATTGTAGAAAAGCAAAACTAATTTTTCCATAGGTGATACAAAAGTCTAATCCCTTTTAAGAATTAAAATGTGGGCAGGATATTGCTCAGGGGCTTAAGCATAAGCCTACAAGTGGAGCCCCAGTTTCAATTCCAAGCATGACATACTCCCCAGCAAGCAACATTAAGAAACAACCCCCTTTTGATACACTTTGCTCCACTGCTGGGTGTGGCCTCCCAAAGTGGGTCAGAATAAAAACATGCAAAAATAAAGATATATATATATAGAGAGAGAGAGAGAAAGAGAGATACAGTATATAAATATATCTGATGAGAAACATAAAGTAACTGAAAAAGACTAATGATTGCTCAGTAAGTACCTACCAAGGTGACAATCTTCTTTTTCTCTTGTCTCCCATCTCTGGCTATCCACATATGCGGCTGAGAGTAGAAATCTTTTACCTGAGGAAAAAAGACAATGGCATGGCTTCACAACAGATTCAGTTTCTATGTCTTTGTAGTAATTTAATTGTCATGGTCTTATTTGTCACTGTTTTAATTTACTAGATTACTAATGTATGATATAGTAACTACATTGCAAAGTTTATCGTTCAGTTTTTACAAAATGTACTCAACCGTTAACATGTAGAAGATGTAGGAGACCAATTTTTTTTACATTACAGGTTAAAATGCTGATCATTTCCTTCTTTGGATTTCAGAAATAGGAGTTATTTGTTACAACTAACAATAGCCTTGATAATAGCTTTGATAGCCTAGGTAAGCCCTAAAATTCCTTATTAGATCATAAGTTCTTATGAACTATTAAATTCATGAATGAATGCTTTATAATTACTGGCAAGTCCTAAAAGCTATTTCCAAAGAACCACAAAAGAATAACAAACAAACAAAAATAAGTCAGTCCTGCATATTGCCAGGTATGAGCCAGTAAACAAAACACACACACACACACACACACACACACACACACACACACACCTAAAATTGTTTCATTTCTGACTTGCATCGGTTGATTTATCTCTATTTCAAATAAAATAAAAAGTAATTTCTTACTCAGTGATGTAGCAACTCTAGACATATATATAAAAGAAACCCCAAAATTCAAATCTGCTGCATCCCACCGGATGGCAAATCTGTACTTGCAAGACATAACTGATTAAATACAATTTACATATAACATGCTTTATCAATCTTCCCCATAAGCAAATATTAACTTAATGGCATGGGTTTGTAAACAAATCTCTCCTTTACCTTAGACAGTCAGACTTTTACAAAAATAATATTTCTGTGTTTCAAATCTAAAGTTGAAGTAATACTAAATAAATTATATAAAAGACTTCCATAGGGCCTGAGCGATAGCACAGCAGATAGGGTGTTTGCTTTGCACATGATCGTCCTGTGCTCGATCCCTGGCATCCCATATGGTCCTCTGAGCCTGCCAGGAGTGATTTCTGAGCACAGAACCAGGAGTAGTAATCCCTGAGTGCCTCCAGGTGTGGCCTCAAACAAAACAGAACAAAAAGACAGTCTCAAAAGGGGAATAAAGGGGCTGGCACTAGAAGTGGTGGCGCTAGAGGTAAGGTGTCTGCCTTGCCAGCGCTAGCCTAGGACGGACCGCGGTTCGATCCCCCAGTGTCCCACATAGTCTCCCAAGCCAAGAGCGACTTCTGAGCGTATAGCCAGGAGTAACCCCTGAGCGTCACTGGGTATGGCCCAAAAACCAAAAAAAAAAAAAAAGGGGGGGGGAGGAGGGATGAAGACATTGAAAATAGTTACTGGATTACATAATACAAAGAGATATATTATACTCTGACCAGATGTTTGGAACTTAGAATACATTTTTTCCTAAGTTTTCACAAATTAGGAGTCAGAGAGATAGAACAGCAACTAAGGCATTTGCATATTTGGCATTGCATATGGTCTCCCAAGCACAGCTAGAAATGATCCCTGAACACAGAGCCAGAGTAATTCTTGAGCATCACCAGGTGTGAACCCAAAACAAAAGAAAACAAAACTTGTTGGTTATATTCCTAGATTTGACAAGAATGATTGAAAACTCCATGATATGGACCAGAGCAAATGTACAGGAAACAGTGTGCTTGCCTTGCTTGAATGAACATGGTTGACCCAAGTTTAATCCTCATCCCTCAATATGGGCCCCTGAGTGGCCCTCTTCTCTCACATGTACCTCTCCATGATCTCTGAGCTCAGAGTTAAAAGCCCGAACACCACCTGGTATGGACCCCAAACAAACAAAAGTCAGTGATGCTATGCAATGTGTGCCTTATGTCATACCAAGAGTGAGGAGATGAGTCTTTCTATGAGAATCATAAACAGATAGAAGCATTTAGTTATATCTCTAAAATCCTATAATATTGCAAACTAAGTGAATAAACTAGTGAATCCAATGGGGTAAAAAAAGAAACTATTAATTTCAATTAAATTTGAGGTAATATGGCAAAGGTAAATTCACAGTACAGATAAAATGAAGGTTACTAATCAATTTATTTAAAAATGGGGTTACTAGAGTTTAACATAATCACAAGGTCCTTATTAAGGTATGATGGAGAAAGGTGATTAGTGTGATAGATAAGGGACAGTTATGTGAGAAATGAATTTGCTCTTACTATCTTTGAAGATATCTGAGAAAGGCAACAATGAGATCTAAGTGATCTCTGAAAGGAAAAGATGTAATAAAACCCTGTCTCAGAATTTTGTTTGTTTGGGGGCCACATTAGACAGTGCACAGGGTTAACTACTGGCTCTGAGCTCAGAATCACTCCTGGCAGGCTCAGGAGACTATATGATATGCCAGGGAACGAACACACGTCAGCTGTGTGCAAGGAAAAATTCCTCCACTGTGCAATAGATCCAGCCTTGTCTCAGAATCTTGACCTATTGAATTCTGTGTGTGTGTGCACATGCATGTAAAACATCAATATAATAGTAAACATCAACAGAGACACACATTCCACCTTCTATAAAACTTTTGTTGTTTTTGTTTTGGTGCCACATCTGGAGTTGCTCAGGACTAGCTCCTAGCAGTCTTTGGGAATCAAATGAGTTCTACCACTGAGAGATATCCTCAGTCCTTGTAATACTTTAAAGATGGATGTTCATCTTTCTGAGTTATTTTGTTAATGACACTACTGGAAGTTCACTCCATCTTTAAAATAGTTGGAAATTTGATCAATCACTAAAATCAAAGAATTTCTATAAAGTCAAAGCCATTAAGTTGAGTGGGTAATGAGAAGAACATCTGCTAAACTTCTCAAACTTTAATGCATACATCAATCTTACTAATATGCAATTTATAACTCCACAGACCTGCAGTAAAGTCAGAATTCTACATTTCTAACAAGTTCACCAATAAAGATGCTACTGCTGAACCCAGACCAGACTTGTATATCAAGTGTGATAGAAAATTCATTTCACAGATCTAAGTCTCTGAGATTGCTTAGTACAACTTTGAATACACCATTCAATATATGTTACATATTTAATATTTATATATATGTGATATATAATATATTAAATTCTTCTTGGACATATTTATTCTAATTTAATTCTAACTAATTTAAATATCCATCTGTAAATAACTATTGCTCCCACAATGAAATAGAACAAACGTGATCTGTCACAATTTCACCAGTTCAAACTAGTACCAAAATACTAATACAAATTCTCTCTCAAAGCACCCTTATCTAAATTTTATTCCTTTGTTAGAATGAAGTAGTCTAAGTAACTAGTACTACTGAGAGCACACCTAAGGTCTTGTTTTAAATTAAAAAGCACCATTAATGTCCATATTTAAGTATACTACTAGTAATAAGTTACAGCAACTCTTAGAGTGTCACAATACCCATACCACTTTTACCTAATGCGCAACATTATTTTCTCCAGCTAGGTCAGCCTGTTAATCATCAGAAAACTTCTGATGGCCAATTATAATGACCAATTTAATGGCAGTTTCTAAAGAACTGTAAGCAAATATATACTGATTTCCTTATAGGGGCTAGAGGAGATAGGCTGGCAAAAGATTTTGAAAAGCGGTATTGGATATATCAACATGTTATTGCTTTTTAACCATATAACCAATTCATTACATTAGGCCAGAATTTAGCTTTTATATATGTCAATTTCCCCCAAATGTCTCCATTAGCGGAGTTAGTAAGTTTAGTGAGTGTTGCCATTCAATTCATCAATTTTATGAATCACTAGTAGCATTTACTATCCACACCTAAAAACTACAATAAAGAAAGGTCAATCAAAAGCTGTATCCAAGGTCATCAGAAAAACTGAGATGACTAAGAATTTAGACATTTTCTTCACTAAGTGAAGATCATAGGTCTGTCCCGGAGTCCTTGAGGTAATGAGGTTAGCGACACCCCGCCAAGGTACTCTAACCTCAGCAAGAGAAATTTTATGGCCCTAGGCTGAGTACATTTGGGTTCTTCCGAAGAGAAAGCAGAAAAAGGAGAGCACACAAATCCTGCAAACCACAAGAGCCCTCATGCCACTACCTCCCTCTGTTCTTCACACTCGCAGACGGGCGCACAACACGGTGATTTTAGGAAAGGCTATGTCCAGGTGAGAAACCTCATCTCCCCTTCGTGTGTTACCAAGTACCCCAAAGGTTTCTTTAAGTAAAAACAGATCCTAGAAATATTCCCTTTCCTCTTTAATTACAAGTACTTTCTTCACAGGAATAAATTCTCTGTGATCTAAAGGAGCAGCCCTACAAAAGAAGTAGCCACTAACCTGCCCAGGAAAGCTGGGACAGAGGCCCTTTCTGCACAAGGAGGCTCGCACATCGCGCTAAGGGGGCTGCCATCTTGAAATGGACAAAACGGAAAAGGGCGGGGCGAAGGAAGGGGCGTGACCACGGCGAAATACGCCACGCCCCCCAGGTCCCGGGACTTGGTCCGGCCGAGAACACTATGGCTGCCGCCATTCGGCCACCCGGGCCTGGCCTTCTGCTGGTGCTGCGGAGATCCACGTTTCCCGGGGTGGAAGATTTTGTCTCCACCTGCTGCCGCTGCCCTCTGGGAGGTACTGAGTGAGGCCTGCTCTTGAAAGGAAGGGAGGGATGGCACGCAAGGGAGTTTAGTCCTCTGCTGTCATTACCTAGAGAAATAACTTCCGAATTACTCTCTGGGCTAGGGCTGCAGGCTGTGACCTTGGCCTCGGGTCGCTTAATGCTTCCCTGTACGTCGTGGTCGCCTGTGCATCTGGGAATCGGGCAGCCGGGCAGTGGGGGATTCTTAACTTACCTGTACCATGCTGACTGCTGGGAGACGTTTCCGGAAACAACTCTTCACTCCAGCTTGCAGTTCTGACAGCTGGGAATAAAGGGCTTCACTGTAATGTGAATAGTCTGGAAAACCTTAAGCAGATTTCCTCCTTTAAAAAGTCAACCTCCATCGTTTTAGGAATATGACTCAATTTGAAAGTGCTGATGAGGGATGATTAGATATTTAACTTTGTGCATCTATCCTTAAGACTCTTTCCCATCTTCTCTGCCAAGTTATAGTCTGTGACTTATAATGCATCTTGAAGTTACCTATTGCTCATCGAGGTTGTAACATAATAGCCATGAGAAATAGAACTGGGAATCTTGTAGTCACTGGGAAAAAATAATCTGCTTTTCTTCATGGCATCATACTGTAGGCTTCTACCAAGATAGACCAAAATTAGTTGTGCCTGGTTTTTCATTTCAAAGATAGCCTGATCGGTACTTTATTTTAATACCTTTGTCATCTTATAACCGCCATAGTGAATGTCTATTTGTCTTTATGAGCCCAAATTTCTGCCAATCTATACTAATTACTATTTTTAATTCCATTACAATGTCCTTTCACACAAGCAAAACTTGTTGCATTTTTTTTTGTAGTTTGGAGATGTTTGTTCCTGCTAAGATTATCCTATATAGAACAATAACCAACAAGATAACTGTAGAGGGATGTTTAATACTAATGAAACAGCTGAGTCAATCAAGCTGCCCATGTTTTCCATTAAGTATAAAAAATAAATGATTTTGTTCCTTTATTTCTTTTTAGCTAAAAGATATCTACTTACAGATAATATTGTGAAATTAAAAGAATTTCAGCATAAGAAGGTGGCTATTGGACATAATCTACCAGGCACAAAAGGTAATATAATCAGTTCTTTTTATTGATATTTCCTCTATCTTTATCCGTCTTCAGTTTCTCCTTTTTGACCTCATGTCTAAGAAAAAAATTGAGACCATTTAGTCTTGGATTCTTGGTCAACTCTTTGTTCATCTTTCCTTTTCCCAAGACCCCAGAGAACTAAGAATAGTAGCTCTAAATCTCATTCAACAGATGTTCTGACCCAGTTATCTTTGATCTCTACCATTTTAAGTCAGAATTGAGAATCAGAAACAACTGAGAGGTCAATAGAAATGCCAAACCTTAGGTCCCAAATGATCTGTTTTCACCAGAAAAACTGAGAAGAATTGCTCTAAATACCTGACTTTTAGACCTTTTTAGATGCATCCCCCAATAAAAAAAAAGTATTTTCCAGCACACATGCATATCTATATACAGATGAAATACATGCAACCAAAATGTTGCTGTGTGTCATGATGCAGTTTATACATTCTACTCAGTTCCAGAAATAATAGGTTCAACTACTTCTTCTGAAAGATAACAAAACATTAATAACTGTTGAGGTTGGTGATAGGCCCATTGAAAGTCTATATACTATTCTATTTTGAGGTGTGATTGAAAATTTGTATTATAAAAAGTTAAAAATATAACAACCACCATAGGTCCTGTTTCCTTGAAGCAACAGGAGTAATTTTTTTTTTTTTTTTTTTTTTTTTTTTGGTTTTGGTTTTGGTTTTGGCAATGCTCAGGGGTTACTCCTGGCTCTGCACTCAGGAATTACTCCTGACAATGCTCAGGGTGCTCTATGGGATGTCAGGGATTGAAACCTGGGTTGTGAGGGGAAAAAAGGTTTTGGTTTTGGGACCACACCCAGTGATTATACTCAGAGGTTATTCCTGGTTCTGTGCTCAAAACTCATCCCTGGTGACTCTGGGGAGACCATATAAAATAATGGGGATGGAACCTGGGTGGCCATATTCAAAGAACATGCTCTATCTGCTGTTTTACTGTTCCAGCCTCATGAGAAATCTTGCATTAATTCCCTCTCTACTATTCAAACTTAATAATTCAACTTTTTCTGTTGACATATATATTTGGTAAGCCCTGTGTTCTGGGCTATTATTTTTTAATTTTGGGACCACACCTATGAATGCTTAGGTCTTACTTTGGCTCTATGCTCAGGGATGATATGTGGATCTATGCTCAGTGGATCATATGTGGTGCTGGGAATCGAACTGGGGTCAGCTGTGTGCAAGGTGAACACAGACCTTACCACTATACTCTCTCCAGCCATGTACTTCAAAACTTTATAAACACAGAAAGACTCCCCTTTCTTATAATAAGTCTATTATTTTGCCTCTGTTGATGTTTTTAGTTCTCCTTCCTGTCTGTTGAATATTTTACTTAACACTTTGTGCACTTACAGTCAGCGCTACAGAAAAGATCTTTCCGGAAAGGTCTCTGTTACTTATAGGTTTAAACACTACCTTCACAAGAAAGTTAGCATTAAGAATAAGAGAGGCAGGGCCAGAGTGATAGCACAGCAGTAGAGCATTTGCCTTGCACATGGCAGACCCAGGATGGACCTGGTTTTGATTCCCGGCATCCCATATGGTCCTCCAAGCCTGCCAGAAGCGATTAGCGCAGAGCCAGAAGTAACCCCTGAGCACTGTCAGGTGTGACCCAAAAATCAAACTAACAAACAAAACATCAAAAAGAAAAAAGAATAGGGGGGGCCGGGAAGGTGGCGCTAGAGGTAAGGTGTCTGCCTTGCAAGTGCTAGTGTAGGATGGACCACGGTTCGATCCCCCGGTGTCCCATATGGTCCCCCCAAGCCAGGGGCGATTTCTGAGTGCATAGCCAGGAGTAACCCCTGAGCGTCACCGGGTGTGGCCCAAAAACCAAAAAAAAAGAAAAAAGAAAAAAGAATAGGGGAGGAATATCCTCACTAAAACAAGTTTTTAACCTTGAAGACTCAGTTTCCTTCTTGAGGACAATGATAATGTTATTTGAGATATTGACTTAGGATATATAATAGGATTAGAACAGTACCTAGCATCTCTCAGATTAAATCTCAGATTAAATATTAGATATTAGGGAAGGCGGTGGGATGAGTAGACTTCACTTCATTAGTGTCTAGTGATCACACTAAAAGTTTGGTGGTGGGACTGGTGAAGCTTGTATCCCCTACAGAGGAAGAAGTTTTACTTCCAAAAGTTTATAGTCTAGTAAACCTGTAGTAAGTCAGTAAAACTTATGGGACAGAAAGTATTCATCTCCAATTGCAAATATTCATTCTAGGTTTTACTTCAGTCTTCTTTCTACCTTAGAACATTTGGAGCCCTGTGAGATTAGGGATGTTAGAACTCCTTATTGTCTATTATTTCCAATTGTCATCATCTTCCCCAGACTGTTGTATGGTAGGTCATATGTTCTAAAGGACAAATAATATGAGTGACCATTTAATCCATTACCAAATTTATAGGTATGAATTTCTGCCAATATTTCTTCACTATAAGAGCTCCAGTGGACCTCTATTGTAACCATATTATTTATAAATGTTCCCCTAATATCCTAACTCTTCACTATGGATCTTATCCTTTCTGGAACGTACAGTGATTTTCTATTAATCCTTTCACCACCTTCCATGCCCATCTCTCTTTTGTTGCTCATGCTAATTCCCACACCAAGAATGTCTCCCTCTTAGTTTTACTGATGCTCTCCAGCCCCATCCTTTCTCCCTGGCACCTCTCTTCCTCCACCAAGCCCTATTCGTTTTCTTTCAGTCAGATTTCTCTCCTATTATTTTGGCCATCAGTCATATGTCCCCTGTTCTACACTGTTTTTAAATGGACTTATCGAAATCTTTTTCTGAATAGTGACCAAACTATTCTTAATGTCTTCACAGAGAAGGATACCTCTGGGTGTGAATATATGATTAGTGTTTAAAAGTTGACAGATTTGTTTTAAAATACAAATCACATCTATTGAATTTGTTGTTGTTACTATTGTTGTTGTTATTGGGCCACAGCTGGCAGTGTTCAAGACTTATGCCTGGCTCTCCAACACTCAGGAATCACTCCTCACAGGACTCAAGAAATTGTATAGGGTTTCAGGGTTTGAATTTTGGTCAGCCACATGCTGCCCTACTGTACTGTCTTTCTGACCCATGTTTAAATTATAATTATTTTCAGGAGGCAGGGATTTGGGCCACACTTGGCTGTTCTTAACTCTGGGGATGATATGTAGTGCAAGGGATTGAACCAAGATTAACTATTTCCTGTACTATTTCTCCAACTCAGAAAAATTTAATTCTTAAGGTTTACTTATTTTTTTTAAACTTGATTGATTGATTGATTGGTTTCTGGGCCACACCCAGCGGTGCTCAGGGGTTACTCCTGGTTCTGCAGTCAGAAGCCTGGCAGGCTGAAGGACATATGGGATGCCAGGGTCATCTGCATGCAAGGCAAATGCCCTATCACTGTGCTATCTCTCTGGCTCCCTTAAGGTTTATTTAGAAAGATTAAGTATAAACTATAAAGTTATATCATTAAAGGATTTAAAATATTTAAGTGAATGGGCTGGAGAAGTTATATAATGGGCTGAGCACTTGCCTTGCATGCAGCTAACTCAGGTTCAATCTAGAACCTCTGAATGCTCATGGTGTGATTCAAATCTTTCCTCCCACCATTGTTTTTTAAATTGAAATCATTTTTTTTATTAAATAATAATTTTTATTTTGATCAAAATGTGAGTAACAAATATTTCACAATAATATTGAAGTTACATAGTGACAATGCATCATGTTATCAGGGCCATTCCCACCACCAGGGTTGTCCTCCCTCCCCCTCTTTTCCCAGCATGTGTCCCACCCATATCTCCCTCTTTTGTAAATTGAAATAATTTTTAATTAGACAGGTAATGGAAAGAATGAAGATTCGAACAGTGATGTTTTTGATTTACTAGCGGTTGTAGTCATTTGCCAGGCTCCATGCCAAATGCTTCATTCACATGACCTCAAGTTAACCCCATTAGGTAGGTATTGTGTGAAGTACTCATTTGGCATGTGATGAATTGAAGTGCTACCCCAAAGCTTGCAAGTGGCAGGACCTAGATTCAGGCCAGTTCCTTCCATCCATAAAACAGAAATCATGTTATGATTCTGCAACTAAAGGACTGGAGGATATACTAAATCATCTCAAACCTAATGGAATTTCTTTTTTGTAAAGCTAGGAGAGTGTTAACCTCAGCTTTCAGGTCATGGTGGTGGTTTGTCTGCATATTGTGCCCCTTCTTTAATTCACATTTTTTAGAGCACTAAACCTTGAAGTCAAGCTTAGAAATTTGAAATCTTCGGATACTGAGAGTAGCCCCATCTCCAGGAAAGCAGATGCTTGTATGGTGCCTACCTTGTAACTCACCCTCCTTTCTGGTGAGAACAGAATCCCTCCCTAATGCCAAGAAGCAGTGTTTCCTTGGAGTGTTTGACAAACCCTTCTCCCCCTCCCCCCAATCCAGCAGGTAGAATTTAAAGGATCATGATGAACCTCTTAACATTGGGACACTTGGATCCCTTTAAAAGGCTGTTTCCCAGAGAGTTTTTCCTGTTCTTCAGTTCAGTGTTCCTTAACCTTCTTTTGACTTTGGCTTTTCCTGACCTTGTTTACTTTATGTGGTCATCTGTTCTTTGGGTTGAGCCTCTAGCATGATACCATGGTATCCTATTTTCACATTTGTTAACTGTATCTCCTTTGAAATATTCTGGGGCCCATAAAGGGTTCAGTGGCACCAGTTGGTAAAGGCTGATAAGAAAATTATTTCTCTTTGCAACATGGAGGACTGTACATGCTTACTGACTACTGAACAGAGAAGCTAAGTGAAAATCAAAGTGGTAGTAGAAACACGTGAAAGAAGCATTAAGTATTCTTGAACATTATAAGTCAATCTTTGTGGGTAAACCTAGCTTCAATTCACATTTTCTTTTCTGTTTTCTTGCATGGTTCCCTCCAGTTGATAGTTTGGATCACTTGCTTACTATTTATTCTTTTCTCATGTATAGATACAGGTTTTGGGGGTAAGTCTGTGAAGGTAGATCTCACTTTTAGTATTCAGTTGTTCTCAAATAGTGGGGTGTGTCCCCCGGAGGGGCACGAAGCTCCTAAAGGGGGGTGCACTTGACTTCAGCAAACAACGTGATAACAAGCTAAGCCCTGTGTTTATGTCTCTTATGTCTCTGGAGCTGACAGTTGCTGTGTCCTGCTTCAAACCCTGCTTTGAAAAGCTATGCATTGCAAAACATGCTCATTGTAGCCATTAATCCAGACATTACCTCTGATTAAAAAATCAGCTCAGATTATTTTATATATTTCTGTTTTGCAAGTTAAAGTCTTTTTTTAATAAAGATACTATTTACAGTCATGCTGAGGGCGCAAAAATGTTTTTTCTTCCTGGGGGGTATGACAGAAAATAATTGAGAATCACTGGTATACATAAAGATCACTTTAGTGGTCAAAGGTCAAAGCTTTGCCTCCTTGTGTCCTTCATACAAAGAAGCCCTGAGTAGGACCTAGTCCCACACTAATCTGATGTTTTCTTTATGCATTCTGACACTCTATTCATGAGGAAACCAGCCAGCAGTGGCAGCAGTTGACCATGAATTCTGCTCATCCTTTATGGGATACCAGACTACTTCCATCCCTGAACTCACACTTCTGACAGCCCCCTTCAGTCTTTGTTGTACTTTGTTCTAGAAACCTTCTTGAGACAACTGGAAAACAAAGTAAACCAGAACAAACTCATCTTGAAGGAGGAATTGAGAACTTTGCTGCATTTGTGTGAATCCCGGGATGATGTAGAACTGGCTAAAAATGTCATCCACAGGTAAAATTTTTCCTTAGAATTCTGCTGGCCTTTCTCTCTTTTCACTCTCCCTTTTTCTCAGCTTGCTGATCTACTTTCAAGATTTTGTCTATATACCTGTACACAAAGGTTATAAAAATATCTATATCCCTGTTTGTCTCACCTGATATTTTTTTAGAACTAAATTGTAAATTTACTTTTTTAAATATATTTTTTATTTAAACACCTTGATTACATACATGATTGTGTTGTTTGGGTTTCAGTCATGTAAAGAACACCACCCATCACCAGTGCAACATTCCCATCACCAATGTCCCAAGTCTCCCTGCTCCCCACCCAACGCCCGCCTGTACTCTAGACAGGCCTTCTATTTTCTTCATACATTCTCATTATTAGGATAGTTCGAAATGTAGTTATTTCTCTAACTGCACTCATCACTCTTTGTGGTGAGCTTCATGAGGTGAGCTGTAACTTCCAGCCCTTCTCTCTTTTGTGTCTGAAAATTATTATTGCAAGAATGTCTTTTATTTTTTAAAACCCATAGATGAGTGAGACCATTCTGCCTTTCTCTCTCTCTCTCTCTCTCTCTCTCTCTCTCTCTCTCTCTCTCTCTCTCTCTCTCTCTCTCTCTCTCTCTCTCTCTCTCTCTCTGACTTATTTCACTCAGCATAATAGATTCCATGTACATTCATGTATAGGAAAATTTCATGACTTCATCTCTCCTGACATAATATTCCATTGTGTATATGTACCACAGTTTCTTTAGCCATTTGTCTGTTGAAGGGTATCTTGGTTGTTTCCAGAGTCCTGCTATGGTAAATAGTGCTGCAATGAATATAGGTGTAAGGAAAGGATTTTTGTATTGTATTTTTGTGTTCCTAGGGTATATTCCTAGGAGTGGTATAGCTGGATCGTATGGGAGCTTGATTGCCAGTTTTTGGAGGAATCTCCATATCCTCTCCTGATATTTATGGTAATTTGTTCTTTAACATTTATTGGGCTTCTACTATGTTCCAGGTGGATGAAAATAGAGAAATAGATGATCCATGCCCAAGGAAATCACAGATACCCACTAATCCTAGGTCTTCACACTCATCCACATTTACTCTCCATGCAATGTTTCATATCTCAACGAGCATTCACTCACAATAATAACTTGAGTCTTCTGTCATCTCATTTGCTCTCCTCACAACAGAATAAACACTATTCATACCTCCTTGCATCTCATCCCTAATTGTTCTTTCCATCCCATTACCACTATCTTAGTTTCCATCTCAATAATGGCCTGCTAACTGTTTGCTCCACTTCAGTGCATAGTGTGCCTCTCTGACTAATTGTAAGGCATCCCATGTCCCAAAAAATAGGTAC
This sequence comes from Suncus etruscus, assembly GCF_024139225.1. Lineage (NCBI taxonomy): Eukaryota > Metazoa > Chordata > Mammalia > Eulipotyphla > Soricidae > Suncus > Suncus etruscus. The sequence goes on from NC_064849.1 coordinate 128,864,041, forward strand.
TCAAGAAACCTAGCAAAGTTTTTGTTAACGGATAAAATAACACAAAAACCAGTAGATTTCATTTCTTATATATGTCCTGAGAGAATATTCAAGAATATTCAAAGGGCTAGGTGGTGGCGCTAGAGGTAAGGTGCCTGCCTTGCCTGCACTAGCCTTGGACGGACCGCGGTTTGATCCCCCAGCGTCCCATATGGTCCCCCAAGCCAGGAGCGACTTCTGAGCGCATAGCCAGGAGTAACCCCTGAGCGTCACCGGGTGTGGCCCAAAAAGCAAAAAAAAAAAAAAAAAAGAATATTCAAGAAATATTCAAAAAACTTGAATAGTTTATTTGTGTTTTTTTAGTATTATCTTTTGAAAAGCCATACCTAATTGTGTTCAGGGGGTTACTCCTGGTTTTGCACTCATAGATTATACCTTGCACACTGAGAGGACCATATGGGATGCTTTGGATTGAATCGGGTCAGCTGAGCACAAGGCCCCTACCTGCTGTACTATCTTTCTGGACTCTTGAATAATCAATGAGTTTGAGACCAAAATATAAAAATCCTTAATACTATACTGTATTCCTTTTTAATAATTATTTCTTGTTCCATCCAAGCTTTACTGAGAATTAACTAACAGGCAAAAATTATATATGCTAATGATAGAAAATGTGATGCTTTCAAAATTTCAAAATGTAGCAATAAAGTAATAACTTTTTAAAAATAAATTTTTCTGTTGATTTATAATGTCTTTGAAAGCACATATTATTCAGACCAGGACATGGCTCCAATGGTCAAGCATATTCTTAATATGGGCACAGCCCTGAGTTCGATCCCTCTCACTGCATGGGCCTCCCAAAACTCCATGCTGACTCCCAAGTACTGTCAGGCCTGAGCATTACTAGAGAGCCTTCTAGTTTAAAATAAATACACAAATAAAGCATACATTACACTTTTTTTGGCAGTATTGTTGTCAAGAATAAACTATTCTCCCCCCACCCAAAAAAAAGAATAAACTATCCCTGGGCCGGAGAGCTAACACAGCGGTAGGGCGTTTGCCTTACATGCAGTCGATCTAGGATGAACGATGGTTCGAATCCTGGCATCCCCGTACCTCCCAGGAGCAATTCTGAGCACAAAACCAGAAGTAACCCCTGAACACTGCCGTGTGTGACCCCACCCCCCAAAAAAAAACAAGAATAAACTATCCCTATGTCATTGTGACTTCTTGGTGACTTCAGCAAAACTTGGAAAGCATGCTATGTTTAAGAGTGAGTTGCAGTTCTGAACAACTTTGTGACTATCTCGTGGTGATTCAGTTAAAAAAATCTTTTTAAACAAAATGAGCCAGAAATAAAGTGCATATTTGAAATTCAGTCACAAAATGAATCATCCTCAAATATCATTCTCCTTAGCATCCAAACCCAAAGGCTGCTGCTTTTTCATGTGGCAACTTAAACGGAAGTGCTGACATCAAACATATCTCTGTCACCTTTGTGGGGCTGGGTGGTGCCCTCAGAGTGAATTTAGAGGTTTTACACTGCGGGGATGTAATAACTGTCTTTTTCTCCTTCCCTCCATTCTCCTCCTTCCGTCCCTCCTCTGTCCTTTGCAGACAGAGCTCACACATTCAGTCCTAGCTGATTGTTGGTAAATGGAGGCAATGACTGACCGTGTATTCTTATCCCCATTCACATCACAGGATATCCAAACCCCTAATAATTACCATCTGTGTATTTGAATGCCCAGTGTGCTGTGTGGCCCTCAGTTCCTCAGCCTATCTTCATTCTGAACTTTCCTCTTCTTTCTTTATTGCATCCCTAGTACCTAATGGAATCTGTACCCTGGTCTGTCTGGATTTTCCTCTCTGTTCCACCATTAGCTTATTGAATCATTTTGATTACCAGATACCATGAAGAAAACAGAAATATCACACTGGGGGAGTATAAATTTGGACCACTTTTCATGAGGTTATGCTACGAATTGGATCTTGAGGAATCTGCAGTGGAGCTCATCAAAGATCAGGTTACTATTTGCTCATTGCTTTTTTCTGCCAATGTGATTTCCTTGTGCTGACGATGGGGTATTAACAATGTTAAGAAAGGCATCTCGGGGGGCCGGAGAGATAGCATGGAGGTAAGGCATTTGCCTTTCATGCAGAAGGTCATCGGTTCGAATCCCGGCGTCCCATATGGTCCCCCGTGCTTGCCAGGAGCAATTTCTGAGCATGGAGCCAGGAGTAACCCCTGAGCACAGCCGGGTGAGACCTAAAAACCAAAAAAAAAAAAAAAAAAAAAGAAAGGCATCTCGGGAACTGGAAGAATAGTACAGCGAGGAGGGTGTTTGCCTTGCATGCAGACAACCCAGGTTTAATCTCTAGCACCCAATATGTTCTCCTAAGCCAAGCCATGTAGGAGTACTTTCTGAACACAGAGCCAGGAATAACCCCTGAGCACTGCTGGTTGTGGTTCAGAAACATGAACAAAAACAAATGAAAGGTATCTTGCCTGTGCATATTTTCCGGGTTATATTCTCAGAGAAAGGCAGCTGGGCCAATGGAATGAGCTTCTCCCACAGTCCCTAGGAGTCAGGATCTAGGAAGAGGTAGTGATCTTTTTTGGAATTCAGGTAGGTGTGGAAGAAGGATAAGCACATTGTAGCAATAGTATCTTGACTATTCAGGAATCTTTAATGGGGGATAGATTCCGACAGACTTAAGTCATATTAGAACTTCTTTTCTTTTTTTTTTTTTTTTGTTTTTGGGCCACACCCGGTGATGCTCAGGGGTTACTCCTGGCTATGCGCTCAGAAGTCGCTCCTGGCTTGGGGGACCATATGGGACACCGGGGGATTGAACCGCAGTCCATCCAAGGCTAGCGCAGGCAAGGCAGGCACCTTACCTCTAGCGCCATCGCCCGGCCCAGAACTTCTTTTCTTAATTTATGGCTTCACATATTTTCCTCTGATTTTGCCTTTTTGTTTCTGATTGAAGACCACTTTGTAAAGTGCCTTTTTTATTTTCATATTCTCACACATTTTGATTTCTTTTTTCCTATGTACAAAAACAAGAAAAATTTCTGTGTTTTTATTTTGGAGGGGCTTTGGGGGCCACACCCTGTGGTATTCAGGGCCCACTCCAATCTTGGGATAGCTCCCAGCTATGCTCAGGGTTATACTATTAAAAAGGATCTTGGGTATTTCTTTTATTTTCTTATCTCTCTATGAGGCTAGTTGACCACACTTGTGAATTGCAGTATCTTCATGTATCAACTGCTCTGCTTGATGTCTTCCCTTTATACTCAGAATAGAACTCAGTCCCTGAGCCTGACCTCATAGCCTTGAGACTATTTCCGATCATCCCATCTTCCCTGGTCATTCATTCTGGCTCTTCTGCTTCTTTCTTGGACTTGCCAGGCCCATGGCCTCAGACTGGAATGGACACACTCATCACTGAGACTTTCCTTGACTTCAGTGAAGTCTCTCAGAGAGCCATGAATGATCAATTTCATTGGCTTTTTTATCCCTTTATCCTGATTCATTCTTCTCCATAGCCCATATTGAAACTTAAAATTCTTCTCAGTTGGTTTATTTTGTACCATTTGTTTGTTCATGTTTTCTTGACCAGAATTGAAACTTTCCTCTCCAGCCCCTCTACTGACCTCTTATTTTTCCATGGCTAAAAACATTGGCAGTCAAAAAGAAAACAGATAGGAGCCTGAAGTGATAGCACAGAGGTAGGGTATTTGCCTTGCAAGCGGCTGCCCAGGATGGACCTGGGTTTGATCCCCAGCAACCCATATGGTCTCCCAAGCCAGGAGCAATTTTTAAATGCATAGCCAGGAGTAACCCCTGATTGTTACTGGGTATGGCCCAAAAACCAAAAAGATTTTTAAAAATTAGAAAAAAAGACAGTATTTTCAATTCTTTTAAAGTAAAAGCTTTGGTATAATAGAGATTTATCAGGGAATTGAGAAAGGCAAGTAAATAAAATATGAGAAAAAATAAGTCATGAGTGGATAGATGTCATGTTTCCTTAATAGTTTTAAACTATTAACCAAACTATATTGCTTTTCTACCTTAGCGTTTACAGGGTTTCTTCTCTGATGCCACATCTTTCAATATTCTGATGGATATGTTATTTGTCAAAGGCAAATATAAAAGTAAGTATTGCAATTTAAGTTTGCTAAAAATTTCTTCCATCTTTGCTAGTATAGCAGGTACAAAAAAAATAATGGATCTAGAAAAATGTTCCCTATATTTCTGTTGAGTGACTGCCATTGGAGATTCCATTCTTTAAGTATGAAAACACAATTGTGTAGCATGTTGCACCTTAAATAAAATACCCCAGATTTCATTTATGCTTAAATTATAACAGATTTTAAAATCTGAGTTCTTATTGGATGACTGTTTTGCTATTCAGTGTAGGGCCAGGAAAATAATTCAAAGGACTACACGCATGCTTTGAAACCTGGAGCCTCAGGTTTGATCCCCCAACATTGCATCAAAGTATCACTGGGAGTAGCCAGGACTGCCCCAGAACACTGCTGGGTGTAAGGCACCCCAACCCTTTTATTTACTTAATTGCTAAATGACTTTGACAAATGGGTTACATTGTGCTGAAATCAAAGTACACATTTCAGTAGACAGACTTTGAACTTTGAACTTTGAGCTCTGGGAGAGAAGAGTAGAGAACTTTACACTCACTTTAATAAAATTTTCCTGTTCCTGCTCACTCTTACCTTTTGGCAGGTGCATTGGAAGTGTTGATTCAGATGAAAAATCAAGATGTTAAGTTCAGCAAAGATACCTATGTCCTTGCTTTTGCAATTTGCTACAAACTGGTAAGACTATCTCCCCAGAACTTTTAGGGCATTATGGGTAGTATTTGAGAGGATTTTGTTTGTTTGTTTGTTTGTTTTTGGGCCACACCCGGCGGTGCTCAGAGGTGACTCCTGGCTGTCTGCTCAGAAATAGCGCCTGGCAGGCACGGGGGACCATATGGGACACCGGGATTCGAACCAACCACCTTTGGTCCTGGATCGGCTGCTTGCAAGGCAAACGCCACTGTGCTATCTGTCCTGGCCCGAGAGGATATTTTTTTAACTCTTCAGATAAAAATGGTTTTCTCTGAAGTCTGATTTCTATTTGGTGTATATACATTTTTTAAAAACTCAAATTAGGGCCAGAGTCATAGCACAACAAATAGGGCATTTGCCTTGTAGGTGGCCAACCCAGTTTTGATCTCTGGCATCCCATAGGAGTAAAAGTATGTCTTCTGAGAGCCTAGACTAAGCCCTGAACACAGCCAGGTTTGATCAAAAAATAAACAAAAACTCAAAAATAGGGAGACAGAAGGAAATAACAAAGCTGAAAGCAGAAATCAAAGAAGTGGAATACCAAAAAAACAGTCCAAAAGATCAACGAAAGCAGAAGTTGGTTCTTTGAAAAAATAAACAAGATTGATAGACCATTGGCAAAACTCACAAAGAAAGAGAGAGAGAAATCTGAGAACCCGTATTAGAAATGAAAAGGGGGAGATCATGACAGATATTGCAGAGATCCAAACGGTAATCAGAGACTACTTTGAGAAACTTTATGCTACTAAACATGAGAACCTAGAAGAAATGGAAAAATTCTTGGACACTTATAACCTTCCACATTTAAGTAAGGAGGATGTAGCATATCTAAACAACCCCATCACTACTGAGGAAATTGAAACTGTAATCAAACATCTGCCCAAAAAGAAAAGCCCAAGCCCAGATGGATTTCCTAATGAATTTTTTCAAATCTTTCAAGAGGAGCTACTACCAATCCTAGCCATGCTCTTCCATGAAATAGAAAAAACAGGAACACTCCCAAGCAGCATTTATGAAGCCAACATCACCTTGATACCAAAACCCCTGATGAATGCTGATGCAAAGATCTTCAACAAAATCCTGGCAAATAGGATCCAATGCATCATCAAGAAGATCATACACTATGACCAAGTAGGTTTCATACCAGGAATGCAAGGATGGTTTAACATCCATAAATCTATAACATCATATACAACATCAACAAGCAGAAAAATAAAAATCACATGATCATATCAATAGACGCAGAGAAAGCATTTGATAAGGTCTAACACCCATTCTTGATCAAAACTTTCAGCAAGATGGGAATAAAAGGAACCTTTCTCAATCTAGTTGAAGCCATCTACCACAAGCCAATGGCAAATATCCTCAATGGAGAAAAAGCCTTTCCTCTAAATTCTGGTACAAGACAAGGCTGTCTGCTCTCACCACTCCTCTTCAACATAGTACTGAAAGTTCTTGCTATGGCGATCAGGCAAGAAAAAGATATCAAGGGAATCCAGATAGGAAAGGAAGAAGTCAAGCTCTTATTGTTTGCAGATGACATGATACTCTATTTAGAAAACCCTAAAGACTCTACCAAAAAGCTTCTAGAAACAATAGACTCATATAGCAAGGTGGCAGGCTACAAAATTAACACACAGAAATCAATGGCCTTTTTATACACCAATAATGATAGGGAAGAGAAGGAAGTCAAGAAGGCAATCCCATTCACATTAGTGCCACACAAACTCAAATATCTTGGAGTCAACTTGACCAAAGACGTGAAGGACCTATACAAAGAAAACTATAAAGCCCTGCTCCAAGAAATAAGAGAGGACATACGTAAATGGAAACACATACCCTGCTCATGGATTGGCAGGATTAACATCATTAAAATGGCAATACTCCCCAAAGCATTATACAGATTTAATGCGATCCCTCTAAAGATACCCATGACATTCTTCAAAGAAGTGGATCAAACACTTATGAACTTATGGAACAGTAAGCACCCTCGAATAGCTAAAGCACTCCTAGGGAAAAGGAAAATGGGAGGCATTACTTTCCCCAACTTTAAACTGTACTTACAAAGCACTAGTTATCAAAACAGCATGGTATTGGAATAAAGACAGACCCTCAGATCAGTGGAATAGGCTTGAGTTCTCAGACAGTGTTCCCCAGACATACAATCACCTAATTTTTGATAAAGGAGCAAGAAATCCTAAGTGGAGCAGGGAAAACCTCTTCAACAAGTGGTGCTGGCAGAACTGGTTAGCAACTTGCAAAAAAGCGAACATAGACCCCCAGTTAACATCATGCACGAAGGTAAAATCCAAATGGATTAAAGACCTTGATATCAGACCTGATAATAAGGTATATAGAACAACATGTAGGTAAAACACTCCATGACATTGAGACTAAAGGCATCTTCAAGGAGGAAACTGCACTTTCCAAACAAGTGGAAGCAGAGATAAACAGATGGGAATACATTAAGCTGAGAAGCTTCTGCACCTCAAAAGAAATAGTGCCCAGGATACAAGAGTCATCCACTGAGTGGGAGAAACTATTCACCCAACACCCATCAGATAAGGGGCTAATATCCAAAATATACAGGGCACTGACGGAACTTTACAAGAAAATAAAACATCTAATTTCATCAAAAAATGGGGAGACGAAATGTACAGATACTGATAAAAAAGAAATACAAATGGCCAAAAGGCACATGAAAAGATGCTCCTCATCACTGATCATCAGGGAGATGCAAATCAAAACAACGATGAGATACCACCTCACACCACAAGTTTGGCACACATCACAAAGAATGAGAACAATCAGTGCTGGCGGGGATGTGGAGAGAAAGGAAATCTTATCCACTGCTGGTGGGAATGCTGTCAAGTCCAACCTCTATGGAAAGCGATATGGAGATTCCTCCAAAATCTGGAAATCGAGCTCCCATTTGACCCAGCTATTCCACTCCTAGGGATATACCCTAGGAACACAAGAATAAAATATAAAAACCCCTTCCTCACACCTATATTTATTGCAGCATTATTCACAATAGCCAGGCTCTGGAAACAACCAAGATACCCTTCAACAGATGAATGCCTAAAGAAACTGTGGTACTTATACACAATGGAATATTATGCAGCTGTCAGGAGAGATGAAGTCATGAAATTTACCTATATATGGACATACATGGGATCTATCATGCTGAGTGAAATAAGTCAGAGGGAGAAGAGATGCAGAATAGTCTCACTCATCTGTGGGTTTTAAGAAAAATAAAAGTCATTTTTGCAACAATCCTCAGAGACAATGAGGAGAGCTGGAACTTCCAGCTCAATTCATAAAGCTCACCACAAAGAGTGGTGAGTGCAGTTATAGAAATAACTACACTGAGAACAACCATTATCATGTGAATGAATGAGGGAACTGGAAAGCCTGTTTGGAGTACAGGTGGGGGTGGGGTGGGATGGAGAGAGATTTGGTGGTGGAAATGTTTCACTGGTGAAGGGGGTGTTCTTTACATGACTGAAACCTAATCCAATCATATATGTAATGAAGATGTTTAAATAAAGGAAAAAAAAAAAAGAAAAATCTGAACCATTGAAAACTTTCTTGAGAAGTATAGTGATACCAGCTCTTTAAAACAGTTGGGTTACCATGAAAAGAAAACCTATCAGTATATCAAGAAACTTGGAACTGGCTTTAAAGGGCTCATTTGATATCATTTATGAATGATATCAATAAAGGGTTAGCAAATTGTTTTGTAATCTTTGTCCAAAGAACAAGTATTTAGGTTTTGAAGCATACATTACAATTTCTGCAACATGTGGTCACCATCATATATATTTTTTGTGCTTATTCTCATAAATCTTTAAAAGTAGGAAATCATTTTTTCCATAGGGAATACCCACTAGTGGAGCTTGGGGTTTCTGAGGACACTCCCAACAATGTTCAGCTTGATGGTCTGGTACTTGGACCCAGCCATATAATGTTTCTCAGGCCCATTGGTCTTGAGGGACCAGCAGGGCTGCCTCTAACTGAGCTTGGAATCTTGTAGAGCCTCACATGTGCCTGGTATGCGCTCTAATACTGACATTATCTACCCAGATAAACACCCACCTTTATCTTTGAGCTGAATATAGTATCAGGCTCATTGTTTATTTTCCCTTAGATTACCAGGTGAATTTTTTCTAATCATTTGGCCATTTTATGAAATGGAAAGTCAAAACACACACTTGAATTCAGCACTGTGATTGCAGTTTTCTGAAGAGTATACACTGAAGTGGTGAGAATTTAGTTCTACTACTTAAAAAGGAATGAACGGGGGAGTTCTGACTCCTGTACTATGTTCAAGAAAAACTGATTTCACTTAGTGGAAACTGAAATTGAACTGTTGAACTAGTCAGCCATTACAGATTTGAAGACAATTTTGGGAACTGTCCTCTCTCATTAAATTCAGGTTTTATGTAAGATTTGAGATATGAAAGACATAATGTGTAAGATATATAGGTCACTTAGTTTATGGTGCTGCTGTCATAATCCATCTATAACATTTACTTAGGAGGGAAATTTGATTTAATTATTGCTATCTATTAGTTTCTATAACACTTTAAAAGTTTTGATTTGTTTCGCACCCAGCAGTTTGTTTTTTGTTTGTTTGTTTTTTGTTTTGCACTCACCAGTGCTCAAAGCTTGCTTACTCTTATCTTTGATTTAGTATCACTCTTGGCAGGTTGAAGGGACTACATGTGGCATCAGGGATAGAAATCTGGTGAGCTACATGCAAGGCAAGCACATACTAGCTCTCCAACCCCTCCAATCCCCCCGGATTTTTTTTTTTTAAGTTTTCTTGGAGTTTTTTTTGGAGGAGGGTTGGTTTTATGGCCAAACGTGGCAGTACTTAGGAGTTACTCCTGGCAGATTCATGGGACAATAAGGGATAGTGGGTTGGCCTGTGCAAGACAAATGCCCTCCTCTCTTTGCTATTGCTCTGGTCTTGTTTTCTTGGAATTCTTTTATAATTTACTTTTAAATCATTGTTTATATTTTTAGATAATTCACTTATGTGAATATTTTCAGATTGGATATCCCTTCTGATGTTTTCTAATGTTGCTTCTCTCTGTTATTTAATGTAGTCACAGGCTGTCTCTCCTATGCTTCCAGAATTTGATACCGATGGTAAATACCAGCATATATAGATATAAAGAAACCTGTGTTTTTGCTAGTAAAACCATTTCAAGTTAAAAGCTTGTCATAGAGCTTTAAAAATGAATTTCATGGGGCCGGCGAGGTGGCGCTAGAGGTAAGGTGTCTGCCTTGCAAGCGCTAGCCAAGGAAAGAACCACGGTTCGATCCCCCGGCGTCCCATATGGTCCCCCCAAGCCAGAGGCAATTTCTGAGCATGTAGCCAGGAGTAAACCCTGAGCATCTAACGGGTGTGGCCTGAAAAACCAAAAAAAAAAAAAAAAAATGAATTTCATGTTGTCCTGTTTAAACAACCTTCATATGAGGCTTAATCTTTTTTGTTTGTGTTGCTTTGGCGGGGAGTCACACCCAACACTGCTTAGGGCACACAACTAGCTTTGAACTCAAGGATCACTTCTGGTGGGCTCTGAGGATCCTATGTGATGCCAGGGATTGAACCCAGGTCAGCCTCATGCAATGCAAGAACCCGACCCATTGAACTATTTTTCCAGATCCCCTAAGGCTTAATTTTAAGTGACTTGATATAGGCTCCAGGAACATCTTGTATAAGTAAATTTGAAATACAGAGGGTCATTTATTAAGCAGTCCTGTTTCATTCCAGAATACCCTTGAGTCTTTCAAGATCTGTAATACATTAACAGAAGAAGCCTTAATCAAGGGAGAAGTCCTTTCTAGAAGAGCTTCCTGCTTTGCTGTGGCATTAGCTCTGAATCAGGTAGGGGTTTGGGGCTCACACAGTGAGCTGGGAGTGGGCAGGACATTATTACTTTCTTGTATTTGTTTTTTATTTTTCTATTCCGTGTCCATCTTTAGGAAAAACTCTCCTTGAAGGGAACAGTGCCTTTAGTGCATTTTACATCTCTACCTGTAATACCAGAAAATGTTTTTGCTCACTTCGGTGGATTCACTGTGCACTGCCTATTTAGACAGGGCAGGCCAACAGTCTATAGATAATCAGTGCAGGGAGTGGCATTTAGAGAAATTTTTCGAGTAATAAAGATGAAAATATGAATAGTTTGTGAGCTATCATTTTCTCAATAAGCATCTTACTTCATGGTCTTCAGGGAACTAAGTAGAACAAGGATTCCTGGGTCAATCATTGTTGGGTGTGTGTGAAAGGGGAGTGGAGCTAAATCTTATTGTTACACATTAGACCAAAATTCTTCATTTCTGGCCATCTTTTAGGTCCCCTCTCATGTAGAAGGAGCGGCTGAGGTCCATCAGGCACATCTCAAAAGAGAGGAGTTTGAGTTGTTGGAGAGACACTCTTTCTCTTCAAGTTTCCCTTTCATTGAGTCCTATTTCAAGGACTGAGAAGAGTGAAATACTAAGCATGTTTAAGAAATACTAAGCATGAAAGGAAATTTTATGGCAGCAAAAATAACAATCAAGCCAGATTACTTATACAACTTGTAAAGCATGGCTGGAGAATTCTTATTTATCAATTAGCAGTGAAAACACCAGGATAGGGGCCAAGGAGAGAGCACAGCAGTAGTGTGTTTGCCTTACAGGCAGCCAATTTAGGACATATGGTGGTTTGAATCCTGGCATCCTATATGGTCCTCTGTGCCTACCAGGAGCGATTTCTGAGCACAAAGCCAGGAGTAACCCTTGAGCTCCATTGGTGTGACCCAAAAACCAATAAAAAAAGAAAATACCAGGTTTATCCAATCCCACCTATTACTGTATGTCTCAGTACAGATTTGGAAAACTCATGTTACCAACACTGCCCCTTTAATTTTCTAAGCTTCTCTCTCTCTGGAAAGGGGTTACTTGGTCCTCTTCATCTGTCACAAGCTAGGGGACATGAATGATAGAAGTTTTATGAGTGTGTTTCTGGGTTTTCTTTGATAGGTTCAATAGGTTTTCCTTTATGTGTGTTTAAAGCATGCCATTTATACCCATGTATGTCAGCGATAAAAAAAATTAAATCTCTTTAATTTTTTATGATATAAATTAAACCATTACTGTGAATCTCTTGCTATAGACAGAATTATAAAAAGCTGCCTTGGTCTTTGTGCCTATAATTCAACCTGGTCTTATACTAATATCTCCATTTGTCTTTATTTATCCCTTTTTGATTAGTTTTATGGTTGTCTGAGTTCCTTTTAATGTCATTGTCATTGTTATGGGAGCTCTCTCTCTCTCTCTCTCTCTTTTTTTTTTTTTTTTTTTGGTTTTGGGGTCACACCCAGCATTGCTCAGGGGTTACTCCTGGCTCCACGCTCAGAAATCGCTCCTGGCAGGCTCGGGGGACCACATGGGACACCGGGATTCGAACCGATGACCTTCTGCATGAAAGACAAACGCTTTACCTCCATGCTATCTCTCCGGCCCCAGGGGAGCTCTCTCCTACCCCATGATTTTTCAGGTGGGAATCTCAAGGACTCACTCATATGGGGCATGTGTACTACTGCTCAGGTCACATCCCTAACCCCAGGAAGTTGGTGTGACACTTCCCATGTAGCCCATGGCCTCTGAGTACTTCGTGGGCTCTGTCTGAGTGGCACAATGTATTCTCTCACCACTTTTTCTGGCACATCCCCATATTCCTCCTTCCAAGTGTTTGATAGCGTCTCTGCCTCTTCAGTGATTTGAGATTTCTGCTTTGTTTCTCCAGTTATGTCAGGGATTGGATTTGTGTATCTGTTTCTCTTTCTTTGTTCTTCCATCTTAAAAACTGGAACTCAGGCTAAAACTTTCAGCAATATGCTATTGTTGAAAGCATTTGATAAAATTCCCATTTTCTATTTTAAAATAACCACTTTTTTTTTCTTACTGATTTGAAATCCTGTCTCACTCACTATACACAGTTATGTCTTGACCTCAGCAAATTATCTCTATGATAGCAGGTAATAATCATCTGACTTGTGTTTGACTTGTCTTATTTTTCTTTCTAGAACCAGGTGGCAAAAGCTGCGTCTATTTTTTCTCATATCGTGAAGTCAGAAAGTATAATCTATACTAATTTAAATGTAAGTAATATTTATTATGGCTTAAAGTGGGACTTGGAACATACTGAAGTGATGTCAAGAAGTATTTGTTTTTGTCTGTGTGCATGGACTTTTGATCTCCCAAGCTCCATGCAAATAGTTATCTTATAGCCCTTAGCAGAGGTTTTCAACTTAGCCTGAGCTCCCAGGAGTTTTTAATAGGACAGGTGGCATCAATAACTCAGATATAGGCTGTAGCTAAGTGTTCCAGATACAGCATTTCTATGTTGCTACAGAGAGTGTCACTAAAAGGATATTATGAAAGTAGAGCAGGGAGAGAATGGAGATGGGCTCTTGAATCTACATTGAGACTGGAGAGAAACCTATATGTTAATTACATCCCATCCTTGGCCCTAACTCCTTAAGTAACACCCCTACGTGGTATAAAATAGTGCCTAATGTGCTCAGTAATTGTTAGCTATTTTCATTCTAATATTTCCCACCACTGCTATCTACCACACTGAACATGTACTCACCTATTTCATCCTAGAACAAGGGGAAGAAAAGGGCTCTTTTCTCATCAGTAGTGACTATTCTTTATTGGTGGCATAGACCCCACTCAGATAGCATTTTTTTTTTTTTTTTTTGGTTTTTGGGCCACACCCAGCGTTGCTCAGGGGTTATTCCTGGCTGTCTGCTCAGAAATAGCTCCTGGCAGGCACGGGGGACCATATGGGACACCAGGATTCGAACCAACCACCTTTGGTCCTGGATCGGCTGCTTGCAAGGCAAACGCCGCTGTGCTATCTCTCCGGGCCCCAGATAGCATATTTTTGATGTGTGTGAGGGTAGGCAGGATGTGGAGTGGGAGTTGGATCACATCCTATTTATTATACTCAGTGCTTGCTCAGGGGACCATGTGCAGTGTAAGGGATGGAACTGGGTTAGCCACATGTTAGTCTCTGGCCCCAACCAATACCTTTTGAGGTCCTATTTGTATGATGAGTACATATGTGTTGTGGGATTGCAAAAGAAAGCTTCCTGACTTTCAAGAACTGAGAATCCCTAAAGCATTGTAGCCAAGAAGGAAATCATTGTTTAGGATTGGGGCAAAGGGTAATGGGAAAAGGACGAGTTACTCTGCAGAAGCAAACTGAGGAGCTTGGAGATCATTCAGCATTGTCCTAACAGAGGACTGGATTATATGATCAGAGATACAGACCTGTACTTCGTTGGGAAATTTTCCTGAGGGTTCTTTTTATAGTATAGTTTGTTGATTTTTTATTTTATTTTGTTTTGGTTTGGTTTTGAGGTCATACCAGTGGTGCTCTGGTGTTACTTTTGGCTCTGCACTCAGAAATCACTCCTGGCAGGCTCGGGAAACCACATGGGATGCCGGGATTTGAACTGGGGTCTGTCCTGTGTTGGCCTTTTGGCTAAGATCAAGTGTAGTATAGCTCATTGTTACCACCTCTTTTTCCTTATGAGTCCTTAGGTAAGTTCTGTATAGTCCCCAATTTTCTTTTATCTGAAAGAGTAGTCATCATTGTCCTATCTTTCATTAGGAGAATTGAAAAAACAATATATTCATTATAGTATATATGTGTCAATACCATTTCTAGCGTGCATACTGAATATTCCTATTCAGTAAATGTTTGCTAATACTAGTGTTTGCTTAACATAAAGTATGTTAAATTAAAATATTTGGTCATAATTCCTAGAAACCTAGAAATTAACCCTTACACCAACTACTCTTGTTTCAATTTAGGACATAGTGAGGATCATCAAATGTCACCTCCAGAGCAATGTGCAAATTACTTTCATGACAAGGACTTAGGTGTACCTTTATTATGAATTTTGGAGAAGAAACTCTACTAAGTTATCTGAAATAAGAAAATCTTATATTTGACTTCATGTTTAAAATAAAAGCTTTCAAAATAAAAGCTTCTAAGGGAAGATGGAGATAGGAGTAAAAGAACCTGGAAATTAAGAAATGGATGTGAAAGGAAGGAAACTGAATACCAGAAAAAGATTTAAAAAGAGACTATAGTGGTAGGGTGTGCTTACACCCCAGAATAGACCTAGGTTCGATCCCGGCATCCCAAATGGTTCCCTGCCAGGAGCAATTTCCGAGTGCTGAGCCAGGAGTAACCCCTGAGTGCTGCTGGGTGTGGCCCCAAACAAACAAAAAGAGACTGTGCCCTTTGCAGGTGCACTGTTGAAGAGATGGGCTAAGTGCCAAAATCATTTAAGAATTATAGTGTATAAACCTGGTAATGGAGCTGATGAGTACTAATAAATCCACAAAATGAGAAAGAAGAGGATTTAGAAATAGGTCCATATGGCCTTAAGGGCAAGCAGAGGAAGAATCAGAAAAAAGATGGAAGCACAGAGCATCCACATGTGAATTCCAAGAGGGCCAAGAGCCCTGCCTGATGCTGTCTGCCTCAGGACTGGCTCCTCAGCATGGGCTACAAGTCAGAAACCATTAGCTGGAAAAATCTCGAAGGCTAAAGCAGTTCTGGGGGGGTCAAGGGAACAATGGCTCAGTGTTTAGGTCTTCAGATCATCTGAAATCATCAATGATACCTTTGGGCCCAAGGGAGTGGGAAGCTCAGTTTTCGAGCAGATGCCATCCATGTTTTATCTTTTTTTTTTCTGCTTTCTACTGAATTTGGGACAATGCTGAATTTCCAAGTAAACAAAGGAGTCTGAGATAGTGGCCCATAAAGCAGAAGTAGAATTGATAGATTTCTGAGTGATTTATTATATCAGACAGGAAATATAGATAGGGTTAGAGAGATATTCTAGGGGGTAAGGCAGATGCCTTGTTTGCAGCTAGCCCAGTTTAGTCACCAACACCGTACACAACTGCTCCTAACCCCCACTTCACTCCCCACACTGCCCAGAGTGATCCCTGAGCACAGAATCAGGAGTATGCCTTGAGAACTGCCAGATGTGGCCCCCAAACCAAGGAAGTGAACAAAAATATGGGAGAATATGAGAGGGGTACAATCACAAGTAGTTTTTCCTAGTATTGAAGTGAGGTGCAAAGGACAGTAAGTATCAATGGTAAGAAATCAAAGAGCAGGAGATCAGCAGGGCTTTAATTTAATTTGCCTAGAGGTATTTCACATCCATCAGTTCATGTTTTCATACCCTGTCAGAGTTTCCACACTCTTCCTTTATGTTAGCAATGTGGAAAACGAAGATTCAAAGGCCAGTAAAGTTCCAAGCTCTCACAGTGAATTGAATCGCAGAGTTAAGGTTTTGATAATAGCAAATCTATCGGACTACAAAGCCTAGGGTTTCTCACCATGCCAGGCCAACAGATACCAACTGTGTGTCTCTTCTCTGGCTGGTCCTCCTGAATAATCGAACAAATAGAGGCTTGGATGTCAAAAGGGAAGGTGCCTCAATGCAGATATACAGGGGCCTAGATGTCAAAAGGAAAGGTGCTGTTAGTGCAGATAATCGGTGTCTCTGAACTCAGATTCCTCATCTGTTCCAGGCCTTGCCATCTCTCCCAGTTTAGAGAAGTGAGACATGATTCCTTTTTCACATGAGGAAGTGCCTGGTTGGAAAAAATGATCCCACAGACAGAAGGAGAGATCAGAGTCAGCCGGCAGGTGCCAGTGGTCAGCCCAGAGGCCCTGCTGTTCTCTAGTTGCCTGTCATGTTGGAGTGGGCTAATAGGGCAGGCACAGTGCAGGGCCCCTTGAGTTGAGATTGAAGAAAAATAGCCTCTGTATGAATGGTGTGTGTGTGTGTGTGTGTGTGTGTGTGTGTGTGTGTGTGTGTGTGTGTGTGTGTGTGTGTGTGTCACAGGATTATCTGCAGTCAGGAACTCAAAGGTAATTCCAGTGCTTAAATATTTATACTCAGGAAATTCTTCCAAATATCCAAATCTCAATTTTCTCCTACTTCAGAACAAGTCTGTTTCATCCCCCGGGTAGCAGAAAAGAAAATGAGTACTGTTCTCAGTCTCAGATTTAATCATCTCAGGTTCTACGTTGCTGTTATTGGAGCAGGTTTTCTGAAAATGGCTTCAAGGGCCCCAGTTTCTCCAAGACTGAGTCATTGACTTGGAATCCTTAAGGGCAATTTGTTAATTATTAAGAAATGGAAACTTGACAAATGAGCTGAGTAGAGTCTGCTCACTATTAGCAGAAATAAATGGAGGAGTTTTTTTTTTTAGATCTACTCAAATATTAATGTTTTATACTAATATCTTTTCCTGCTGCCAAATGGAATTCATATCCCCACCACCACTTAATTTTCTTTTCATCAAAAATGTTCCTGCTGCCAACAGTACCCCAAGGGCTTGATATCCCATTTTCCTGGCTAATATTTGCTACCTAGGGAATTGGTTTAGCAGATGATCTCATCAAGTCTCATGTATTTTGACTTTTCATTTGAATTTAAATCCATTATTCTCAAAAGAACTATAGTTCTCTCTTTTGCAATGTGACTTAATGTCAGAAGATTTATTTCTATTTCCTAATATGTCTGAAAGTAGCAAAGATCGACACTGGATAACTTTGCATTGATGCTGTTGCTGACATTACTCTAGAAATCTGCCATGTTTCCAAATGAGAGCCTGTTTTGGAGTTGAACTGCCTTGTGGAGGAATTCACAAATGAATAGTTTGCCAGAGAGATAATACAGGGGTTAAGGTTTGCCTTGCTTGCATGTGGCAAACCTCACTTTGATCCCTGACACCATATTTGGTCCCCTGAGTACAGAACCAAGAGGAAGTTTTGATCACCACTAGGTATGACCCCAAAATCCAAAAATACAAGAGTCTATACAAATTAGAGATTTGTATTTCTTTTTATGTAGAAACACAAAGGTAATCAAACCAGAGGTTTCTACCTATGGTAGAAAACAAGAGGTAATTTATTGTGGCACTTTCTAGTGTCTACAGAGATGGGCCTCTTGAATTTTCATCCCTCCTAAACATGCAGCTTCCACCCAGTAATCTCTATTCTAGCAAGAAGTAGGAAGAATGGAATAGGACAGAGAAGTTGACCTCTTTTAAGGATGCTTTTCCAAATGTCTCACCGAACACCTTATACTTTTTTTGTGTTGACCAGAACTTAAGTCTATGGCCATACCTCATTGCAAAGATGCCTTACAATGCAGTTTTTCAATTCTATGTATGACTGCATCAGTTTAAGTAGGGAGTTTATATAGGTCCAAAAATGGGGAGGTCCACAAAGATATTGGTTGGACTATTAGCAATCACTGCCACACAAACCTGCTCTACTTCAAATCTAGCAAATGTAAAAAGAAGAAAAAATATTAAATTTATGCAAGTCAGAGCTTCTTTTCCCTTTTATATTCAAAGCTATTCATTGATTTTGGACCTCAGGAGAAATCTGTAAGATGAAAGCTTTGTGCTGTATGCTGATTTAGCATTTTGGGGGTAGGGAGGGGTGGGGCCATACCTGACAGTGCTGGGGCTTACCACAAACTGTGCTCAGGAATCCTTCCTGGTGTGCTCACGGGACCATATAGGGTCCTGGGGATCAAAGCCAGGTTGGCCAATTGCAAGGCAAGTGCCCTACCCACTGTATTATCTCTCTAGTTTCCTGATTTAGCTTTTTTTTTTAATTTTTTTTAATTTCTTTATTTAAACACCATGATTACAAATATGATTGTAGTTGGGTTTCAGTCGTGTAAAGAACACCCCCCTTCACCAGTGCAACATTTCCATCACCAATGTATCAAATCTCCCTCCTCCCCATCCCACCCCTGCCTGTACTCTAGACAGGCTTTGATTTATCTCTTTTGAACTTTACTCTGAAAATTTGGTTTGGGACAAGCTTCTCACTCTAATTAAATTCTTTTATTTTAGACACCATATTTTACAGAGTTGTTCATAATACAATTGCTTCTGGAATTCAATATTCCAACAATCTCAACACCAGTGTAATATTCCCTCCACCCATGTTACCAGTTTCCCAACCTCCCTGAAGTTTGCTTCTTGACAGGTACAAATAATTTGCTTAATCTTGGTTGGTACAACTAAATGGTCCTATAGAAAATACCAAAACAAAAAATGTCATCAAAAGAAAATTTGTGAAAATTGTCATATTACTCCATGGGGTGATTATGTTTTTGTCTGAAGATCTATTAAGCTGTATATTACTAATTGTTCTGTTGTTGGTTTTGTTTGTTGAACTTAGGTGGCATCTGTGATAATTTCACATCTAATTTAGTATATTCCTACTGGGACGTCAGTATTAAAACTATGGGGGTTTTGCACAGCTGCATAAGCTGCTATGCAGTCAATTTTGAGGATCTGTGGAGCTGAGCTGCTGAGCTCATATGGCTACAGCAATTGTTCATGGGCATGGCTGCCAGACTTCTGGAAGTACAGAGGTGCTGTGGGGAGGTGGCCCAGTCTAGCTCCAAACCATCCCTGGAGATGCCAGTCACACAACCAGCATGCCTGGAGAGATTAGCAGAAAATCAGTGAAGCCAGGTTGTTGGAATTAAGGCAATTGTAGGGTGGGTCTGTGTGGGTTTCAGAGGGTAGAAAGGCCTTGGCCCCCTCTGAAGGGTCCCATATGAGATCAGCTGCAAGGTTGGTATGTCTATAAAGCTCTTCACTTTACGTTTTCTCTTTTCCTTTCCTCAGTAACTGCCTCATCATGAACTCTTTACTGAATCAAAGATGGTAGAAACGTTTAAATCTTCCAGGGGTATATCATTGATCATTTCTAACTGACATGCAGCTCCAGAAAGTTCATAGTTGCAAATTTCTAAATATGGACCCTAGGCCCCCTTACTCATTCAGTATTGTTTCTGGACTCCTAGATACCAGGTGGTTTCCTTGATGCCAGGTGTGGAAATGTCATGTTTAATAAGATGGACTTGTTTTTGGATTTGTTTTTTGTGCCACACCCTACTTTATTCAGGGATCACTCCTGAGGATGTTCTGGGGACCATAAGATGTACTGAAGATTGAGCTGGATCAGCCATATGCAAGGCAAAAATAACTCTGGCTGCTTTACTGTTGCTCAAGCCCTTGGTTTTGCTTTTATTAACAAGAATATTTGGGAACTATTAACAGTTGGAGATTGGTTTGAGGCCCACAACCAGTGTCACTTATGGCTTGCTATTCCTGGCACTGTGCTTGGGGATCACTCCTGGTAGGGCTTAAGGAACCATATGGGATGCCAGGAATTAAACCCAGGGCTTCTGTGTGAAAGACAAATTACCTACCCAGTCTACTATCTCTCTGGTTCCAGCCTATATTTGGGAGGCTGGGGTGGGATAACCCAGCAGTGCTTAGGGTCTTTCCTGGTTCTGTGTTTGGGAGTGACCCATGATGGTGTTCAGGGGACCATATGTGATATTAGGGTACTTGAACCAGGGTAGCAGGGCAAAACAGTTGCATGTGAGGCAACTATCTTAACACCCTGTACTGTGTAGAGTTGCAAATTTTACCTGTAACAACAGATGAACTTGGCAGAGTTGCTGATGGATTAGAAAGGAGGAGAGAAGTCTCTTTCCTCACAGCAGAAACTTAGGAGGTTTTTTGACGCTTTTGCATTATTTTTCTTGAGCCTAGTTCTCACGGGGTTATGTGAATAATTCTTTGTTCCTCCTGCACACATGGGCTAGTTATAGTTTAAGAGAAGACCTTTAAGCTTGGGGAACCTGCTTCTCTTATAATGGGTAAGAAACTTGTCTGCTCTTTGATCTGCATGAGGTACTGGGTGTCTTTCCAGGCTACAAACACTCTTGAAAAAAATAAGTCTGGAATTAAAGCACTCATTGCTTCTGCTTGAATGGGAGGGACCCTTCATGGGTGTTGTTTCGCCAAAAAGGGTGCCCAAAAAGGTTGAACTTTGAATTTAGACCAGATCTTCTGGATGGAATCTATGTGGGTCCATTTTATTCTGTTCTTGAGGACCAAAGCTAACCCTTTTTGAAAGCTAATACAGCATGTCATAGAATGAACTTTTGGTATAAAAAAGTAATATCCACTACATAAAAATTATCTTTTATAAGGATGAAGAGCATTAAAGATTTCTAGAAATCAAGTCTAAGAAAAGAACAAGTTCATTTGTTATTTTATGTATGCACAATAAACTGTGTTCTAAAGCACCGCCTTGCTTTAATTAAATCACTAGTTTATATGATTAATTTCTATGCATCCATCATTAAACATGTTTTTTTTCTGGCCAACGGATGTAGCTTATTGGCAGAGCATATTAATCACATATGTGAGGTTCTGAGTCCAATCCCCAGCATTGTTCTTTAAAAGTAAGTAAAGATTACAAAAGAGTATAAGATTTTCTTTCCAGAGTTCCCTAATGTGATAAGAAAATATTCATTGCATAATAATTGACTAAAAAGGATCATGTTTCTTGGATAAATTATTGTATTTGGGAAGTAATAACATGTAATTTTGAGCAATGTTGCATGGATAAATTATTGTATTTGGGGAGGTAATACATGTAATTTTAAGCAATTGTTCATTTTTAATTCTTACTCTCCATAAGCTTTTGTATTTTTTTTTTTTTTTTTTTTTTTTTTTTGGTTTTTGGTCACACCCGGCGGTGCTCAGGGGTTACTCCTGGCTGTCTGCTCAGAAATAGCTCCTGGCAGGCACGGGGGACCATATGGGACACCGGGATTCGAACCAACCACCTTAGGTCCTGGATCGGCTGCTTGCAAGGCAAGCACCGCTGTGCTATCTCTCCAGGCCCCAGCTTTTGTATTTTTCACATTGTGCTAGTGAACACTGGATATGAGGAAAATAGGTCTTTTTCTCTTTGCATTACTTATGTCTGGTGAAGGGAATCAGTGGCACCATTCTGAAAGCAAATGCAATATTAGGCTTGGAAAGTTCCTCATTAGCTGCAGTGGAAGTAGTAGTACTTTGCTAAGACATTATATCTGCAGCATTCTGCATGTCTCAAATTTTCTGACAAAAATGAGTAAGTAAAATAGGTAAAGGAATCATTTGCCCCAGAGTTTGTGCTTGGGTGTTGTCTGACGATCATTTCTTCAGAGGCTGGGAAGAAAATGGCAGAAGTGTTTATTGGTCACTTCCTCTGTGCTAGTATTCTACTCACTGTTCACAGAAATGAAAACTATACACTAGAAAAGTATTTTTCTATTTTGCCAATGAGGACATTACCAGCCTGGCCAGAATCATATTAAGTGCTTGTTGCCAGGGTCAAGATTTCAGCCAACTAGGTAGAGCCAAGGCCTGGTCCAGTCTCATCCTGAAGTGAGTTTTGGCTCCCTCACATATATTTGATGCATTCGTTTTGTTAAACTTATGAAAGTAAAGTGAATTAGTGAATAGCATTGAAGTGGGCTGGATGCCTATAAATGTAGATCTATCTATTGGGGTACAGGTCTGAGAGTTGAATGCTTGCTCAGTCTTTATACTTGTTTCTTTTTATTCAGATTATGATCCACATCCAGTCCAATATGTTAAAAAAGCTGATTGAGATCCTAAAGGAAGCTGCAGAGGAAAATTTATCAAAATTTGTGAAAAGGCCTATGTTCTCAGAAGAAGTGGTAAGTGATGGCCTTGAAGTCACTGAAGCAGCTCTCTTTAAAATGTCTTTCACGCTTGTTTTGAGGTATCTTAGTTTATAATAGCATTAAATTCATCCTTTTACATCTGTAGAGCTATGCCCTCAATACCTCTGCCAGTGTTTTAAGATCTGTTCCTACCACAACCACCATTTTTCCACAGTCCCTGTTCCCAGTTCTCTTGATACTCAGGATATATATCTCAGGATATTTTTCTAATTCCTTGCTTTCTTTCTTTCTTTTCTTTTCTTTTCTTTTCTTTTCTTTTCTTTTCTTTTCTTTTCTTTTCTTTCTTTCTTTCTCTCTCTTTTTTTTTTTTTTGGTTTGAGAGTCATACCCAATGGTGCTCAGGGGTTATTCTTAGTTTTGTGCTTATGGATCACCCCTGGTGGGCTCAGGGTGGAAGACCATATGGAAGCTGGAAATTGAACCCAGCCCAGGTTGGCCACATCAAAAACAAGTGAATGCCCTTGGGCTGGAGCAATAGCACAGTGGTTAGGCGTTTGCCTTGTATCTTGCATGCAGCCAACTATGGATGGACCCAGTTTGATTCTCGGCATCGCATATGGTCCCCCAAGCCTGGCAGGAGTAATTTCTGAGCATAGAGCCAGAAGTAACCCCTGTGCGCTGCCGGGTGTGACCCAAACACCAAAAAACAATAACAAAATACAAATACCCTACTCCTTGTTCTATGGCTCTGGCCCCCTATTTTGTTTTTTTTTGACCCACATATAAGAGCATTTGATTTTCATCTCTATTTTCTTTTTCTTTTTTTTTTTTTAATCTGGAGACTCTTTGTGATTCACAGGATACAACCTGATTTCACATCATGCAAATGAGCACTCAACTCACTGTTCTCTCTCTCTGTCTCTCTCTCTCTCCGTCTGTCTCTGTCTTCCTCTTCTATCTTTCTGTCTCTGTCTTTCTCTTCTCTCTCTGTGTCTCTCTCTTTCTCTTTCTCTCTCTGTCTTTGTCTCTCTCTGTCTCTGTCTCTCTGTGTCTCTCTCTTTCTCTTTCTCTCTCTGTCTCTGTCTCTCTCTGTCTCTGTCTCTCTGTCTCTCTGTCTCTCTCTCTCTCTCTCTCCCCTCCCTTTCTCCACTTCTATTCTTAATTCTGTAGTCCAGTTCCTTACAGAGATCACAGGTGTGGCAAGAGTTCTCCTGTTCCTGTGGACAAACCACACTGTGTAGGTAGCCTCTGACATCTTTTCTTTTTACTCTACTCTTATGCAATTCCTGTGCAGTTCGCACCAGATCGTGTTTCTCTTCTTTTTCTTTTCTCCTGGATCCTTCAGCTTTTTCTTTCCTCAGTTGTTGACTTTACTTTTTGTCCCCTGAAGGAAATAGAAGCCATTCCTCAGCCTTCCATACATAGCTGGGGTGATCACATAATCCTCCATAGCCAGGTCCCCAGTCATACTCTAACACCTCCCAGGGTGTCAGCCTAGTTTTCTCATCCTCTTCTGAACTTCTGTTTTCCTGTGGCACATTTCTGTCAGCATGTCACCAGGACAGGTGTCACTCATCCCACAGAAATCATCTCATGGTTGATAATATGGTCCCAATAAAAGTCTCATCCAGTTTATATCTGTAACATTTAGTAGAAAGCACATTCACAGGAAGAGCTAATAAAACCCTGTGGAAGAAGACAAGTAAATAAATGTACTCTGCCTGCCAGATATTAAACTGTAGTAAAGTTTCTGTACTTAAAATTGTGCTTTGGTGCTGGAGTGGTGGCACTAGTGGTAAAGCGCTGTCTTGCCCGCACTAGCCTAGGACAGACTGCGGTTTGATCCCCAAGCATCCCTCCCATATGGTCCCCCAAGCCAGAATCTATTTCTGAGCGTATGGCCAGGAATAACCCCTGGGTGTGGCCCAAAAACCAAAAAAAAAAAAAAAAAAAAAGGTGCTTTGAGCACCTGAAGACCAACCAAAAAAAAACAAAACAGAACAAAACAAAAAACGCTTTGTAAAGTTTGAAAGCCAGATTATGTGAAAGTGATGGGCGAGAAGCACTTCTTCAAAATTGAAAGTCAGGGGCCTAAGTGATGGTAATGTGGCTTGGCTCCCAAACAGCCAACTTGGGTTCAATCCCTGTCATTCCATATGATCTCTCACACCTGCTAGGAGTCCAGAGTCAGGAGTAACCCCTGACCACTACTCATGTGTTCTCCCCCACCCCCAAACAAAACGACTTAAAGCCAGATGAAACAATGAGCCCAGGTATCATTTGTATTTGTAATGGTGCAAGTACACAGTAAAGAATTATCACAGAGCCTTGGCAATGAACACTGCGTACAACTTTATGGTAGACAGCATAAGAGCATTGGATGTGAAGACTTTGCTCATCATCTGGTCATATAGTTAAGAATGATCTCAGTACAGTCATTTTAGTTAGTAAAGCAGCATTGTTTGGTCTGGCCTCCCCACTTTTTCCCTCCTTCCCTTGCCTTTAACAGTGCTGGGCTCATAGTGAGAGCAGAAAGCAGCTTTCTCCTCCCCTGCCACATGGAGCCATTTTAGCCCTTGCCTGGGAAAGGGGCACGTCAGGCAACCAGCAATCTAAGACAGAATTACTTAGACCGAAGAAAGCACAAAAGGTGTGTGTACATGCTGTACATGCTGATCATGCAGTAGTAGGCTGTGATTCCATCCATGACACTGCACCATCACCTAAGCACCATCAGGGCAATCCCTGAACACTGATCTAGGAGAAGCCTCTGAACACTACTGGTGTGACCCAAAAGCAAACAAAACAGTCAGACTTACTTAGCAGTCTCTAAGCCATTGTATGTTTTTGACTGTTGCCCTGGGTCTCTAATGTGATGTCTGAATTGATTTAGTATGACCTGAATAGCTCATGAGCTGATTCTAACTGTGTTCGTTAGAGTGCAAATGAATCTAATCTTGAAAACTGCATTTTACAAATTACAAATTTACAAATCACAAATTTTTGTTATTATACCAAGAGTTATTAGTGAAGATAACTAAACTATTGTAGTTGCCAGTATACCACTAGAAAAAATGTAAAAAAAGAATTTTTTTTCAGTACTATAACTAAAACCACTCAAACATCTGTCTTATCATTGATTTCTTTTGGGGGAAAAAAGGCTCAGTTAACAAATAATAGTCTGATGACATCATTTCGATGACATCGTTTTTGAGAGCTGTAAGAGACCTGTGCATCATATGCAGTTAGATCGAGCTTACCTCTGGCTTGGCTTGTTTGCTTTTTTTCTTTGGGCAGCTCAGGTTGGGAAGCTATCTTTGACTCTTCACTTTCCTTCACGCCTTCAGCAATAAATCATTCATTTAACTCCCAAATAGACCTCAATACATTTCAACCACCTTCTTCGCATCTCCAAATCTAAACTCTTCTTCTCTCACATCTGGGATCTATGGGCTTCTCCATTCGTTTTTCACATCCTTGTACCTCTTGTTCCCTACCAAACTTATGTTTTGGAGCTATTCTTGGTGATGCTCAGAGATCATACCTGGTAGAGCTCATGGAATCACATGTAATGTCAGGGATCAATCCCTGTTCTTCCATGTGCAAGGCATAAGCCCTACCCACTCTATTATCTTCCAGCCCCTCTTTACCAAACTTTTATTTATTTATTTTGGTTTTTCGGCCACACCCGGTGATGCTCAGGGTTTACTCCCAGCTATGTGCTCAGAAATCGCTCCTGGCTTGGGGGACCATATGGGACGCTGGGGATTGAGCTGCAATCCGTCCTAGGCTATCACCAGCAAGGCAGATGCTTTACTTTTCTGCGCCACTGCTCCGGCCCCTTTACCAAACTTTTAAAACCTAAATTGGATTCTACCCCAATTTAGACCCTCATGTGACTTTTTTTTTTTTTTTTTTTGGTATTGGATTTTAGACCAGGTCAGCAGCACTCGGGTTACTCCTGGCTCTGCGCTCAGAAATCACTTCTTGCACGCTCGGGGATCATATGGGATACCAGAGAGTGAACCACATATAAGCCAAATGCTCTAACCACTGTAATATTGCTCTAGTCCCCTCACATGACTTTTAAAATGCATTTCAAATCCTAACTGTGGACCTTGTGTGATTTGGCCCTACCTCTTACTAGAATCATTAATTTGAACAAGCTGGATTTCTTGCTTCTTTGCTATCTGACTTCTTTCCCTGTTAAGTTTCACTGTATTATATACTATTTGCACAGTTCTTTCAGATGATACAAGATAATTACTTCCATATGCTAATTCTGTTTTTGTTTGTTTGTCTGTTTATAGTCTATATCCCATGGTGCTCAGAGCTTATTCCTGGCTCTTAGCTCAGGGATCACTTTTGGTGGTTCTTGGGGTTCCTATATGGTCCCTATAGGGTACCGGGAATTGAACCTGGGTCAGCTGCATCCCAGGCAATCACTTTACCTGCTCTACTATCAATCTGGCCCTCATTTACTAAGTCCAAATTTTCTATGCAGCATGTGGAATCCCTTATAGTCAATCAGTCATACCTCTGTAGGTCCCCAGTTTTCACCACTTTTGGTGTACATAGTGTATTTTGATGCATCTTGAACTCTGCTACTTGGAAGGTAGCAAGAACAAAGAAGAAATCTTGCTGAGCATAATGATCTCCTCATGCTTTCTTCCAGTTGGCCAACGTGAAGGAAAAAGTGAAGGATGTGCCTACCCTTCTGGCCAGATTCAATGAGATCTATTGGAAACTCCAAGACAGTGGCCAAGTGACTGCCTGCACTTTGGACGATCTGCTCTGCCATATCCCCAGGGACAGGAACTCCCACATGGTCCTGTTCAATAAGAGGACAGTCAGCCGCCGTACCTTCCAGCCACTCAACCAATCCCTGTGGGCTGAGTGACCCAAGGTCCACAGCCATGAATGGGAAGGAGACCAGCCTCTGGTAATGGAATAGTCTGAGGCCTCAGACTCCAGCAGACATGCTGGATAACACCTGATTTTGTCCTTCTATATTCAAGTTTGTGAAGGGCCTGCTACTCACCTGAAAAGTCAGTATGTTTGCTGTGCTAAGGATCTATATTGAAGCTAGTAGGAAGCTTGGCTCTCAGATAAGACACTTATTGGAATTGTAGAAGATTTTATTTTTAATTTGGGGCACACCCAGCAGTGTTAAGGGATTATTCCTGACTCTGCTCTCAGGAATCATTCCTGGTGGTGGTCTATGGCCTGCCAGAGATGAAACCTGGGTTAGCCAAGAACAAGGCAAGCATCCTAGCCACTGAACTACCGCTCTGGTTTTGGTTGCTGAAGAATCTTGAAGAAACATGTCATAGTCTCCAGGCCAATGAATACCTATGGGGAGGAATTTCTCTGTGATTGATTCATTTTCAAGGGAGTAGCCACTTTTGTTACCACTTGAATTATGGGAGGTCTGAATTTCTATTCCTCCATATTAAAAAAGAACCCATCAATTTTTTTTTCCTGCCTTTGTCATCACTTATTTGGCACCCTAAACAGGAGCCTTGTGAATCTGCATTTTGATTTTAAATTTTCATGGAAAGTTAAACAAGGCCAAATTTTATCTAGAATGAAATAAAAAGACTCCTGAGAAAGCTTCTTGTGGTTATGTTTTGTTTTCTTAACATCACAAAAAAAACCCAAAATCAATATTTAGTTATTAGAACTTACTTAGCTAAGTAAGCCCAAAGGATGAAGACTGCTTTGGTAGTGGGCAAACCATATTCTCAAATGCCAAGGAAAAACATATCAGTGTTTTCTGTTATTGTTTTCTATATGGGTCCTAAATACTTTGTCTTACAGTTCACAGCATCTGTTAATGATTTTTCTTTTCTTGTTCATTGGTATATTGCTTTTATTACTTTTCTATAAAAATAAATGTGTCATAAGTTCAGAGTGGTAGTACAACAGATAGGTCACTTGTCTTGCAGGTGGCTAACCTAGGTTTGATCCCCGATAGTCCATATGGTCCACCACTGGTGTACTTTCCTAGAAATAAGTGTCAGGGGAGCAGATCAAAGCTTTCTCATGCTGGCTCCACATTGGACTCTGATGAAAACAGGCCCTGCAGAAAAATACATCCATCTCTCTCCATTGTGCCTTTTGTTTACAGCATGGTTTTACTGTGCTCCAGCTTCTCAGCAGTTTTCTTGAGCACCACCAACCTTTTTGTGAAGTACTACTTCAAAAACTAGCTGACCTCAATGTCATTGTTCTGAGACCAGAATCAACTTTAGAATCAGAAAATTTTAGATGAGGGGGGCTGGAGTGGTGGCGCTAGAGGTAAGGCGTCTTCTTTGCAAGTGCTAGCCGAGGACAGACCACAGTTCAATTCCCAGGTGTCCCATATGGTCCCCCAAGCCAGGAGCGATTTATTTCTGAGTGCATAGCCAGGAGTAACCCCTGAGCATCACCAGGTGTGCCCCCATCCAAAAAAAAAAGAGAGAAAACAAAAATAAAAGAAAGAAAGAAAATTTTAGATGAGGAGGAATCTTTCTGAGCTTCCTCATTTAACTCCATCTTTCAGGCCAAGAAAATGACAAGTCCAAATGATGCAATTAGTTTCAGAGTTGGACATAGAGGAGCTAAGATGGAAATCATGTTCGTAGTCTTGAGAGAGTGTGCTCCACTCTTTCTGAGAAGTAAAAGATTTCAGAGAGAATACTAAGCACTTCCATGGCTGCAAGTGGTCATGGACTTGCCTGTTTTCTCTTGTTCAACAGGGAATAATAACCTGCCTGTAGTCTTGCTGTGAGAATGAATGAGCAAGAAGAGCCATGCAGGGCCAACATAAATTGCTGTGTAAACAGCAACGATTACTATTGCTGGCATTTGAAATGTTTGCCCCTAGTTGAAGAATGAAAATCAAATTCTTATTCTTTTTGCTCAGAAGTAGAAAAGTAATTTATTGCCACCATTATTTTATTTTTTACTCTGCCTTTCCTTCCCTCTCTTGGTATTGCAGTTAGTGTCTTGGTATTGCAGTTAGTCTCTCTCTCTCTCTTTCAAATGCACACACACACACACTCACACACACACACACACAAACAACTAACTGTGATCCCACATCAGAGACCATAGAAGAGAGCCTTCCCCACACAGGGCAAGATCACTTGGGCACTGTGACCCAACTTGTGGCCTTATACTTGCATGACCAGCATTATAACTCCTGAACTTTATATCCCAGTCCTACAGAGGCATTTTTTTTTATTCATGCCGTATGAGCATTACCGCATTTAAAGAAAATTTCTCTGCCTTCCTAGACTCTTAATTGTTTCTTGGATGTCTGTTGTTCTGACGGGAAAAAAAATATGTATTTCTCTAGCTTCAAAGTCTTAGGGAATAATAAGTCATACTTCCTGTCCCCAGCTTATGTCTTATCTTCTTCAACATTCACAAAGTACGTTCAAGTGGCTATTATGCCCTGTGTGAAAATGACGCTGATTGTTAACTAACAACCTTTCATTAGCCAAAAAAAAAAAAAAAAAATTAAATAAATAAATAAATAAAAGGAAAGAAAAAGAAGAAAAGGAAAGAATTTTGTGAGCAATAAATAGAATGACCTTTACAAGTCTCACTGCTCTGAGCAGACATCATTCTAGTTGGCTGGCCCTGCTCTTAGCTCCCAGAAGTTTTTCTGCAGAAGTAACTAATGTGTGGAGGGTGTACCCCAAAAGCACCATTTTGAAGATGAGAAAAAATTGTAAAGTACACTCATCATAGAGACTGGAGCAATAGTACAGCTGGTAAGGTGCTTGCCTTGATGAGACTAACCAGGGTTGATCCCCCAGCAACCCATATGGTCTCCTGAGCCTGCCAAAAGTGATTCCTTGTGCACAGTGTAAAGAGTAATGCCTGAGGAGCCAGAGAGATAGCATGGAGGTAAGGCGTTTGCCTTTCATGCAGAAGAACGGTGGTTCAAATCCCGGCATCCCATATGGTCCCCTGTGCCTGCCAGGGGCAATTTCTGAGCATAGAGCCAGGAGTAACCCCCGAGCACTGCCGTGTGTGACCCAAAAACCAAAATTATAAAAAATTAAAAAAATAAAAAAAAATCAAATTATTGTGGCCAGAGAGATAGCACAGTGGTAAGGCATTTGCCTTAGACACAGAAGGACGGTGGTTGGAATTCCGGCATCCCATATGGTCCCCCGAGCCTGCCAGGAGCGATTTCTGAGCATAGAGCCAGGAGTAACCCCTGAGCGCTGCTGGGTGTGACCCAAAAACAAAAAATAAAAGAGTAATGCCTGAGCACAGCTGGGTGTAGCCCAAAAACAAACAAACAAACAAAAAGGACACAAAAAAGGGGTATATTCACTGTAGTTTATAATGAGTATCTCATAGTTTCAAATTTGGTCATTTCTTTGGAAAATTGTGTTTCTTTACAATTGATGATTTGGTTAACACATCTTATTCTTTGGTAAGTTGCTTAAATCATGTGCCTATATGATAATTAATAAGAATATATGATCTTCAGAACATCTTGCTTTCCAACAATTTTTTTCATTTGTTGATTGTTTTCTTTTACTTTGTTTTCTTTTACTGTAAATGTATTACTCCAGAATACCAAAATTCTATAGCAACAATACCATATGAGAGAGAAAGCTGGAGCACTATCTTATTATTAAAGAGTTACCTCTTTAATACTATCAGGGTGGTGTTCTGGTATCCAATGCTATACCAAAACTGCTCCAACTCATGGAATCTTTAAAAAAAATTTATTTAAAGCATTGTGATTTTCAAAATTATTAATAATTGAAGGAGATTTTGTTTTGTTTTGTTTTGGGGCCATACCTGGTGGCCCAGGGATTACCACTGATTCTGAAATCACTCCTGGCAGGTTCAGGGGACCATATGGGATGCTGGTAATCAAACCCGGGTCTGTCCAGATTTGTTCCCATACAAGGCAAGTGCCCTACCGCTGTGCTATCATCATAGTGAGTTTTAAACATAGTGTTTCAGCACCAATCCCACCCCCAGTGTCAAAGACTCTTCCTAACCATCTCATTATTCCCCGTGTGTGAGAATGTTCACACACATACACACACACACACACACACACACACACACACACACACACACACACACACACACAGTCTTTTATTATTATAGCCACCTTTGTAAGTTTGGTTGTCAAAATTTCAGTCTCATGATTTCAGGTTGACTTCGTGGTTTGGATATTTAGTTCTGTCCTTATTAGCACCTATGTACTTGAATCCCCTTGACCCCTCCCCCTTGTTATTTCATATCTGTCTTTCTCCTTCACTCTAGTTCTTTCTTTATCCTCAATACAAGGAGCCAAGAGTAGCACATGGTGTCTTGACACACCCACATCGTTTTATTAGTGTGGCTTATCTTGAATTGGATTAGGTAGGCTCAGCCAGTGATTCTTTCTCAGGATCTCAATTATGGATAAGTGTGGTGGGCCCTAGACACACCTCCAAAACTTTCTCACTTCACAGTTTCAGCACATGATGGAACTGTTTTGGGTGTTCCCCATGCCATCAAAACTTGAGTATTTTTCAGCCTACATGAGTAAAACTTTTCTGTCATTCTGTAATAAATGGAAAATCAAATGTGTCACTGGTATTCCCTATAATCCTCAGGGACTGCTGAGGATTGTTGAACTGCTCACAGAACCTTCAAAAAAAATTATTAAACTGAAGGGTGTATGCCCCCACTTACTTCTTATCCCAAACATTATTTCCTTTGAATTTTTTAAATGTACCCCAAGGAGAGCCCCATTCAACTGATGAATGACACTTTTAAGAAGGTGCTCAAGCTTAGAAAATAGTTATTTCGCCTTTCTGGGTAAACATTGATAAAGAATGGGTAGTAACCTCATTGAATGAAAAGGCTTTGGTAATATTTCCAGAGATGGCAGCCCCACCAAAAAACAATGGGTCCCATTACACCTCACCGGAACTAGAATTCACCAACACTCAGAAAGGCCTTTAGCTCTTTCAACACAACATGAAGACACATGAGAGAACTAATTGTAAGATGAGAAGCTGCTCTCAGAAACTCCTGCACCTAGGTCACCCCTAAATAATAGTGTTCTTGTCTTGTAGCCCTTTGATGCTTCAGTTTCAAGATAAGGAAGGAAGGAACCCTCCCCTTTTTTTTTCACTTTTTTGCTTGGTTACTCTTTTGACTATTTGTATCAGTCACCATATTGCTGGTTAAACTGTGTGTTCTACCACGAACAGCTCTCCTTTTGCTTTAACCCCATTGCAAACAGAAATGATTTTGTTCAGAGAAGTCTATGAAAAAGGAATTTGGATGGCCTGGATTCATATGACAGTGCTCAGTGAAAAAAATGTTTAACAACTTGTTTTCAAATTATGTGTATATGCACAAATGTTCTAATGATTTTGCTCAGAGAAGTCTATGGAAAAGAAACTTGGATACTCTAGACTCATATCACAGTGCTTGATGTAAGAATGTTAGCAATTTGTTTTCAAATTGTGTATATCTGCAGAAATTTTCTAATGTGTATGTTCAGAGAAGTCTATGGGAAACGTTTTTGTGATATGCATAATACATGGATATGGCAAAAGCTGGTTGTTTTGAGATTGATGTATGCACAATTTAACCTATAATGCTTTTACAGCCAAGTCTATTCTCACTAGCAGTCTTTCTTAAGAATTAGAAATTGACTGATCAACTCTGTAATTGTCTGCATATGTGTATGTGAGGTGGCCACCTTTATGTTTGTAGTCAATACTTATGTCTCTCTGTACTATACCTAATGTCTGTTTGTGTTGTACATAAGCATAGCATTCCCCTCTCCTCCCTTTTGGTGCAAAGCCTTTTCTCTGTTTTACCTGTGCTACCCTATCCCAGATTTATTGCTTTCCCTATTAAATCCCATTACCCCTACAACTCAATACCCCTTTTAGCCTTGCATCACAGTGAACTGCCACTCATGACCAGAATAAACACATTAATCAGCTTTTTCGAGTTGCCCTGACTCGGGGACTAATCTAGGTCTCTAAGACCACCCAGCAGTTGCAGGAAATCATTGACACTTCCATTGCCCCTCAGACTGCTTTCAACTGAAAGATTACATGGTTAGCTGAAGTAGTCCTCAGAATCAATCTACCTTAGACTTGATCACAACAGACTGGGATGAGGTGAGGGGATATATGTATTTATTTATGTGTATTTCTTGGGGAACAATGTGATTATTATACCTATATATCAAGGGTAGTGGAGAATAGTATCAACTGAGGGATAGATACTACACCTAGCCAACTTTGTGACAATATATTTTTTTCTTTTTTCATAATCCCATTAAAATGGAATGTCTTACCGAAAGAAAGGAGTTCCTGATCATTAGATCTAGCAACTCAAAAAGTCTAACATTGCAGATGGGTCCTAAACCCTGAATATTTGTTATATTGGCTTGACTTAAGTTTCAGTTGCTCCAAGATTGGATAGTGTATACACCCCAAAATATGGGTTCCACTGAGGAATTTAGATGGAATCGAGGCAGGCTTTGTACCACCCTGGCAATGACAGGGAACCAGGGCAGGCTTCGTGCCAATCTGGCAACAACTTAAAACTTGACAGTCCAATAGCTCAAGTCTGATGTCTGAACAACAGTCCCCAATTGAGAAGGTTCATGCAGTGGTCCTCAAACTATGGCCGGCGGGCCACATATTTTATTTGTATCTGTTTTGTTTCTTTATTGCAAAATAAGATATATGCAGTGTGCATAAGAATTCATTCATAAGTTTTGTCCTTACTATAGTCAGACCCTCTAATGGTCTGAGGGACAGTGAATTTGGCCCTCTGTTTAAAAAGTTTGAGGACCCCTGGTAAGATTAATTAAAGACTGGCCTGAAGCTTGTAGTTGTAAGGTATGACCAAATGCTTTCTGCAAAAGACCACCCTGCTCTAAAACTGTCTAAGTTAAAAGTTTTTATCCCAGGTTTTACTGTGCCTATGCAAAATAACAGCCATCTTTATCATTTTCATTAAGCTCTGATATGAAGTTCTTGCCTCATGCTGAGGACTATAGAACATGACTTAAACAATATTTTGTGGTTAGCAAGCAGAAAAGAGAGGATTGTTGGATAACATCCTGTTTACCCAAAATAAAGACTTTCCCCAACCCCCTCTTTTCTCTTTACCCACACTTTTTTTTTACATGAAAAAAGACCCACCTATACTAGATTAACACAAAATACTTCTGTCTGTCACCATCTCGTTGTGAATTGAGTTTGTCATTAAAGAGGTCAGTTTGGTGTGCTCTATGCCATGAGGTTGGAATTCACCCCATATCCATGCTTTTTTTTTTTTTTACCATTTTAGTATCTCAGTTTATTAATTCCCAAAGCGACCCTGCTCCAGACCTATTCTCCTGAGATTGGATTACAATAAGTGAGCCTTTACACCCAGGAGCCAGTGTCTTTAGAAGAGCAGCCACAGCTGTTGTCCCTTTTGTCACCTTGTCCCAGGAGTTCCATAATGTAACCTCCACTCAGTCAGAGCCCATCCTGATTCAGAGGGAGGAAGCATACACGGCATCTTTCCATGGAAGGAATATCAAAGATGGTATTTCTAACCATTTCTAACCTTTCTAACTACTACAACTTTGTTTTCTCAGTCTGCTCTCTAAATCTCCCTCCTACTACTGCTTTTTTAGTTAAAGCCATAAGCCTAGCTTCTCCGCACTCTTTTTTTTTTTCTTTTCTTTTTTTCTTTTTTGGGCCACACTCGGTGACGCTCAGGGGTTACTCCTGGCTACGCACTCAGAAATTACTCCTGGCTTGGGGGACCATATGGGACACTAGGGGATCCAACCACGGTCTGTCCTAAGCTAGCTCGGGCAAGGCAGAGCCTTACTGCTTGCACTACCACTCCGGCCCCCTCTCTGTATTCTTCTATATTACAGCCTGAATGATGTTGCTTAAAACCAATTTTTCCTCCCCCAACCCCTATTTTTAAACTCCTGGAGGGCTCCTCATTTCTATGGATAAAGCTCAGATTCTCCAATTGTTTCAAAGGCCTTTCAAAAACAGGTCCAGGTTAGTCCATCCCTGGTGACTCCATACTCCCTTTTCTCTTCTTTTTTGTTTTTGTTTAGGGTCCACACCCAGTGATGCTCAGGGCTTACACCTGGCTCTGTGCTCAGGGGTCACTCCTCATAGGGTACTGGGAATCATATATGGTACTGGGGATCAAACAAGGTCCCACTGCATGTAAAGCAAATGCCTTAGCTTGTGTGCTATTTTTCTGGCCCCTCTTTTATTCTATATTTTTAATTATAGGAGCCATTCCTGGATGTGCTCAGAGGTCATCAGGCCCATGCCTGTTGATACTTTCTTCCATAGGGTACACCAGGATGCAATGGGCAGGCAGAACTAAGTTGAATTGAAGGCCTCACACATTGCTAGGCATGTGTTTTCCAGCCTCTAATAGAAACTTTGACCTAATTCATCATAATATTACTGGGAAATTAATAATGGTTAACACTTACCTCATTGAATGTGGAAGACTAGAATTTACCTTCAGTTCTCTGGATCCTTGCTGATCCTCTGCTGTAAAGCAATGGAAAGGAGAGAGCAAGGGAAAGTGTCTTGACCCCTCGCCTAACTTCTGGGCAGGCTTTCTAGGGGATCTTGTCAGGATCTACTGCTGGGATCCCTGTCTCTGCCTTCTGTCTCTCTTCAGAAGTGCCAGCCTCTGAGGTTGACCACAATTCCAGGCCTCCACTGTAGTCTCAGGCATTTGACTTAAGATCACTCAAACAGAACCATGTAGTATGTTCTAATATATATATATATATATATATATATATATATATATATATATATATATATATATATATATATGTAATTTGAAATCTGTGGGAGCTTAGGCAACATATGGGAAAACAGCACAGAGCTTGATGAAAATAACCCAAGATTCACATTTATTTCTGGCAATTTCTTACAAATTTGATGGGAAACTTTAATTAAATTAGTTTCAAAATTAATCAGTAGATTACATAGTCATTTTTTAAATCACAAAAAGCCAAAATCAACAAGCAGTAAAATTCGATATGCATCATTAAAGGATGAGAAACCAAATCATTGTATGATCCTGAGGGGACCATTTCAGAAAGTGAAAATAAAAGGCATTTTGTGTGTGTGTTTATAGTTTTTTTGTTGTTTGCCTTAGTTTTGGACTCACATCCAGTGGTACTCTCAGCCCAGTGCTTGGAAATAGCTCCTAGTAGTAGGGAAACATGTGATACTAAGGCTCAAACCCTCCAGCATACTATCTCTTTGACCAAAAACTAAAGATTTGGAGGCCAGAGAGATAACATGGGTGGGGCATTTGCCTTGCATGCAGAAGGATGGTGGTTCAAATCCCGGCATCCCATATGGTCCCTCGAGCCTGTCAGGAGCTATTTCTGAGCGTAGAGCCACGAGTAACCCCTGAATGCTGCCGGGTGTAACCTAAAAACCTAAAATAAATAAATAAATTTTAAATGAAAGAAATAAAACAGTACTGCATAACACATAGATCTAGGAGTGAAGCAGGCTAAAATGGCATTCCCTCTAGGAATAGCTTTTGAACCAAAATCAACTAATGATGGTGTAATTCTAACTGAAATGTCTTTTATCTCTAACTAGGAAGTTAAAACAAAAGGTCTTTTAAAATGTTCTGCGTTTTTTTTTTTTTTGTTTGTTTTTTTGGCCACACCTGGCGGTGCTCAGGGGTTACTCCTGGCTGTCTGCTCAGAAATAGCTCCTGGCAGGCACGAGGGACCTTATGGGACACCGGGATTCAAATCAACCACCTTAGGTCCTAGATCGGCTGCTTGCAAGGCAAACACCGCTGTGCTATCTCTCCGGGCCCAAATGTTCTGTTTTTTAACCAGAGCTTACATTCTGCAACTGGAATAATATACAGTGAATGACAAATAAGTACATGGTCCCTGCAGGGATCAATAATAAGCACACGTGTTCCTGTCTTGCCATGGCTTGTGCAATAAGTGTCATTCTGTGAATGCCACAACTTTCTCAACTGGATCTTCCTCTTCTCCCAATGTATGCAAGACAGCCAACTCGCAGAGAAGAGGAATACCCAGTCCCTGCCTGGGGCATGGGCTAATAAGCACATTAGCATACTGACTCAGAGCCCCTCTTATTTTCTAGTTTCAAATATATGGAATTCCCTTATCCCAGTACTTCCAAGATCTCAATGTGAGATTAATACTGGACACAAGACTACTCAGAAAAAGATTGAAATGCTGCTAAATTGCACCCCCCAACCTACCCACCTGCCTTGCTCACTTCTCCTTGCTTCCAAGGGCTGGTGCTTCTGAGGCTGCATTTTACCCACTGGATGGTGGACAGTGGGCTGGGGGAAGAAAGAACCACGAACCACATGTCTGGTTAAAGATCAGTATCACAGCTGAAATATTCCAAAGTTGGATGCTTCTGGATAGAACCTAATTTAATCAGGCTCCAAGAGAAAAGAGTCCTGGAACCTTGACTGGGCCCAGACATCAAGGCATCAGTGCAAGTCTGCCTGCAAAACATCGCAGTGAATGATCATCCTGGGTCTCTCTCCTGGCCCATGACAGGGCCATCTGTTCATGAGAAGAGCCCGGTGCCACCCCATTGGTGTCCTAATTGCCCTCACGCCCAGCCAGCAAGTGCATCCTGTTGAATTCCCAGTAACTCACAAAGAAAGGGTTCTCCTTTGTGAACAGCTGCTTCAAAATCTTGAATTGGTTTTAAACCTATGACTGGGGCCGGAGAGGTGGCGCAAGCAGTAAGGTATCTGCTGTGCCCACGCTAGCCTAGGACCGACTGTGGTTCAATCCCCCGGCGTCCATATGGTCCCCTGTGTCAGGAGCGATTTCTGAGTGCATAGCCAGGAGTAACCCCTGAACGTCACCGGGAGTGACCGAAAAACCAAAAAAAGAAAAACAAAACAAAACAAAAAGCTATGACTGCATGTCACATTCCCAGCAGCTAAGGAGCATCATTTCCTGGTGTGTCCCACTGTACACGTTAGCTGGCCATTCTGGTTCAGGAGAACTAAGATGCTCTTCTGGCTTACAGCTGGAAATGACAGGGTATGTCATAAAGTCATTTTAAAAGTTCTAGTATTTTTGGGGTGCAGGATTGCTGCATAAATATTCCAAAGAGAATTCCACTTGAGAAGCTAGAAGAGATCCAGAAAACTCAACAAGACTTTTGGACTGAAGGATTTGTCTCTATAAAACCACAGGGAACAGAGGAAAACTCATTTCTCATTTAGGTGCTTATACTTAACTCACTTGACACACTAGTGCTTAGAAACTTTATTGCACGTATGCAAAAGAACTTTCAGCAGACAGCAGAGGGCGCTCAAAGTCACTATTTTTAAAAGACTAATTTCCAAAAGCATCTCCCTTTTTCTAGACTTCAGAGACAACAGCACTCTGCACTCCTAACTGCACAGGGAAGACAGCCTTCACCAGACCGTTGGGGAAATAGGAAGCCTTGCCCTTGCCCAGGAATAAGCTGGAAAGATGGAGCTGAGAGAGAGATAGAGAGAGAGAGAGAGAGAGAGAGAGAGAGAGAGAGAGAGAGAGAGAGAGAGAGAGAGAGACAGACAGACAGACAGACAGACAGACAGGCAGGCAGGCAGGCAGGCAGGCAGGCAGGCAGGCAGAGACAGAGACAGACAGAGACAGAGACAAAGAGACAGAGAGAGACAGAGAGAGACAGAGAGAAGGAAGAAAGAAAGAAAGAAAGAAAGAAAGAAAGAAAGAAAGAAAGAAAGAAAGAAAGAAAGAAAGAAAGAAAGAAAGAAAGAAAGGAAGGAAGGAAGGAAGGAAGGAAGGAAGGAAGGGAAGGAAGGAAGGAAGAAAGAAAGAAAGAAAGAAAGAAAGAAAGAAAGAAAGAAAGAAAGAAAGAAAGAAAGAAAGAAAGAAAGAAAGAAAGAAAGAAGCTAGAAAGAAATGAGTGAGGGGGGAGGGAAATGTATTCAAGTACCTCACATGAGATACTGTTTCCTCCTAAATGAAGAACAAAACTACAATAAATAGCCGTTACTTACTAAAATTGCATTAGTACATGAGAAGAGTGAAAGGGAATTAGGATTTCAATTATTTCTGCTGTCTTTCTGCCCAATTCACACTTACTAAAGATAGTAAGTTGACTCAGGGAGGATCTATTTTTTTTTAAGCATTTTATTTAAATCATTCTTTCTTAAGCGGGCCACACCAGGCAGTGCTCAGGGGCTACTCCTGGCTCTGTGTTCAGAAATCACTCCTGGAAGGCTCTGGGGATCATATGGGATCAAACCTGGATCTGTCCCAGATCGGCCATGTGCAAGGCAAATGTTCTACTGCTGTGCTATCTCTAACTTCTAAGAGAGAAGGATTTCGGTATCCTGTTTTTTTATTTTTTTAGGAATAGATTAAAGACCAGATCTTTGTCATCACATATCTTTAACATGTATTGAGAGGTCACAGAGTACTTTTACTGCCTTGGGAATAGGGATAGAAATCTGCCTGACACATTTTTTGTTTGCTTGTTTGTTTGTTTTGGGGTCATACCTGGTGGCACTCGGGGTGTACTCCTGGTTCTCACTCAAAAGTCACTCCTGGCAGACTGAGTGCAAGGCAAAAGCCCTACCACTGTGCTATCTCTCATGCCCAGCCTGACACATTTTAAAAAGAATCTAGTGCTTGAAGGAGGAAGAGTACAAAAGCTCTTTTCTTTGCCCAAGACATTAGTTCAATTGAAAAACTTTGCATGTGATTGCTCATGTGAAAAGTTGCACAAATTGCTGTCATGGGAGAAATGTGATGGACATACGAGCTGCTCCAACTAATTTATTTCCTTGCACAGGGGAGAAAGCTTAAGTCTGGCGGTAATGGGAGAGCGGAAAGGTTTTTCACCTTGCTTACTTTTTTTTGTTTGTTTGGTACCCCAGGTGGGACACGTCACCTTGCTTACTTTTTCCCAGTTGGCTTATTCTGATCTCTCCCAAAATGAGAGCTTTAGGATAAGAGGAAGATGAGACTGAAAGTCAACCTCTGTTTATCCTAAGTTCCAGTAAAGTTGCCCTGATTCTGAGTCAGTGAGTGAGAGAGTGAGAACACAGGAAGCCAAACTCCGTCACCAAAGAGCCCAAAAAAGGGACCTAAAATATTTTTTTCTAAGGGAGAAGGGTTAAGAAAATGATGGGGAAGAAACAAAATAGAAGAACAGAAAAAGAAGAAAGAGGAAGTAGGATTCACGAAGGGGAAAAAAAGTAAGACATTGGGCTATTGAAATATGAATTGAAGACAAAATTGCCTTCCATCCATGAGACCAGAAAACTTTCATGCAGATACAAAGACTCACAGGATGTATTTATCTCACAACCTTCAAAATGGGTCAGGTTTCTATGTGATGGCCACAATAGGGAACTGGTTATTCTCTGTTTCCTGCCCTGTGCTCCCAGGAGTTTTTCACCTAAAAGGATTCCAACAGTAATCAATAATTTGTAAGTCACCTCCACACTCACAAAGCAAAATGTGGAATGGATATGATATGACAGAGAGATTTTAAAAATAGACCCAAAGAATCATTGCAAATCAAAGGGCTACAACTATGGGATTATACTTGTTCTTAATGGGGCCAAATTAGGTTCAGTATTTCAGCTTCAGGGAGAAGCAAATGTAGAATGTATTGGGAGACTCAGAGTCCAGAGCTACTGTCCTCATTCATTTGATGGCTAATGGCTCAGCCCTCCTCTTTGCCAGGATGGATTCTGTGCAAGTGAGTTTCATGTCACCGACTCCCTATTTGCCATGCACGAGAACTCTCAGTAGACATGCCTGCATGTGGCCCTCCATCCACACCATCCAGGAAGGACTAAAACTTTGCTAACTCAGCATGAATATAGACACAGTTCTAGCGACTCAACTCTGGACTTGTAAAGTTAACCAGGTGTTTGTCAACGAGATGGTATTTTATTGATATTGAGATAAACCACAGGGAGGGCTAGAGCGGTAGTACAGTGGGAGGGCATTTGCCTGGCAAGTGGCTGACCCAAGACAGATGCGGGTTTGATCCTGGCATCCCATATGGCCCCCTAGCCAGGGACGATTTCTGAGCGCAGAGCCAGGAGTAACCCTTGAGCACTGCTGGGTGTGGCCCTCAAACAAAAACAAACGAAAAGAGATAAACCATATAACTGTGTGGGAAATTGCACATATTATAGAATTTTCCCCATCTTTCCCCCCCACCCCGATCCTTTTTCTCCCCTAGTCAATGTGCCGACACCATACCAGCTCAGTGGGGACATAGAGAATGATTGTTGTTTCCTTCTCTTGCCTCCATCAGTTGTTGCATGTGAAAACTTCATTGGCAATGAAGAGATCAACCAATAAAAACTTTCTTTCACAACAGAACTGTACTTCAACTTTTCAGTTCATCCAACAGAGAATATCCAGAGAAAAAAGATTCAAAAGAATGACATGCATTTGCCAAGTTAGCATTTCCAGACATGAATTCAGGTGCCTTCTAACCAGAAACTCCACATCTAGCCTAGCTCTTGGATTTGGTTTGTATCTTCTTTCTTAGCTTGGGTGATGCTTGTGATCATAACATAATATTAAACCATCAGTTATGTGTTTATTGCTTAAATTGGTGCAACCAGTTGTGACTGACTATAGTTGAGGCAATTGACACACAATAGTGACAACAGCACCACAGTGGAGTTCAGCCTTTGCCTCAGACTCTCTCCTGGGCTCAGGTGACTCTCACTTGGAAACATCTAACCTGCATGCAAATGTGTGGCAGGGCTTTCCTGGCAACTTGTACCTCAACAAAGACTGGGAAATGAAATCTCTTGTTCTGGCCACCAGTTCTGGGCAGGCAGATTTCTTTACTTTGGGGAGACATTCGCTGCTCACTCTACTCCCAGTTTCTACACCTATGTGTCTCTGATGGTACTTCCAAAGAAAGAGAAAGGAGAAGTGCGTGTTTGGATGGTGCAAGATCTTAGAAATGGGCTGAGAATTCTTTTAGGAGTGGAGGAGGCATTTCACCCCTTCTGTTTGTCCCAAACACTAAGCGTCAGAAACTACTTACAGAAGTTAAGTACAATTATTGCACTCTGCTAAAATCCTTTTATGTACAAAAGTTCTGAGGAATTTCATACCAGTATCTCAACGTTCTAGAAAAGCTCAAGAGAAAAATAGCTTGAGACAGGACTAGTGGTGACAGAGGGACACTGGCACCCACATAGGCCCTTGGGGGAGGTACAGTGACCTTGTACATCAATTCCACATGCTTCAGTACTCTTGTAACTGTTACCTACATTCTAGTTCTTTTAAGTTTTAAATAATGTGACTAGAAATTTCTTAATTAACCTCCACTGTATTGAATACTGAGGCCCCTCGTATGCCTATATGTGATGAGTTCCCTTACCCAAGGACATGGCAGAGTGTCTGATGAAAGCAAAAATGTAAGGCTCCTTCCACAACTGAAACTCCCTTTTCCCAATTTATTCTGAACCATTTTGCAGACAAGTTGTGGCTCTGAAAGTGATCCTGCCGCTTACTGAATAGTAAATGTCCTTACTGTCTAGTAAAAAGCTCAGATCATGTCATTCCCTCTCTCAAAACCACCTGAGGCGTTCTGTCACAGTGAGAATAACATATAAAATATACTAGGTCAAAGTCTATTCCCATTGAATTCTCTGACATCACCCTCAGACTCTTGCATTACTTCTACTGTATAAATCCCGACCTATATCCTGAAAACCCTTAAGATGTACCTTTTTTGGAGCCCTTGGCTTGGTCATTATCACTGCCTGTTTCCTTAGTCAAGTGTTCTTTCCTCAAAGATATCTTTCTTGACTTCTGAATGCAAATTACAAATCTTCTCCATTCCATCTCTTATCCAGGAATCAGTATACAAAAAGCACTCACTATTGAATTCCATATTTGTTTATTTGTGATTCATCCTCTCTCTAGACACCTGCCTTTGGCCTAAGGACTAAATCACATAGTCTTGTTTTTAGTAAATTTGATTGGGATGTCATCAATCTTATTTATTTCATTTATTTACACACTGTCTTTGACTGCTTTCACTTTAGCATAGCTACAGAGCAGAGTAGCTTCAATAAAGGCTACGTTGTGTGGTTTCAAAGCCCAAAAGATTTGTTACCTGGATCTCTGCATAAAAGCTTGCTTTTTGCTATCAAATGCTTCAAAGTACAAGTGCTTGAAGACAGAGCATTGTTTCTTCTCACTGTTATGACTCTGGAACTCACAATATTGCCTGACACTTATTGGGTGCTTAGTAATACTAATTGAATGATGGACTATATGAATGAGTAAATATCCACATATACCTAAAGAACACTTTTTCAAAATTTAGTCAATGAGTACCCCTGTGTGTTACCCCTCACACAATGAAGACAGAACAATAAATTCAAATGTGCTATGAAGCACATCCTGTGACAGGTGAGGGCCAGATGTTCCATAAACTATAAGACAGTGTCCAGACATGGCAGCTACACAGTGAGGCCTAAGAATGTTTTTCTGAGTAAAGAGACATATGAAGGGAAAAGAACAGAGCATGACTTGATCAATCAACCTATTTGGAGGGAGAAGCATAATAGGAGTTGTCTGAAATAGAACTTGAACAATTGCTTTTCTGCATCAAATAATCACTGTCCTCATCTTTCTGACTTGTATCCCTTTGGCTGTCATTTAATATTTGGAGGAAAACAATGATGATTCATAAATAGTGTCCTCTTTCTGCTGATGTTTTCAGCTCAACTCCTCAAAGGCAGAGGCCAGAAAGATAACACATCTGAGAAGACACTTGTCTTGCCCATGGTTGGCTGGGTTTGATTTCTGGAGCCCCATAAAGTCCTCTGAAGTTGCCAGGAATGATCACTAAGCTCAAAGCCAGAAGTAAGTCCTGCAAGTGCTTCTTCAAACCTATAAATAACTAAATAAATAAACACAAAAGGTGGTTTTAGAAGGGATAGTTGTGATCCAGTAGATGGAAGTTTCCTAGCCTTGGCATCAATGCTATTTGGGGCCAGAGTACTCTTTGGTATGTAAACTATTCAAAGCATATAGGTAATCAATGGTATCCTGTCCTCTTTCCTATGGAAAATAGTAGTGTTTCTCCCATTGCAATAAGCAAAACCTTTCTCCAGGGGTTTACAGCAGGTAAGATGTTTAACCTAGGTTTGATCCCCAAAACTAATTAAGATCCCCTAAGCACCACTTCCCAGGAGTTATCCCTGAGTGCAGAGTTAGGAGTAAGCTCTGAGCACTGCTGGGTATGACCCCAATGTCTCCAGATGTTGACTACTAGATCCTGGGGGATGGCAGAGTCACTCCTGTTAATAGTCACTGCATGAAACAATTTCAGTAAAACATGCTGGAAATCAAATATGTTATCAGCCTGCAAATAGCCTGCTGGATAGATGAGCTCCAAAGCCTCCATTAGGGATCAAGCCTCTGGGCTTGTTTGACT
This sequence comes from Suncus etruscus, assembly GCF_024139225.1. NCBI lineage: Eukaryota > Metazoa > Chordata > Mammalia > Eulipotyphla > Soricidae > Suncus > Suncus etruscus. The sequence continues at coordinate 128,909,016 of NC_064849.1, forward strand.
CCTGAATAGGGTTGCCAGTTTCTTTTAATCTTCAGTGACTCACCACCATGAGTATGATGTCATTCTGGAACTTGAAGTAGAAACCTTAAGTACATCTTCACTTGGCTGCCCAAGTGCCATTTTGTCTTAAGACTCCTGGAGTTGGTGTTACACTGAAATATGCCAAGTGAAATAGGCAAGCAGCCAACAAGCTTCTATTCAGCAATAAAAAGGAATAAGCTATTGATATATGCAGCCAGGAGGATGAATCTCAAAGGCATGGTGCGGAAGGAAAGAAGACAGTCTGAAAAGGTTACATTTTGCCTGCTTCCAGTAAATGGCTTTCTGGAAAAGGCAAAGATGTGATATGAGGACAGATAAGCAGATACCCATAGCCGGAGGTGGGAGAATATCACTACAAAGGTCTAACAGAATGGGAATGATAGAACTACTCCACATCTTGACTTTGTTGGTGGGACATGAATCTATGCATGTAATAAAACTCATAAATTGTTGGCATGCCAACAATTCTTAGTCTTATAATAATAGAATAAAACCCAAAAGTTTGTTCCTGAAGAATAGGTGGGATTTTGGTACTAAGATGTTTTCTTCAAAAAACACCATTTAAAACCATGCTGGATTGTGCTGACCTTGTCAGCCAGCAAGGTTCTATTTGTTTACCTACTACATTCAGGGACCAAAGATATTTCCCCAGTTGACTACCAGGAAGGAACAGGGCCCAGGCTAACCCTTTATTCCTTATAGCTATGCTTTTATACCATCAAAAGAGGGATTGGGATGTCTGAAGGGTCACAGAGCATAGCCTGGGGGGCAGGTGAGGCAAGTGGGGAGAAGCTCAGTATAAACTTTGAGGTTTAGTTCTTGCACAGTGCCCTGGAGCAACAGTGTTGATAGGATTTTATCTTCTATAACCAGAGCTCTGTGAGAAAGGAGATCCAAAGTCCAGCCTAGTTAAAAATCATGGAGGAATGGAGTCTCTCTTTGTGCTGTCCATTCACATTTCTGGTCAGGTAGTTTGGGAAGAGCATCACAGAGGACATCCAAGACTTTATAATAATGAAGATGACCATGAGGCCTTGATGAGAGCTTCAGGGATAGGAGAGAGTAGAGATTCAGGAACTGAATGATGATTATTCTCTTCCTTGCTTCGATTCCTCTTTCACTTTCCACAGAACAAGGTGATCTTCACTTCTCAATCCAAGATTACCCAATTTCACCTCTAAATTGGTTGAGCGGAAGAGAGAAAATGTTCTCATCACTTGTATAATGGCAGCCAAAGATGCCAGCATGCTATGGAGCAGGTACAAGGACTTAGCACAGTACTAACTGAAAATTAATAACTGGAAGGGCTTGCTCAAATGAGGCTCTAAAGGAATATGGGCTTATTTTCTAAGACTCCAGGCAAGAGAAGGATATGAGAGCCATAAAATGATGGTGACAATTCTAAAAGAGATTAATATCTCATTTTATTATTAATATGGAGTATATACTTGTTGATATTATACTACATGAATACTCACTATTCTGAGAGGGTTTCTTCTTTTCTTTGCAATTATCGAATTGATCTGACAGAACTCAGGCACACATTTGGTTGTGGAGCTCTCTGGGGGTTGTGTTTTTTATGGGTGGTGCTGGAACATCTTTTGATTGCAACACTGGTACATACTTAACTGGGAGTAGATAAAATACTGTGCCATGGTATTGGTAGGGGGCTGAGTGGGGCATAGTTGGTTTCAAATAGCAAAATTGCCAGGATGGTGCTTGGTGCAATGGGCCACAACCAAACTAAAACTCCAACCTCCACATACCAGGCAATTGATCTTGCATCTGAGTCTTCCCTGTCCCTATTTCTTGTGAAGTTTTATTCATCCTGGTATCTAATTGATTTTAATAAAATTGCAATGATGATAGGGGCCTTTTGACAAGGTGGTTGTGATCTCTGTTTGGAATTTTATCCCACAAGCATCAAGTGTAAGATAAGAATTGTTAGCAACCCCCACCCCTTTTGGGGCATTAGGGAATTTGGTGGGGGAACTGCAGCCTTTAGTTTATAGATACATTGCATAGGCATAAAATGAGATTGTACATTTGCTTATGCTCTAAGAGTAAGCCTCAGTTTAATCATATCCCAAGAGAATGCCATGGCTTCTCAAAAACCTAAATATAACAAAAGAGAGAATCCTACTTGCCAGATTTTCATTTCACATGAGCTGCACAATGTGCAATGTCACAGTGACAAATTTTAGTGCTTCTTGTTCCCCTCAGAACCCTACTCTTCTAGCAAGTGTAGGAGCAGGTCTATGTTTTCTCAGTGGCAATACCCTGTAAGAGGCAACAGCTTCCATCTGGATTGGTTATGCCTTTTCTTTTCAATTGATTGCAGTCAAAATAGCAACCCCCTATTTCTTAGGGGGCCTGGGTTCTGACGGAAGTAAATGTGTCCCAGAAGACTAACTCTAGATGATGGCAGACATTGAACTTTGGCCCTTCTAATAGTATTTTGGAGCTTTATCTGAGCTGGTTCTTACTCCCAATCCTCACTACCAGGATGAGTAATAGCCAATTAGTCCTGAATGCTAGAATTTCCTGAGATGTACCAAAGTGAGTGCAAGCATCCTGGAATTTGAACTAGATACTAAGAACTGCACAAAGCTTGTCCTAACCAACTCAAGACTGCGGGCTCTAGAATGCCAGCAAGTATATATTGTATCCCTCATAGATTTTAGGGGCACCCAAGCCAGCAGGGCAGGAATCAAGAGGTCGGAGGACATGAGGACCCTTCCCAGATCATTAATGCTCTGAGGCTTGTGGAGGGCCCAGCATCTGACCTCTGCCAAGACTACCAAGATCCAGAATGCACAGCAACCTCAGATTTCACACCAATTCAGTCGCTAAGAAAAGTCAATTTGGGGCCAGAAGGTAGTAAAGCAGGTAGGGTAATTTAGTCAAACTGGTTACTATCCTTGGCATCACATATGTTCCTCGAAGTTCCACCAGGTGTGATCCCTGAGCACAGATTTAGGAGTAAGCACTCAGAACTGCTGGGGGGGTGGGGAAGGGAGAGAGAAAGAGAAGAGAGAGAATAGTGAGAGGAGAGAGAGAAGTTTTTTTAGGAATCTAGGGCATTGAGAGTATACTACTTCTAGCACTGCAGTGAGTTGGTATGTACACCCTGCAGAGAAACTGCTGAATAAACAGTGTGTTCTTAGGGTCATTGCATGGGATTGGATTTTTAATGACTCACCTCAACCTCTATGCAAACTTTTACTGTGACCATACACATATTCTACCTATAAACGTCATGAAAAATAATTAGTGTTTACTCCTAATACAGTACACGTTGAGGCTAACTCATTAAGGATTTTTTTTTCACTCTTTCATATGTGGGGGTAGAGGTGTATGTGTGTTGGAAGGGGGAGTACTGTACTTTTGCACAGTTGACTTCTTCCTCAGATTTTTTTCAAGTTATATGAGTTTCATAATTTCAGCTCTCCAGAGGCTCCAAGTCCAGCAGGGGGCAGAAGGAAAAGGCAGGCTCACCTAGCACCATTCTTTTATTCCCACAGAGTTAAAAATTTTCCTCGTCAATAAACTACCGCTCTTCCTTTTTAAAGCTCAATCTCTTGTGTCAGATGTGTTTCAGCACCACCATTATAGATGTTATTGACATTCTCAAATGAAATAAATTGCTTTTCTAGTTACAAACACATGGAAGAAAATGAAAACTTACGGATTTTCACTCTTCCCAAGACAAATGTGTGAGTACTCTAACCAACTCACTTGCAACTTTACAAATAATTTCATGGCAATTTTACTATGGAAAAGATAGAGGAGAAAAAGAAGGTGAAGTCCTGGGAACTTCTCCTTTATCTCAACTGTCTGTTTCTTCTCATACTTGGAGTGACAGGAACAGAGATTGAGGATGGAAATGGTATGATTGATACACAAACAAAATCTCACCCGTGGTCAAGAGTTTCAGGGGAAATTTAGACCACAAACTTAGCTTCTCAGTGCTCACTACCCTTTGGAGAAGTTCTGTTTTTAAAATGAAAAGAAAAGCAACATTTGGAAGATTCAACTAGGTGAGGGCAATACTCTCCATCAAATATGATGCTCTATAGAAGATGTCAGTTCCTACGTTAGTGAAAATTTCATGTGTAATTGTCACAGATAAAATAAGGATGGAGAGAACTTGAAATGGTCTACTGCTTGAGATAAGATCAGGAGAATGAAACATTCCTCGACGTTGGGTGGGGAGACAGTACGGGGGTTAAAACACTTGCACCTAACCCTAGGTCATGGTACCTGGAACATTGGTATAGCCTTGAAGCCTCTTCCACCTCCAGATGTAGCCCTAGTGTCCCTGCCTCTGTAGGACCCAAATAACATCACATTCTGAGAACTTTGTATCCAACCAAAATTTGCCATGAAATCAGCCAAAAATTGCCAAGAAGGAATCACTTGAAAGGCCCCTCAGAAAGAAAAATCTGGGGCTGGTGAAGTGGCGCTAGAGGTAAGGTGTCTGCCTTGCAAGCGCTAGCCAAGGAAAGACCATGACCGCGGTTTGATCCCCCAGCGTCCCATATGGTCCCTGCAAGCCAGGGACAATTTCTGAGCGCTTAGCCAGGAGTAACCCCTGAGCATCAAAACAGGTGTGGCCCGAAAACAAAACAAAACAAAAAAGGCCAACAAAATTCCCTCACAATATGGGGGCCCATCATCATGCATCATATGCATATTTGAGTCACCCTGACACTTTATCTATTCCAACCATCTGAGACCCATCTCTAGCCTCATCCATCTATATAAACAGCTGTCTTTTTCTTGTCATGTCTTGCTATTATCAACTTCTAGGACTCCAAAAACGTCAGCTACATACTAATCTGGCAAGAATCTGGCTGACTCTGACATTCAGTCTCCCATATTTACTAGGAAACTGTCACTCCAGGAAATAGATCAGGGGTGGCGAACAGAATTTTTACCCTCACTCAAAATGGCAAAATGCAATATGTGTTTAATATATTAATGTTAAAATTATATGCTTTTGTGAGTGTTTGTCTGTTTTGGCAAGTCACTGCATGGTGTGGCTCTCTGACTCTCACAGTTTAAAATTTTGGCTCTTTGTGTCGAACTTGTTCACCACCCCTGCAATAGATCATGCCCCTGTTCTTTGTCTTCTCATCATCTTTACCCATGATGGTCTCCATTCTCTCAAGAAATGTTCTCCTCCTCTCACTCCCCTTCTCAAGCATTAAAACAAGGTAGAATACCAAGGTTGGTCTTTGTAATTAGCTGAATTTAGGTTAAATTGTAGTTCTGCAGCCTACTTTGTTGTGTGTCTCTGGACAAGTGTATCATCCTTTTCAAATCTTAGCTTCCTCATCTATAAAATGATAAAGTCCATATCTGCATCGTAATTATTGATTACTAAAAGGTCATTTCATTTTCTTTACACATCTTTCAAACTCCTATATGCATTTCTAAACTTCTAAGCCAACTAATTTTTATCAATGAAACATGTAAAAGATTTTCATATAAAAACACAATTTAAGAGCAGTAAAATAGTTGTTTATAAATAGGCCAGGTCAGTATTGTAGGCACCATCAGACCCTTTCAGAACAAAGCTCAAGTGCCAAAATATATGGCCTAATTGAATTCCAGTGATAGAATTTCTGTTTTAAGTGTGCAGAACCCAACATAAGTACTCTGATTGGAACAGAGCTAATCAGACCGTGGATGGGAAATTATATTATTGTCATGACTCACTGTTAGAGTTTAAAGAGTTCCTGAATAGGTATTTTTATAATTTCCCCAAATTTACAAAAGATACCAATAAACAGATTCAGTTTCATGATTCTTGATTTTTATAATTTTTTTAAATTCTAAATGTCAGATATGTGTTATCATTCCTCAGCCACTTTGAAAGCATATTCTTCCCCTCCCCATATAACCTTAATGAGACAGATAGAAACTGACTTCTTTGAAATGAATATTTACAAATTTATCACACGATTACAGTGCTATAGATTATTAGGGATAGCTCCATATCCCTATTTCTACACACTGCCAAAGTTCCAGTGTCATCTTAGGCTCAAAATAAACCCTCTTAATGGCAATTAATTTGGGAGTCTGAAATTTCAAGATCCTAGTGCAAAAAAAAAAAAAAAAAGATGAGACTTCCTGTTTTCAATAAGTGGGACTAGGAAATATAGAAGAAATCAGTCATAGTAACTAGTAGGTTTACAGATGCCCTAAAGGAGAGTCAGGGACAAGACAAAGAAAGCCAGAGACATGATAGAATGAAGGTCAAGACCCTCCTTTAGTAAATGGATAAGAAGGATATGTAAAGAGAAGCAGGAAGCTGAGAGAGAGAGAAAACAGTAGGTCTCTGGGACAGACCAGTTCCTCAAGCCAACTGTATCGGGAACTATCTCAGTTCCTATATGAAAAAAATCCCCTTGTTTATGGCTAAACATAATTAATATTATGTATATACTACAGAGCCTAATTTAAATGTAAGAAATCTATGAAATATCCTAATACTAAAATATGCCACTACCCAATCTGGGTACACATACATCCTACAAATCATCCTTCCAATAGGACCAAAATGGACATAATTTTCTAACAAGACACCAAGGACAAGGTCACACTACTTTCAAGACTCAACATTTTTCAAGAGCCTGAGCAAGATAGGGCCTCTTCTTCACCTTTTGAGGGCACAGTCTGGTATTGAAGAACTTGAATCACCTATATTGGGCTACGAGGGTGAACTGGGAGAAGGAATATTTTTAGGCAGGAAGAAGACATGACTTTTATGATTGGTATATACCCATCAGGACCCCATACATTATTTCTGAGACATTATTTCCTTTCTTGTGAGAGAGGATCATCATAGTGACTTTAGGAATTAATAATAGAACAACTTGCTACATGGACTTCTTCCAGTAACATTTTTAGAGAAAACAGAATAGACCAAAAAAAGGACTTTTAGTCACAACTCAGGAAATCTGCATTTCAGTGCTGCCTTCACAGACTGAACTACATTGGACAACACACCCATAAAATAGGATAGTTTCTTTTGTTTTTGCTTTTTAAGTTTTGCCTGAAAAAAAAAAAGAAATATATGAAAGATACTAAGTTTGTGCTTAGTGGGCCCTCTGCAATTCTGTGGATTGGAACTGGATCAACTTGCAAGCCATGTACTTTTATACTACCGTTCTGGCCCCAAAACAGGGGAATTGGTTTGTGTATTCTGGACATTTCCATTTAAAATCTATAACACAAAGCTCTTAAGGCTTCTTATGACTTTAAAACTATTTTTTACTTTGTTCTTTCTTTTGATCCTTGATGATTAAAATGGCACGCTGTCAAAAATCATAATGAACTTACTTATTTTCATTTATTCAGTAGGTATAGATAATATTCAAATCTGGTGCATTTTAGCCCAATAGTTTGAGATACATCTGTGGACAGTGTGAGTTTCCTGGCAGTGCATTCTCTGGACTGAGTTGGAGTTCAAGAAAAATACAGGACATGTTTAAAAGGAAAAATGTTTTCCTATCCCCTCAGATAACCATAAGTCCTTTAATAAAAAATAATATCATGGGGAATATCTAAAACATATCTTGAGCTCATTTTGAAGTCTATTCTTAAAAAAATAAATAGAAAAATTTAGGTATTTTGGCCCTGCTGTGCCTTTGTTCACTCTGAGGACTTCAAGGGAAACTTCTCCTGTGCCTGTCTGTGTTTCTGAATACCTGAAGGTCTCCTCAGAGGCCTAGGGAGCACACCCCAAAAAGCTGTCAACTAGAGGCAGCAGAAGAGTGCTCTGCTTCACTCTTTCTAACCAATGAATCCCACCACAACAAGCAGGAAAAACCACAAGTGTGACAATGGGGAAACCTCGCAGGCAAACACCATGCACAGAGAATGAAGACAAAAGCTTGGATGTCCTAATTTCAAACACCTGATTAACCTCTCGGATAAGGAACTTAAAATAGCAATATGGAAGATGTTTGTAGAACTCAGAGAAAGCATAGATTGATCTGAACAGAACACAAAGACAGAAATCAGAAAACTCCAAACTAAAATGACAGATCTGAAAAACACATAGCTCAACTGAAAACCTCAATGGATGGCCTCACCAACAGAGTAACAGCAGCTGAGGAGAGAATCGAAGTACTAAAAGATGTGATGCAGAAAAACTCAACACAGCAGAATAAATTGGCAAAGAATCTTAAGACAAACAATCAAGCAATGAAAAAAGTACTCAAGGAATGTGAACAGCTGAAAACAAAAGTTTTTGATAAACTCAACAGAAACAACATAAGAATCATTGGAGTCCCAGAGGCCCAGGTAAGAGATCTCCAGGAAGAATCAACTATCAAAGACATCATCAAAGAGATACTCCCAGAGTTAAAGACTACATGCAATCAAATCCTGCATGCCTGAAGAGTACCAGCTAAAAGAGACCCAAAGAAAAACACCCCAAGACACATCCTCGTTACAATGACAAATCCCACAGATAGAGGTAGAATACTGAAAGTAGCAAGATCAAAAAAGGGAAATTACATTGAAAGGAGCATCCCTAAGACTTACAGCAGACATGTCACAAGAAACTCTCAAGGCCAGAAGACAGTGGCGGGATATTATGACAAGACTGAATGAAATGAATGCCTCACCAAGTATACTGCACCCAGCCCGACTCACGTTCAGGTTTGAAGGAAGAATACATAGCTTCATCGATAAACAACAGCTCAGAAACTTCACAGATGAAAAACCAGCCTTAAAGGAAAAACTGACAGGTCTACTCCAAGACAAGAGAGATCAACAAACACAGCAAACTTATCTACAAAGATGACATTAAATCCTATTACAATGTCAATGTCAATGGACTAAATTCACCAATTAAAAGACACAGAGTGGCAAAATGGGTCAAAAAGATGAATCAAACCTTCTGCTGCCTACAAGGAACACACCTGAATAGTCAGAACAAACATAGACTCAAAATCAAAGGCTGGAGGAAAATCATCCAAGCAAACAACACCCTTAAAAGCTGGGGTGGCCATATTAATATCTGATGACACCAACTTTATACTCAGAAAAGTTGAAAGGGACAAAGATGGACACTATGTACTAATCAAGGGATATGTGCAACAGGAAGAAATCAGACTATTAAACATATATACACCCAATGAGGGACCAGCAAATTATCTAATACAATTACTGACAATTCTGAAAGAAGAAATCAATAATAACACAATAATTGTGGGAGACCTCAACAAGGCCCTATCAACACTTGATAGATCAACCAGACTGAACCGCAACCAAAACATACTAGCCCTGAAAAGAGTAATGGAAGAAAGAGGACTAGTAGATATATATAGGACACTCCATTCCAAAAAAACTGGATACACATTCTTCTCCAATGTACATGAGTCATTCTCCAGGATAGACTACATGCTGACACAGAAAACATACCTTCATAAAATCAAGAGGATAGAAATCTTGCAGGCTACCTTTGCTGACCACAAGGCTCTGAAATTGGATGTGACCTACAAAGGCACACAGAAGAAAAACTTTAACAATTGGAAATTAAACAGCCTGCTACTGAAGAACCAGTGGGTCCAAGATGAAATCAAAAAGAAAATCAAAATTTTCCCGGAAACAAATGATAATGAAGACACAAACTGCCAGAATCTTTGGGACACAGCAAAAGCGGTTCTGAGAGGAAAATTTATAGCTCTACAAGCACACATCAGGAAGGAAGAAGGGGCCTAACTGAATAACTGAATGATGCAGCTCAAAAAATTAGAAAATGACCAACAAAAGGAACCAAAAATAGGGAGACAGAAGGAAATAACAAATCTGAAAGCAGAAATCAATGAAGTGGAAAACCAAAAAACAGTCCGAAAGATCAATGAAAGCAGAAGTTGGTTCTTTGAAAAAATAAACAAGATTGATAGACCATTGGCGAAACTCACAAAAAGAAAGAGAAAGAGAAATCTGATAACCCATATTAGAAATAAAAAGGGGGAGATCATGACAGGTATTGCAGAGATCCAAAGGTTAATCAGAGACTAATTTGAGAAACTTTGTGCTACTAAACATGAGAACCTAGAAGAAATGAAAAAATTCTTGGACACTTATAACCTTCCTCAGTTAAGTAAGTAGGATGTAGCATATCTAAACACCCCCATCACTACTGAGGAAATTGAAACTGTAATCAAGCATCTGCCCAAAAAGAAAAGCCCAGGCCCAGATGGATTTCCTAATGAATTTTTTCAAATCTTTTAAGAGGAGCTACTACTAATCCTAGCCAGGCTCTTCCATGAAATTGAAAAAACGGGAACGCTCCCAGACAGCTTTTTTGAAGCCAACATCACCTTGATACCAAAACCAGACAGAGATGCTGCCATAAAAGAAAATTACAGACCAATATCCCTGATGAATGCTGATGCAAAGATCTTCAACAAAATCCTGGCAAATAGGATCCAATGCATCATCAAGAAGATCATACACTACGACCAAGTAGGTTTCATCCCAGGAATGCAAGGATGGTTTAAAATCCGTAAATGTATTAACATCATACACAACATCAACAACAAGAAAAATAAAAATCACATGATCATATCAATAGATGCAGAGAAAGCATTTGATAACGCCCAACACCCATTCTTGATCAAAACTCTCAGCAAGATGGAAATGAAAGGAACCTTTCTCAATCTAGTTGAAGCCATCTACCACAAGCCAATGGCAAATATTATCCTCAATGGAGAAAAACTAAAAGCCTTTCCTCTAAATTCTGGTACAAGACAAGGCTGTCTGCTCTCACCACTTCTCTTCAACATAGTACTGGAAGTGCTTGCTATAAGAAAAAGATATCAAGGGAATCCAGATAGGAAAGGAAGAAGTCAAGCTCTCACTGTTTGCAGATGGCATGATACTCTACTTAGAAAACCCTAAAGACTCTACCAAAAAGCTTCTAGAAACAATAGACTCATATAGCAAGGTGCAGGCTACAAAATTAACACACAGAAATCAATGGCCTTTTTATACACCAATAATGATAGGGAAGAGATGGACGTCAAGAAGGCAATCCCATTCACATTAGTGCCACACAAACTCAAATATCTTGGAGTCAACTTGACCAAAGACCTGAAGGACCTATACAAAGAAAACTATAAAGCCCTACTCCAAGAAATAAGAGAGGACACACGGAAATGAAAACACATACCCTGCTCATGGATTGGCAGGATTAACATCATTAAAATGGCAATATCCCCCAAAGCATTGTACAGATTTAATGCGATCCCTCTTAAAAATACCCATGACATTCTTCAAAGAATTGGATCAAACACTTATGAAGTTCATCTGGAACAATAAACACCCTTGAATAGTTAAAGCACTCCTAGGTAAAAGGAAAATGAGAGGCATTACTTTCCCCAACTTTAAACTGTACTACTAAGCAATAGTTATCAAAACAGCATGGTATTGGAATAAAGACAGACCCTCTGATCAGTGGAATAGGCTTGAGTTCTCAGACAATGTTCCCCAGACATACAATCACCTAATCTTTGACAAAGGAGCAAGAAATCCTAAGTGGAGCAGGGAAAACCTCTTCAGCAAGTGGTGCTGGCAGAACTGGTTAGCCACTTGCAGAAAAGTGAATATAGAACCCCAGTTAACATCATGTACGAAGGTAAAATTGAAATGGATTAAAGACCTTGATATCAGACCTGATACCATAAGGTAATAGAACAACAACATGTAGGTAAAACACTCCATGACATTGAGACTAAAGGCATCTTCAAGGAGGAAACTGCACTTTCCAAACAAGTGGAAGCAGAGATAAACAGATGGGAATACATTAAGCTGAGAAGCTTCTGAACCTCAAAAGAAATAGTACCCAGGATACAAGAGCCACCCACCATGTGGGAGAAACTATTCACCCAATACCCATCAGATAAGGGGCTAATATCCAAAATATACAGGGCACTGACAGAACTTTATAAGAAAAAAAAATCTAATCCCATCAAAAAATGGGGAGAAGAAACGAACAGACACTTTGATAAAAAAGAAATACAAATGGCCAAAAGGCACATGAAAAAATGCTCCTCATCACTGATCATCAGGGAGATGCAAATCAAAAGAATGGTGAGATACCATCTCACACCACACAGATTGGCACACATCACAAAGAATGAGAACAATCAGTGCTGGCGGGGATGTGGAGAGAAAGGAACTCTTATCCAGTGCTGGTGGGAATGCCGTCTAGTCCAACCTCTATGGAAAACGATATGGAGATTCTTCCAAAATCTAGAAATTGAGCTCCCATTCGACCCAGCTATTCCACTCCTAGGGATATACCCTAAGAACACAAGAATACGTTACAAAAACCCCTTCCTCACAACTATATTTATTGCAGCATTATTCATAATAGCCAGACTCTGGAAACTACCACGATGCCCTTCAACAGACGAATGGCTAAAGAAACTGTGGTACATATACACAATGGAATATTATGCAGCCATCAGGAGAGATGAAGTCATGAAATTTTCCTATACATGGATGTACATGTAATCTATCATGCTGAGTGAAATAAATCAGAGGGAGAGAGAGAGACGCAGAATACTATCTATGGGTTTTAAGAAAAAATAAAAGTCATTTTTGCAACAGTCCTCAGAGACAATGAGAGGAGGGCTGGAACTTCCAGCTCACTTCATTAAGCTCACCACAATGAGTGGTGAGTGCAGTTATAGAAATAACTACACATAGAACCGCCATAATCATGTGAATTAATGAGGGAACTGGAAAGCCTGTCTGGAGTACAGGAGGGTTGGGGTGGTATGGAGGGAGATTTGGGACATTTGTGGTGGGAGTGTTGCACTGGTGAAGGGGATGTTCTTTACATGACTGAAACCTAATCACAATCATATATGTAATCAAGATGTTTAAATAAAGGGAAAAAAGAATTTAGGTATTTTGAGGTCTATGAATGGAGGTGATACAGACCTATGGGAAAAGACCAGGAAACAAGATACATAAGTTCCCAAAACTTTTAGCAAAATCTGAGAATCCTAAATGATCTCAAGATCCTGAAGCTTGCATTGTTTTACTACCCAACAAATACTCTTGTTCATGCAAGCTTCAAAACTCAACAGCCTGGAGAGATAGTGGACTTAATCAGACAATACAGATGCACACTCACAATTCACAGACTACCTATATTCAAGATATATATGAAAGACACTAATGACAGGCATAATTTTGTGTAATTTCATTGGTTAACTGAAGTCAGAGTGTGACAGTAGACCTTCCACCTGCAATTTTCCTGTCTAGGTTTCAGTTATCCTTGTTCAAGCACAATGCAAAGCATTAAAACTAAAAACTGTAGAAACAATGAATTATTAAGTATTCAATTACCAGTGGTTCTGAGTTGCATGTTGAAACCTTGCCTGGACCTGGTCTATCCCCGCTAGTGGCATTAACCCTTCCTCCACTCTGGACATCCAAGTGTCTTTTTTTTTTTTTTTTGTTTTGGGCCACACCCGTTTGACGCTCAGGGGTTACTCCTGGCTATGTGCTCAGAAATTGCCCCTGGCTTGGGGGGACCATATGGGACACCGGGGTATCGAACCGTGGTCCGTTCCTTGGCTAGCGCTTGTAAGGCAGACACCTTACCTCTAGCGCCACTTTCCCGGCCCATCCAAGTGTCTTGAATGTGAAACTGTAAGTGCTAAAATTGAAACAGCCCCAGATAAGTCACTATGGTTGGGCACTCCACTGGACACACATTGAAAGGCCATTTTTAAACTCTGTGGTTTGGCCCATAGGTTGAAGTCTTATGACCAGATTCTAGCTGATGGAGTATAAATAGAACCCTACAATATCATCTATGATCCTCTGTTTCCCATTTCTTTCTCATCCTCATACATGAAAAGAAAAGTTTCCAAGATAGTTAAGTCATCCAATGAAAGAAACCCAGATCCTTTTAGTCTCACTTGGAGGAAAGCCTTGACATCCATATCAGATGGGACAGGAACAATTTAAAAAAGAAAAGGGATGTATTAAGTGACAACAGTTTGGGAATTGTTTATTTCTCTAGTGATCCTTCACTCTAATATACATCCCTATACTTTTTGTTAAGACTTTGTGTGTAAAATTTAGAGGGTAGCTTGATTTGCGTGTAACCAAATCCTGCTACAAAGCAAAGCTCTCTTCTCATGGATGCATTCTTGAAAAAGTACAAATGTCAACTAGTCATCGCACCTGTATTCATATGGCTATATTCATTTGTAGTCCTTATGCTACTGTATTACCTTGAACCTACCATTTGTTTTTCCAGCCATTATATTGTAAATTAATAAAGTATGATTATATTAATAGTTTGAAGATCTCTTTGGAAAAAAGAAAGAAAATCTCTTTGAGTCATGACTCCTAAAAATATAATAAAGGTAGTGAATATTTCTCCAGAAAACTACATAAAAAGAATATTTGTAAACTATTCAGAGGCTCCTCTGTCCAACTAAAGACCTGCTAATCTTCCTACCCATACCAAGCTTTTTTATAGGTCCTTTGGCTTGCCTCACCAAGAGGAAGGCTACCCCTAATTGTAAAACATTTAAAGGATGGGCCATTCCTGCTTAGACTTTAGACCACACATCATCCCTCTGGCTTTGTCTTTGAGTCCCTTTCAACATAATTTCCTCAAGTTCTGTGTTCTCTTCAGCTCACCCAGACTGACTTTCATATTCATCTAACTAGAATTGCTCTTGCAAAAGTTGCCAATGCTCTCCTCAGAGTCATTCCTCCCACAACTGACATCTGTGACCAGTGAACTTTTCCACCAGCATTTGTGGAGCAACAACGATGGTCCATATTCTGCTTGTTCTAGATGATAAATCTGTATTGTGTATGGAATCCTTTGCATGTTTGCTGCAAGACTGTTTTTTAGGACTGGAAGTGATAGGCTATGTCACCAAGTTCATCTTCTTCTAATGTCACCAAGTTCATCTTTTTCACAGAATAGTCTAATCTACTCCAGCAACATTTGCCTTACAGAGTTGAAATAATCTGTCAAGGTCCTGAATCTCCTAGGGAAACTCTAATATACCTAGTTTTGAGAGCATGTTTTAATAAATTTTGGCTTCAGAGATTGATTGTACCTGCACATCAAAAGGGAATCTCATCTTTCAGACGTAAGTTCTTATTAAACAGACTTATAAAATTGGCTCATAAATCAGAATTCCCAAATGAGACCTTCCCTATATATTTTATTTCTTTAAGTTCTTTTTTTCTTTGTCTTTAAGGCTAACCAATAAGTTGACTGATGTAAATCTTCATTTTAATATAAAAATACATTATTTACTCCTCACCTAAATTTTTACATACCTTCCAGTGATTTGTCTTTGTAAGTTCCTTCTTGTCATCTCCACATTTAGATAAAAGTCATTGCTTTCAAAACTTTATTTATTCATTTAAAAATACTTACCAGAGAACTGCTATGTGCTTGTCATGTCTGGGTTCTGGGAATGAAGTGGAGGAACAAAATGGACAGAGTCCATTTCCTTATGAAATTCACTTTCTAATCAACATTGTGTTTTTATTTTTGCATTCTCAGAGAAAGAGTTTGAACACTTTCCTCCAATCTCAGCACATTTGGAAAGGTACAAAAAGCTCTGATGTTAAATCAGGGCGGTTCTGAGTGATCAACACAGGCCAATGAACTGTTTTAAACTTTCATTGTTTTCAATATTAACTTACTATGTAAATAGAATCTGATGGGTCAAGAGGATTAAATAACATAGTTAAGTAATGGCTTAGCAGAGAACTTGAAAGTATGTAGTTCATTTAAGTAGGTATTCAATAATGTAATAAATGAGAGATATAATAAGCTCTGTACCAATATTCCATCTAAATGTGTTTACATTAACTATAATTAATGTAATTAATTACATTAATTATATTAATTATATAAATATGTTTATTACATGGGGCTTAAAGGTAAAACTATACCTCCTAATGCCATAACATACAATAAATGTATTCATAATTCATAATTCAACGAATTATACATTATATTTACTTAAGTTCCTTGTCTTAATTAACCTATATTTTGCCAGTAATCAGGGCTGTTTTGTGGAACTCTGTAGACAGCATAAAGTATGTCTATCTTCAACTTAATTTTCTATGTCTCAAGTCTAAGTTTCCACAGAACAGCAATTTGTTTTTGATTTTGTTTTTGGGGGGCCATACCCAATGGTGCTCAGGGTTACTTCTGACTCTGCACTCAGAAATCACTACTGACAGGTTCAAGGGATCAACATTGAATCCCGATCCTTCTTGGGTTAGCCTTGTGCAAGGCAAATGCCCTACTGCTGTGCTGTTATTCCGGCCACCAAAATAGCAGTAATTTGTGTCTGTAGTTTTGCTTAATTATTTAAAAATACAGGAATTATTATTGAAAACGGTAAAAATTTAAACTGTGGTTAAATGAACACTTGCTTTGTGTGAACATACACAAGAAGTCATACTGCTTTGTACTTGGAAAAGAAGACATGAACAGAGACTTTTAAGTGAACCTTAAAATAATTTCCTGACTATTTTTGAGTACAGATGTGTCAATGATCTTGGAATTCCCATTGTTTTAAATTAAAAAATGAAGTCATTGTGCAAATATTGGATTCAGGATAGCTGAGTAATGCTTCTGTATCCTGTCCTCTTGAGCTATTCCTTGAGTCTTACCCCATCATAAACTATTTTGAAAGGAGAAATAGCTATAGCTCCTTTCAAAATGATGGTAAGAGATCACAAACAATGCTTTTGTCTCCAGGTTGTTCACTGTATCCACTTCCATATGCTGGTACACATTTCACTTTCATATTTTTATTAAAAATATTTAGAAAAGTGGCCGGAGAGATACCATGGCGGTAAAGTGTTTGCCTTGCATGCAGAAGGTCAGTAGTTCAAATCCCGGCATCCCATATGGTCCCCTAAGCCTGACAGGAGTGACTTCTGAGCATAGAGCCAGGAGTAACCCCTGAGCGTGGCCGGGTGTGACCCAAAGACCAAAAAATAAAAATAAAATAAAGTAAAATAAATTTCAGATGATGGAACCTTACAAACTTCTGATAACATGAGAAGAAATTTCATCTACCAGTAAGGGAAATTATCTGAGCAATTAAAAAAATATTTAGAAAAGGAGATGGACTAAAGTGCTTGCCTTTTGTATACAGTCAATTCCCAGTACCACATATGGTCTCTGAGTGTACCAAGAGTGATACACAGTTCATACAAGGTTGGAAGCAGCCTCTGAGGATGGCCAATCCTAATGCATTCTCCCACTCAAAAAGAAAAAAAAAAACTTAACAGCTTTAGGCAAATGTTTTCAAATTGCTTGGTAAGATTAAACTGATGTTGTTAATAAGAACATTAAGTCAAATTTTGCTAGTGATGATTCATACTCTGATGATAAGGCAGAAATTCATAACCTTGTTTTCCTAGAAAAATTAATGATACTTGTTAGTAGTAGTGGGCAGAAGCATTATGCAGTACCCAGACCACTGCATTACAATTGGGGGGAGAGATTAAGTTTATTTCTGAGGGGCCAGGTGGTGGCGCTAGAGGTAAGGTGCCTGACTTGCCTGCGCTAGCCTTGGATGGACTGTGGTTCGATCCCCCGGCGTCCCATATGGTTCCCCAAGCCAGGAGCAACTTCTGAGCGCATAGCCAGGAGTAACTCCTGAGCGTCACTGGGTGTGGCCCAAAAAAAAAACAAAAAACAAAAAAACAAAAAAAAAGTTTATTTCTGAATATGGCATTGGTAAGTAGGAATTTATAGTAAGAATAGAATAGGACTACTTTATGGAAAATTACTCAGAGGAAACATCAGGAGAAATGGTATTTTCCTAAATCAATCTTGCTCGATTCTTACTGAAAGTGGCCAGGGGTCAGGATGTCAGACAAGACCAGTGAGAAGGTTGAGAGTGAGGAACCTTCAGGGTCAGATATGAAGAAGGATTAGATACGTAGTAATCTAGTACATGCAATAGACAGATTTTTGCTGAAACTAGATTTTATGAGGGAAGTTCTGTTGAGACCAGGAGAAGATTGAAGCACAAATAAAGTCCGGTCAGACAAATAATCTGAGTCAACCTGCCAGATTTAGAGGGGGTGTGGAGAATCCACGAATGAAGCAAGCACGGAAGGAAATCAGATGGACTATGCCATCACCATGTGAGGCTTTGAGTCAGCCAGGGGTGGAGAGCAATGAACAAGGAATCATGGAGTGCATTAAATATTAAAGAAAACCCTAGAAAGCTGTCAAGAATACACTGAATACACTTTATAAGAGGTTTAGAGAAGGTGCATGGCAGAGATATTGAACAAACAAACTGGACAAATTAAGGAAAAATCTGGTATATTCAGTACCAGGCCATGGGTGGGAAGATCAGGCTGATGTTTCACAAAAGCAGGGGAAAGCCAGTGTGGCTGTGGAGGGAAGACAGCATCCCACAGCAAGGTCAAGAATCAGACTCGGGCAATGCCACAGAGATTCTGGTTCCTTCATAATAAATTAATGAAGGCTTTGCAGACCAAGCTGGGGTTGGAACAGATCTGCAGTTATAGTTTTTGTTTGCTTCTAGGCACCATGACTTTATTACAGTGTGAATATTATCACATTATTTTAGTAATACAATGTCACTGCCCTAATTCTGTCACCTGAATGTCACAATTTATCTACTACTGCCTCTATGTATCTTCCCATTATCCTTACTCCCTTCACCCCTGCTCTTAGCAGCTCTGTATGCTGATGCTCAGGTGTGTTATCTTCAGTGACTGTTTATTCCTTTACTGTGTTTCTTAATTCTCCATAGGCACATGAAATCATTCAATATCTGTCCTTCTCCCTGTGACTCATTTTACTCATTTTGCTCTAGTTCCATTCAAATTGCAGCAGACCACAGGATTTTATGTTTTCTCATAGCTAAAGAGTACACAACTACTTCATACGTTTACCTTCCACTGCTTGATCTGCATTAAAAAAATAATGGTCTTGTGGTTATTATGTGGTGCTTGTATTTATTGCTGTAGTGCTCATTGGATTTTTTTTGTTTGATACTTCTTTTTGTATTGTTGTGGTGTTTCTCTTCCTTTTTCCCTTTCTTCTCTCAAACTGATGTTGAGAGCCTCTAGAAGGACTCCACCCATTTTCGGCTTATTTGATTTTTACCCCATTTTATTGCTTTTCTTTTCTTCAAACAGAACCACATAACTTGAACCATCTAGTTCCACCTCTCAAATTGAGGGGGAAATAATGGAGGGTACCAAGACCAAACAGTTGTATGACCACTAAGTAGTAAGCTAGACACAGAGGGGAACACTTATACTAGCCGCTAGGGGGTGGGAACAGGGGTGGAGGGAAGACAACTTTGGTGATGGAAATCCCCCTGATTCAATGTTAATATGTACCTAAAATATTACTGTGAAAGATATGTAAACCACTTTGGTCAAAATAAAAACTATTATAAAAAAAATAATGGTCTGATATTGCAAGGCTAGGACAGGTTGGAGTGAGATTAAACCAGAAACAGGGAGACCAGATGGGAATCCTCCTTGCCCCTGTGAAAGATATAGGGATTTTTACAGGCTGGTGACAGTGACACACTTCAGAAGAACAGGGGTGTAGGTTTGAGAGCTTGTGCTGGATAGCTCCGTTGAATAACTGCCTTTCGGTCATAATGAAAACAGATGTTTTGAGGTTGATGTTGTCCCGCAAGAAATGCATTACTGCGCTAGAAAATATTGTTCAATTGCCATAAGTGTTTAGCATTGACTTGTACCTTTAATCGTGTCGTCCTGCACTCAGGAGAGAACAGGACATTAGCCATGAATGCAGGACTATGGCAAGGCTGACAGATTTCCATGCCAGGCAAACTCCTGCTCTTCATGATTAGCCAAGGCTGAGTCATGCAGTCAACAGGCATGTTTATGTACAGCTGCCTTAAAATAGGTTGGAGAGAATGAGGGAAAGAGGAGGAAATCACACCCCCACAGTTGTTCTGACTAATTTCCTCCTTGGGGCATTGGATGCAGAGGGATCTATTATCAAAGGTGTATCAGATTATCAGGGGGAGATGAAGATTAAGCTGTGCACATGTGTATTTCACTGCTTTTAGTATTCTGTGCCTCCCCATAGTTATAGGAAAAACAGAACCTAGGTAAAACAAAGCTATAAACAAAATCAAGCAAGTTTATAGAACTGAGATTAGTGAAAAGGATCAGAGAGTAATGACTCTATTTGGAAACAAATGAGAAGTAAAAACCCCATCAGAGTAAACTTGATGTGCCGTCTAAATGACTTGCACTAATGATAATAAGTTTGGATAAATTACTTGGTAAAAAACCATCTGCAAAAGCTCTGGTCTGATGCAGAAATTGGGTTGTATCTCTGGATAATGAACGGATCTCATAAAACAGCATTTCTTGAATTTGAACCTTATAAACTCTTCTTTACTTATATTGTAATCCCATTTCCTCTCTCAAAGTCATGCACTCTGTGTTCTGTGAGAGCCATGAGATGCCTGAGATGGGGAGAAGTCACAAGGCTTAACGGGGTGATACTACTTAAGAGTATAACAAAAGTCAACGGTTAGCCCAACTGTAAACCTTCCACAGACAACGTTAATAAAGGAATACATTGATTCTTTTCTTTTCATTTATTATAAGGGCTTCCCAATACTCAGGGACCATAAATGCTATAGCAGTAATTGGGGGACCTTGGGGTTCCAGAGTTTAAAAATAGGGCTACCACATGCAAAACAGGTGCTACAACACTTTGAGCCATCTCTAGTCCACATTATCTTTAAACCAAATGATCATTTATAAGTAGGGATCACAGGAGCACATTCATCATAAGATCCTTGGTTTTTAAGATTTTAAGCATGCCCATCAAGCTCAAATCCAGAAGAAAAAAGCTATTTCTCTAAAGTGATTCAGAATTGCTGTCGCTTAAGTACTGAGGCAATATGGGCAAATTTTTTTGAACAATTCAGACACATAGAAAGAAAAAGAAACAAATTCCTTTTATCATTTCCTTCACTTCCTCATCCACCCACTATAGTTATGGTAACATGTGGTCTATAACCATTGGAGTTTTTTTACTAGCCACAGGTTTTCTTACATGTAATAAATGACATAACAGTGACATACATCATAGAGTGCATATGTTAATTCAGGTGTGAGTCTGCAGGTACAATATGATGCAAAACACAGTTCCAGATGCTATACCTACAGAGTTACCCCTATAGATCTTAATGCTGCAACATTACTTAAACAGGGTTTTACTAGTAAAAATGTTTTGCCACAGAAATATGATTTTGCCTGTAGGATATTATTTGTGTTTAATAAAATGCACAATTAATGATTAATCATTCATTGAAAAGTCTGTGAAGTATAAAACTATAAGTAAGGGCATCAAATTTGTGTGTAATGATTGTCAAGTTTAAAAACATATTTTTGGGGGTCACACCCAGCAGCGCTCAGTGGTTACTCCTGGCTCTATGCTCAGAAATCACTCCTGGGAGATTATATGAGATGCCGGGATTCGAACCACCATCCTTCTGCATGCAAGGCAAATGCCCTACCTCCATGCTATCTCTCCAGTCTCAAATTTAAAACATGTTTATATTTAAGTTGATTTGTTCATCTATACCATCTTTATTAATAAAAAAAAACATTTCAGTGTCAAAAAGAAAAATAAAACAAAAAACTAAGAAAGGTTCTGAGGCTGGTAAGACAGGATAGCAGGAAGTGAGCTTGACCCCAGTTAGATCCCAGCACCAAATATGGTCGCCTGTGGACAGCTAGGAATGACTCTTTAGTACAGCTGGGTGTCTACCAGTCCCTTGCCCCTTTCCATAATAAAGGGGGAAAAAATAACAGAAAGAAAGTTTATGTGGACTGATAGAGTGAAGTATAGCTATACAGTGGTAGGCTTTTATCCAAAAGCTTTTAAACCAACTCTGAACACGAACACAGATTGATTTGCATTTACAGAAAATCCATGCCTAAGCATGCAAGGCTCATCCAAGGTTTCAGGGCACAAAGCCATCTGCCTGATTCCCAGCCTTCCCTGGCAAGCTTGGGAATGCGACTATCCATCAGTAGCTGGAAGGACACTCACAAAGGGACAAAGCTTTGGTGAGGAAAATAATGCAAGGAAAGGAGGCAGGAAAGTGACACAAGCAAGAGAAGGAAGGACAAAGGAAGCGAGTGACTTTGCCAGGCCCTGCAGAGCTGGGGGAGGCACCAGGAGGAATCTGGGCCAATGTACATCCCCCTGGAATGCAGGGTCCTAGACCATTCTTTCAAAAGATATTTTTTGTGGCCAAAATAAGATGGAAAGGAGAAGCCAGAAAGTGTTCACATAGGAAGGACACCGAAAATTTGATTAAGTCTTGGCAGGTTATTTAACACTGATGGCTATGATTCAGATGGAAATGAAAAAAAATTAAAAGCCTGATGCAAGCTGTAGAAAGGGACTCATTTTTCATATTGTTGTTTGGGTGAAGTAGCCTAGGATGAAGGTTTCATCCTAGGATGATGGATGTTGGTTCCAGGCTTAACTGGCCAAGTATCCATGTCTCCATCATCAGCTTTTATCCTCTTTAAAGAGTGTCCCCATTCTCTAATACCCTGAGTCTCAGTAGAAGCCCCAGAATTTCTCTCCAGTGGAGAGATTGGGACAACCATTGAAGTAGACGGACAGGGATTAGATGTCTAATCTTAAGGTTGTATCTGAGCTTGCAAATTATTTTTACTTGTGGAGCATGAAAATACAAGACAAGCAGTAAAGCTTCCAAAATTCGTTTTTTACTTTATTTATTGTGACGCAAGGATCCAACCTAGGGCCTTGTGTGTCTAAGGCAAGAAGAGCTTTCATACTGTCCCACACCCCTAGCTCCACCCCAAAATATTTATTTTCATTTATTTTATTTTTGGGTTTGAACCACACCTGGCGGTGCTTACTCCCAATTTTTTGCTAAAGAATTACTCCTGGCTTGGGGATCAAACCTGGGTTTGAAGCATGTAAGTCAAATGTCCTACATGCTATAATAGCATTCTGACCCCTCCCAATATTTTTTATTTGCATTGCACATAACATGAAGAGAAAGTTAATTATTCATCTCAGCCTTTCTCTTCTTTTATGTGGGGTGGCGTGAGGGGCGTGGTGGTGAGGAAGTGAAACCCTCACCAGCCACACGCAATCCTGATACCTCTGACCACTTTTCTCCTGCAGTTGTTTCCTCCTCCTCAAGCCTTGCTCTGAGTGTTGCAGATTAGAAGAGCTGCTCTAGGTTGCCTGACTTGTGTCAGGAAACAACAGCCAGAAAGAAGCAGTTTCTCTGCAGAGTTATGCTCATCAGTGAAGCAAGTACTCTATAGGAGCTACAGACCCCTGAGCTTCTAGAACAGTCCATCTACCTCAACAATATGTACAGGGCCGGAGAGATAGCATAGTGGTAGGGCGTTTGCCTTGCAAGCGGCTGACCCAGGACCAACAGTGGTTCGAATCCTGGCATCCCATATGGTCCCCTGTGTCTGCCAAGAGCGATTTCTGAGCAGTGAGCCAGGAGTAACCCCTGAGCACAGCCGGGTGTGACCCCAAAACCAAAACAAAACAAAAAACAACAACAAAAAAACAAACCCCACAATATGTATACATACATGCCATCTAAGTACTTATAAGCTGTATGAAATGTATAAATCTTTTATGAGTAAAATATGTTATTTCAGTTCATTCGCCCTTTTTATGTGATCAAGTAGATGCTGAATAAGGATTAAAAATGGGGATCCAACCACTGGCTAGTCTGTAAGGGGGACAGACACAATTGTTTTAGCTTTGCTGTTGTGCTAAGAAATTTCAGGAGCCACTGCTAAGGTGGAGCCACTAGGGACCTATTGTAGAGAGTGGAAACCATTTCACAGAAGTTCACCAGAATGAAACTTAGTCCAACAATCTGGGGCTTGGATCATTTTATTGCAGAAGTGCCTTTTGGACTGGTCCTACAGAGATAATTTTCAGAATGGAGTCACTGATGGGCTGCCCCTTGTCTGATAATCTAGCGATTAGGGGTCTAGAGAGAAAGACTAGAACACTGGTACTATCAGTGTCAAGCTCATCTTAAAGAGCTGGGATCTGGAAATAAGGAGTGGCCTGCCACCACCAAGAAACTTCTTTTTAATATGCACGAAGGCAGTAGTTAGCAACTATGGCACAACTGCAGAAACTTAAGCATTCTCTCCATATCTGTGCCATTGTGATGCAGTGGGAAGCTTCCTCACTCTGCCCCACTCCATTTTGCCTTCTAAACATTGTTCAAGTGATCCATCCATTGGCAGGACCTAATCTGATTCAGAGCTTTAATTGCGAGACGAATTGAAAGTGATTATTTTCAGGACTGGGAAGTACACAGAAAAGATCTGAATGGATGCTAAGGACCATATTTATTTTAAAAAGGAAGACTTGGGTTTCAAGGACTTATTTTCCCTTTTCTTATGTGAGGAGAGAAGGCATACAGGACACTGGAAATGGGTCTGTCTGTTCTCCTCCAGGTAGGTGGGAGTAGGGGAGGGGAGGGAGGCACACTCTGACCCCTACCTGGAGAATCAAAAACTAAGACTTGATCTAACTGCAGGAGCACAAGTTAGGAGCACAATGGGATGATCTATTCTCTGAGTTAGGAATTCAAAGGAAGAATGTAGAAGGTTGCAGGAGGGTTTCAAATTGACCTGTTGGTCCACACTAGAGAGTGGCTGTGAAATTGATTCATGTCTATGCAAGGGGGACTGGGGGAAGGGCTTCAGCAGGAAGAAGCTAGAGGCCAGCCTTGAAGCTCTTAGGCTGTGAAGAGCCTGAAGCACAGAGCAGGTGAGAATTATTAAGTATACCAAAAACTGACCAAAATTTCCTCTAAGAGAAGAAATCAGACATTCTCTGCTAGGTTTGTGGAGTGTATGCACAAGGCTCACGTCACCTCTAGAAAAGAACAAATGGTCTGTGCTTCCTTAAATCCCCTCTCACTCTCTTTATGAGTCATAAACTAGGTATGAGAAGAGGAGAAGATGCACTGTAATGCACTTGAGCACTGTGAATTGAATGTCAGACCCCTTTCCCCATTCATATACTATTGAAGCCTCAGTTCCCCAATATAATTGCATTTGAGACAATGTTTTTCAGATTGAGCGAGGTCATAAAGATGATGCCCTGATGCAAGAGGATTAATTAGTTCCCTTCTAAGAAGGAGCGTGGAAGAGATCCATGTTGGTGAGGCATCAAAAGTAGGCAACTGTGTATGTCAGGAAGACAAAATTAGGAACTGGGTTGGCCATAAAATTGCACTTCCAACCTCCAGATTTGTATGAAATAAATTTTTGTTTGGAACCTTCGGTGGAATTTTCTATGGCAGCCTGAGCAAATCATCTTCTCTGTCTTACAGTAATTTACAAGCTGGAGAGAGGAAAGATTCCCTCAGATTTGCTACCAAGCTTAGCATTCCAACATTGATAGAAAAGTGGGTATTTTGCTTATTAAGTTAAGATCACAACTTCATTTTTTTATTCCATGATAATAAAGGTGGCATTAAATTTATTGTGTTTTCTTCCAAAGAATAAAAAATAAAGAGAGAATGGGATGAACAATAAAGCAGTCTGCTAAGTACATCCTGAGAATTACTCATGTTCAACATATTGACTAGGAATTAGCCCCTGGAACCAATACATTATGCTTTATGGTAAAGATCAACTTCATATCCAGAAGAAACTAGAAAATTCTAACCCTTAGAAATTGATTGCAGTTGAATGAAAATGCTTTCAAATTGGGTGGGTCTCCATGAGAATAAAGACAAAGGAGGCTGATTGAAATTGGGGGTACCTATTCTATTCAAGTCCCGAAGCTAAAGCTCTTGGTCTAAAGGCCTGCTCTCATGTCTATGGAAAAATGATCCTCCCATGAGTGAAAGGACACCCTCCTATCTTGATGGAAAGAGACTTCTTAAATTGTTTAATTACTATTATGGGATTCTGTTCTCACTTTTGGATAAATTGTATCCCCAGGTAGAAATTTAAGAAAGAGGACAAATTTGTGGGGGTGGTGCTAGACAAAATATTTCAGATTGACAGTATTATTTTTTATTGAACTTTTCAGTGTAAATACTAGTAATTCTGACTTTTCATAACTAGGGATGGGAGAGAGATGCACCAATTTGCTATAATGAGTCTTGAAGTCTTCCAGATAACAACTCATTGATCATCATTCTGGTTTGTTTATATCATCTTTATGTGATTGGTTAATATGAGAGTCTGTCTGGGAGGGACCTATTCTCATGTCTACAAATATCAGTCAAATACTGGGTTGATAAGATTTAAGCTAAAGCCAATGCACAAATTCTAGTAAACTTTCATAGTACATACCTTAGATAGTCTTTAAAAACTAACTAGCATTCTTCTGTAGGTATTCATTATCAGATCCCCTTCCATTTTCAACTGTACCAATGGCCTTTTAGACAATGAGGGAATTCAAGTTTTTCAGCACTCCAGGAGTCCCTGAAAATCACAGCATTTATATTGAAGTTGCTTAATGGATCACACTATAATTTCCCCCACTGTTCATGATAATTTCTTAACTTGTGAAGCATATTTGACAGATAAGTAAATTACCTTAGGTATACGGTACAAACTCACTTATAAGCTATGTGGAAATATTGATAGTATATGTGACAAATTAGTTCATTCTAGTTACTAAAAGAAAAGATGGGGAGATTCTGTCCATTAGTCTACTCTGATTTCTTCAGCCACTCTGGCTCCTTTCCCAAGTATGAAATTTTTCATTACAAAAATAGGCACAGCTTGAAAGGAGATTGTATGATGTTTAATTTGGATAAGGACATATGGCAGGCATTATTGACCTTCTTCCAGCAGGAAACTAGGATAGGTTAAAACCCTCTTTAAAGGAAGATGTCCAATCCAAAAGATAATGGAACACCCAGATTTGAAAGAAGTTGACCCCAGCAAAGGCAAACTATGTGGGCTCTTTTCATTGTGTTTAATTGTTTTAATTGACTCAAAAAAGAGAAGTCATCCTTTCAGAATCTACATTCTAAAAAAAAAAAACAAAACTGTAGATTTTTGTTCAAATGTGTTTGTATATAGAGTTAGAATTGGAAAATTTTAACTAACAATGTCAGAATTTGATACATCCACTGCTAGTAGTTTATATTAGTCCATTCCCAAAAGAAGAATAAATGACACCAAGAAGCAAGTCTATAATTCTGGAATCTTATCACTTTTTCTTTTTTATAAAAATTTGTTTATTTTGGGCCCGGAGAGATAGCACAGCGGCGTTTGCCTTGCAAGCAGCCGAACCAGGACCAAAGGTGGTTGGTTCGAATCCTGGTGTCCCATATGGTCCCCCGTGCCTGCCAGGAGCTATTTCTGAGCAGACAGCCAGGAGTAAGCCCTGAGCACCGGCAGGGTGTGGCCTAAAAACAAAAAAAACAAAAAAAATTGTTTATTTTAAAATAAATTATTTAATTGAATTAATGTGAGTTGCAGATAAAAACTTGTTCATGTTTGAGTTTCAGTCATACAATGTCCAACACACATTCCTTCACCAAGTGCACACTTCCTGCCACCAATCCCCCCAGTTTCCTTCCTGCATGCCTCTGTCTTCTTCTGCCTGCCTCTTTGGCAGACATTTTTCTTTTCTCTTAGCAAAGATTAATAGGACAACAGTAGTTTAATATATATACTATACAATCTATTCACTAAAAATATTTAATTATGTTAACCAATTGACAGTTTTACAGTCCTCACCAGTTTGAGAACTTTTTATTTTATTTTATTTAAACACCTTGATTACATACATGATTGTCTTTGGGTTTCAGTCATGTAAAGAACACCCCCCATCACCAGTGCAACATTCCCATCACCAATGTCCCAAGTCTCCCTCCTCCCCACCTGACCCCCGCCTGTACTCTAAACAGGCTCTCCATTTCCCTCATACATTCTCATTATTAGGACAGTTCAAAATGTAGTTATTTCTCTAACTAAACTCATCACTCTTTGTGGTGAGCTTCCTGAGGTGAGCTGGAACTTCCAGCTCTTTTCTCTTTTGTGTCTGAAAATTATTATTGCAAGAATGTCTTTCATTTTTCTTAAAACCCATAGATGAGTGAGACCATTGAGAACTTTTCATTGCTTCATAGAAGTTTATTTATGCCATTTTCAGTATATCTTCCCTCTGCTTTCTACTTCTGGCCATCAAGAATCTTTTCTGTCTATATAAATTTCCTATCAATGCAATACAATATGTACTCTGTTGTACATCACACTTCTAAAATTGATATAATTTCAGATTTTAAGAACAATATTGCAATGAACATTCTGTCATGGTGTTTTTTAGATGTTTAATTTTACTTTTCTTGACTATATTATTCATAGTGGAATTAAAGGGTTGTGTGATAAATTTAACTTTTTAAGAAATTGCAAAACTTTTCCCAAAATGACTGCTATTTAACGTCTTCAACAATGTTTCAAGTTCTCGGTTCTCCACCACCTCTTCAACACACTTACTTGTACTTTAAGGAAAAACCATGATAATGGAAATGGTAACAGATTGTTGTTTTAATTTTCATTTTCCTCATGAGAAATTACGTGAAGCACCTTTTCATATGCTATGTCTATATTCTATATATGCTACAGGTGCTCAATAAATTATTATTATTCCTCTATTCCAGGGGTCTCAAACTCAGTTTACCTGGGGACCACAGGAGGCAAAGTCGGGGTGAGGCAGGGCTGCATAAGGGATTTCGCTTACCGAATATTCGCAATAAAAAATCGCATTTGTGGGCCGGAGAGATAGCATGGAGGTAAGGTGTTTGCCTTTCATGCAGAAGGTCATCGGTTCAAATCCCGGCGTCCCATATGGTCCCCCGTGCCTGCCAGGAGCAATTTCTGAGCATGGAGCCAGGAATAACCCCTGAGCACTGCCGGGTGTGACCCAAAAACCACAAAAAAAAAAAAAAAAATCGCATTTGTAAGAAAAAAATAGCAAAAAAATCGCATTAAACATTTGCATACCCTGAACGGAACTACTCGGGATATGCGAATGTTTAATGCGATTTTTTTCTTACTAATGTGATTTTTATTGCGATTATTCGGTAAGCGAATAATCGCAAATACTGTGATATTTGAAGGCCGGCTGCGGGCCACAAAACGTTATATGGAGGGCCGCAAACGGCCCTCGGGCCGCAAATTTGAGACCCCTGCTCTATTCTCTGTAAAAAATCAATTTCATTTTTTTTTTACTTATTTCTTTTTGGATTATTTCTATTATTATTGAATTATAGGAGTTTCTTGTATGTACTTGAAACAGTCCTTCATTAAACATATGATTTTAAAATATGTTCTCCCAATATGATTTTTAATTTTTCTTATTGTGGTTCATTTTGTGGACTTTCCAGTAGTACTCAGGATAACCAGCAATAGCTCCTGATTATTCTATGTCAACCAGACAGCTAGTGATTCAATGCAAGATCTCAAGAATGTGTTGCTACTCTAGCCTGTATTATTGAGGACTATTGGGCCCATATAAACACTCACAATCTACCAAACTGTCTGACCAATGGAAAGAACTTGCATTGAATAAAGGGTAAAAAAATGACATAAAATTACTACTAGGGAATTGTTGTAGTAAACCTAACAATAAGTTAGTATTATTAAAAGATAGGATGCAGACAGGAGATAGTTAAAAATCAATGCACTTGATTCTTTCCTGGGATAATGCCAGAAAAAGCAGAGAGACACTTTGGAGAACTTTGACTACATGGGCCAGGAGAGGGAATCTTGATATGTTCTTGTTTGGTGGCTTTTCTATTCAGGAGTCATGGGACTGAGTGTGTCAGTACACCTTTACTTTAAATGGCAAGAGGAAAAACCAAACTTGCAGTCAGTGAGACATTAAGAAAGAATAATGTGAACAAGAAGAAATCAGAATTCTTAGGCCTATATCTCAGCTCATCCCCTAAAAACAGCTAAGTTGCCTCTGTCATGATGCTTGATATCTTCGTCTTTTTATTTCTTCCCTTAAAATGGGAACAAAGGGTTGAGGAAATAGCACAAGTGTCAGAGAATATATGTAGCCCTAAAATCTTAGGCACCATAGAACCCATCCAACATCCCCGGAGTTTGGTTTTCATGGCCTGGTGTGACACCATTACAATATGAAATAGAAATAGGAGCCCTCATAGATTTTCATACCAGCAGCAGGAGTTCTAACCAAATCCACCTTCACCTTCAGTTTATATTGGGGTCCTGTGGGATTATAAAGAAAGATAATTATAAGAAGAGATATACTCCTGGAAACACGAATGACAGCACTCCACCCTACAGATGGCGCAGAAAGACAACCAGTTGTTTCAAAACAACCCCTGGCTCTGTCCCAGAAAAGACGTAACCTTACTAACTAGAGAAAGACATCTGGAGTCACTAGCAGCTGGAGTCTCACCCCACAGACAATGTAGATCCAGAAACAATAAAAAATGAAGGAATTCAGTTACATCAACAGATGGTAATAGAAATCTAGGAAAAGACTCGATTTCATTAATTTTTTTTTTATAGCTGTCAGAAGAAGACTTTAGAACAATAATCTTCTTGATGTTTAATGATCTGGGAAAAACAAATATTTGAACAGTGAACCAATAAGATCGGAAGAGTATCTGATGGGAAAAAAATAAAAGAATTTATTCAAATAGAAGTGAAGGAACTAAAGAAAGTAGCAAGGCACAGCAGTCGAATGCATTAAACTGAAAATCAAATCTCTACCCCTGATGAAAAAATGAAAAGATGCATAACTCCATAATAGAGAATATATAAGATATTGAGAGAAAAATGAAGAGAATTTTGTTGTTGGCAATAACAGAATAACAGAACTTCCATAAGGATAACAGAGAGAATGCATGGAAGAAAGCTTGTTGAAAAATAATAGCTGAAACCCCATCCACCATTTGAATTAGCAGACAGGTGTAGTAATTTGGTAGCACATAGTGCCTTCAGAATAAACCTAAACCAAAAAAAAACCCACCAAAATTGTAATTAAAATGACAAAACCAAATACAGAGATAGACTTCAAGTAGCACAGAATATCAAAACCTGATCATATACAAGGGAAAAACATAAGATTCACAGCATACTTTGCTAATGATACTTTACAGCCAAGAGGAAATTAAAATTATATATATATATAATGTACTAAGTAAAAAGAATATCCAATCAAGAAAGTTCTATCCTGCAAAGTTGTCACTCGTATTTGAAATAATAATAAAAATTAAGAACCACTAATGGCATTTTTTTTATCTAAATCAGCTCTGCTAGGTATACTGAGGGGTCTCCTATAAAAAGCAAAAGTGAAATAATATAAGCAACCAAAATCCTCATAGATAAATAGCAAGATGTTCCTTTATGCTAATAAGTTCTCTAAATGTCAATGGCTGAACTTCACAATTAAAACCAAAGATGATTTTATGGATTAGAATGGACAAGGTAAGAACATTCAACCTTCTATATAAAGACACACTTGAACTTTCATAATAAATACAGGCTCAGAGTGAGTGGTTGAAGAACAAACATACAGGCTAATGGTAGACTAACAATAGCCCTTGCAATGGCCATAATTGCATCAGACCAATAGTTTTCAAGCAATAGAAAAGAAACAAGAAATAGGGATGGACATTGCATAATGATTAAGAGATCTAAAGAGCTTAATTCTCCTCCTCTTCCTCTTCTTTTCTTCTTCCTCCTCCTCTTCTTCTTCTTCCTCCTCCTCCTCTTCTTCTTCCTCTTCCTCCTTCTCCTCCTCTTCTTCCTCCTTCTCCTCCAGGGATTACTCCTGGCTCTGGGCTCAGAAATCGCTTCTGGCATGCTTGGGGGACCATATGGGATGCCAGGAATTGAACCAAGGTCCATTCTGGATTGACTTTGTGCAAGGCAAACACCCAAACACTGTGTTATCTTTCTGGACCCAAAAAAGGGCTTAATTCTTATCGCTATGTACATATCAGATGAAGTGACAGCTAAGTTTATTAAACAATTTTTAATAACCCGAGAAGCTACATTAACAGCAGTGTATTTATAGTAGGAGACAAATATCCTGTGCTCACCATTGAACAGATCAAACAGATAAAGCAAAATATAAGGAAGCAAGAATGAAGAATGGGAATAATTAAAATTAATAGATATGAACAGGACATTTTTTCCCCAAAAGTTAAGTACAGTTTCCTCTCCAATGAACGTGGAACATTCTTCAGGATAGACCACATGCTGAGGCACAATTCCAGTGCCCATAAAGTCAAGCAAATAGAAATCAAAGCAATATGTTTTCAGACCACAATGCCATGAAGGTAGAAATTAACTATAGACATTTAAAATGTGGATGGTGTTGGAGAGATAGTACAGAGTGTAGGACATTTGCCTTGCACACAGCTGACCTGGATTCAATTCCTGAAACCCCATATAGTCTCCTGATCTCCAGGAGTGATTCCTGAGCACAGAGTCAGGAGTAAATCTTGATCAGCTGCCAGATATGATCAAAAGGCAGGAAAAGTGGGAATAAGGAAAATATTAAAAAATGAATCTAGGGACCGGAGTGATAGACCATTGGTAGGGTGTTTGTCTTGCATGCGGCTGGCTAGGAACAACCTCGGTTTGATCCTGGGAGTCCTATATGGTCCCCCAAGCCAGGAGCAATTTCTGAGAGCATACCCAGGAATAACCCTTGAGAGTCACAGGGTGTGGCCAACCCCTGCCCCCCAAATCTAAAGGAAACTTTAAGAAATTAGCAAGAAAAACAGGGAACAATCATTATACTTGATGAGGGGTTGTGAAGGTAATGTATATAGTAAATGTGACTGTTGCATGATTGGAAGGAATTTAGTAAATTATTTATGGCATTTTTTGTGGAAAAATTATTTGTGGCAATTATTTGTAGCAAATTTCTTCAATTCCTACTTAACCCTATCCTGATAGCTTTTTTTGGTGTGTGACAAAATTCTTTGTGTGTGTGAATATTATTTGTATAAAAAATTTTAATTCCCACTGTAAATCTAACCTGATGCAAAGAAATAAAACTAGTATTTACAAAGATCTAATGTGGGGAAGAGAATCTACTCTGGAGAAAAGATACCATACTGTTTCATGCTTATTTATCTTAAATTTTAAAGATATGGAAGATCCCAGACTCTAGTTGAAAGACAAGTGGCGTGGGAGGAGGAAGATGGGAGACATTGGTGGTGGGAATGTTGCACTGGTGATGGAGTATGTGCGGTTTAATGACTGAAACCCAACTATAAACATGTTTGTAATGGGGCACTTAAATAAAGATATTAAAAAATAAAAGAGAAAGACCAATAGTTTCTATATGGAACAAAAGGCTGAAATCTAAGCAACTGTCTTTGTAAATTAAAAAAGTGAGAAGAAATTTTTCATAAGTCAAATAAACAGGTTAATATAGATGTTAATATCTGAGGCTCGTTTTGCTTGTGAAGAAAACCATTTCACAGAAGTAAGACTATTTGCCAGGAGATTTACCAGAAGAGATTTTAAGATGGCTAATAAGATGTTACAAAATAATTTTCTTAAGAAAGTACTTTGAAAGAAGTAAAAAAAAAATAGAAATAAACACTACTTACTTAAGACATAAGCCAGTACTTAGAAATTAACATGGGAAGAATAAACCGAACTGCAGTACTATCAACAAATTTAATTCTGTAAGATAGAATATTCTTCATATAGGAATTCAGAGGAAGTTGTGTTCTGGAATGTGGTGCTGGGAATAGGAAAGTTTCCCATTGCAACACTAAATAGAAAAATTAAATTAGAAAAGATCTAAAGGACTGCAAATAGGTTACAATATGTTTTTGAAAAGCAAAGAGAGCAAGCCCATTAAAGGGCTTAGATTTATGTATGGACTTGTAGGAATACTATGACTTATGTATGTATGTTATAAAAGACTATTATCATTAAAGGGAACATTTAGAGAGTGTTTGTGTGGAGGAGAAAGCCCACTCCTTCATCTCTGATCCATCAGGGGTCTTTGGCTGAATTAACAGATTTCTAGAAGGAAATGCCAATACTTAACATACATATGGAGAATTCGCATGACTATATAATCTAAATAAAATAGAGCAGAAAATGCATTCTCTGTTAAAGGTCCTAAAGTGTCAAGGAAAGGAGAGGTATCCCATGCAAGGAGAGGGTAACCTCAGAATAACTTTACACTGAGAGTGAAAAAGTGAGTTTCTCGGGAGGGCTTTTTTCCTGACAGACATCCTTGGGTAGTCAACTCCCAAGGACATTCCTGTAGATTTAAACAGAGACCAGTGATAGCTTCTTTTATTAGAAAAATGGCCTAGGATGGACCGCGATTTGATCCCCCAGCGTCCCATATGGTAAACCAGGAGAGACTTCTGAATGCATAGCCAGGAGTAACCTCTGAGAGTCAAGGGGTGTGCCCCCCCCAAATGTCTGAGAAATAAAAAAAAATGGCAAAAGCTTTACTACAAGTTGGATGGAGGTAGATATTGTCATGTTAAGTGAAATAGTCAGTGGGTTAAGAATAAATACTGGATGCTATATATGTTGTATCTAAAGAAACAAAGCATAAGAATTATAGCATTTAAAGGCAACTTCTTTGACTGGCTACAGAATTGAGATTACCAAGCATAGGAACTATGGTGGGTTGGTGGGAGGGTGGGTCTAGAAGTGGCAAGAGGACAGTGGTGGAGGGTCTTGGACACTCTGATGGTGGTGGAGGGGCAATAATTTTGTACACCATATAATAATATTGTGATTTTTGTCACCTTTACTATAATAAAAGTTAAAAGGGCTAAAGAGATTGTACAGTGGGTAAGGCTTTGCTCTCAATTAAACAGTATATGGGGTGATGAGCACCACCAGAAGTGATCCCTGAGCACAGATTAGGAGTAAGTGGTGAGCACCTTTAGGTAAAGTTCCCCCCAAGCAAGTGAAGTACTGAGACAAGGACAAAAACATCTCAACTTCTGAAGCCTTCGCTACTCTTCACCAAAAACAATCATGGTGCATCTCTTAAGTAGTCGTAATGGTTTCCTACCTCCAGGAAAACAAGGACTTCATCAGTCTTGAGTTTCCCATACACAGTAACTCTTATTGGAAAAGCCCTACTTGCCACAGGTTAGGAAAAAGTCTTTCTGACTTGTTGAGGGAGGTTGATCTGCAGACCTGGTTCCCAGTACCCAATAGCTTGACCCAACAGGCAAACTTATGTGTGTAATGGTCATGAACACATGAACACATGCTTCAATATTTGTACATGATTCTCCATACAAATATAACAATCCAGCTGACTGTGTCATCATGCCCTGCTGAACCTCTACCACACTTGCCTCCCATTCTGTTCACTGCCCGTCACTACCTGGCTCTAGGCCCTGGAAGGCTGCCCTGGGTCATCAGCAGGGTCCTTTGCCCTCTGGTTTTCTGCTGGGGTCCTGACAAATATCATATATTACTCTGAGGCATTTTGGAAAGAAACCTGATTACATTTATCCTTTGTGGGAGGTTAGGCCTATGAAGGATGTGTGTGTGAGTGTGTGTGTGTGTGTGTGTGTGTGTGTGTGTGTGTGTGTGTGTGAAGGATATGAGTATGTATGTTTAGTTGTAATAGGAACTTGCTGATTTTGAAAAATTTTTAAGTACATCAAACTGTTAGAGGAAAATTAAGATTCACCTTCCCCCCCTTTGAATTAGAACTTCTAAAAGGACATCATGTTAATAAATTGCATTGTTTTACTTCTTGATTCTCTAAACACCGCATGAATCCTTCGTAGTGTGATACTTCCAGAACTGGTCATTTGTTCAGAGTGGAAGCATAGGTGAAGGGCACTCTGACTTTGATTATGACCCTTTTCTTGTGATCTATCAGCATATCTGCACCCCTCTTCTTTCTGGTGGATACTTATTTATTTATTTATTTATTTATTTATTTATTTATTTATTTATTTTGGCTTTGTGGACCACACTTATATTGGTGTTCAGGGCTTACTGCTAGCTCTGCACTTAAGGATTACTTCAAGAAGGCTCAGGGGACCTATATTGGGTTCTAGGGATGGAACTCAGGTAGACAGTATGCAAGAAAAATGGACTACCTTTGCATAATCACTCAATGAATATTTAGTCATGAAAATATTGTCAAGTGTAAAATAAAACCCACAGGTTGTGATATCACTCAAGGCACTTTATTTTTAAACCCCACACAGACAGGCCTGAAGAAGCAGTGTAGCGGCAAAAGATTAATAAACCAAGCTAGTCAGGTGAGGCATGGGTCAGTGGCTTCTCCCTCTTGGTGTCTCTTCGAGTGCCATGCCATAACTGCCCTTTCTTTATTATCCCAGAACAAAATCAAGGGAAGAGCAGAAAGATCCAGGTGGGCTTTTACATACCAAAAGAGATTTAACAGAAAGAGAAAGACAGGAGCATGCCTTTGTTTGGGGTTAATAGCTGGGGGTCATCTTATAGTCAACCATAATCTTTGAAGAGTTATAAAGCATTAGATAGGCAATCTGTTCTTTTTGGAACAATGCAAAGGTATTTTTGGATGAAAGAAATATTTTCATTGCAAAACTAAAATGTTGTTATAGAAACTTTAAGCAAACATAGGCAAACTAAAATGTTAACGTACCCTCTTCATTCTATCTTTAATTAAAGCACCTCAATCCTCTACTAAGAAATTATTGCTTAAACATATTTTTAATTAATTGATTTTTTTTAATCCACACCTGGTAGTGCTCAGATGTTACTTCCAGCTTGAAGCAGGGGGTTGTTCCTGGTGATATTTGTTGAGGATCAAACCCAGGGCTCCTGCATGCAAAACAGAAACACTTTGTACCACCTCTCAGTTTGCTTAAATATATTTTTAAAAGAAATAAATAAAAACCAACCCAACTGTATTACAGACAACCTTATAAGCACTGTGTTTAAATAAATTTTTTAAACCGCATCAAAAAGAGAGAGAGAGAAATGAATAAACAGAACAAGTTTTCTTTAGATGTTTTTAGGATATGGGAGCAGGAATTTGGAAAGGTTGACAAAAGGAATTAGCTTCTATTGCACTTACTTTAAAATAATAATAGTAATAATAGGAAGGTTAGCACTGGCCCAAAAAAGATTCAACTGAGGGGGAAAGACTTATAAAATGATTACCAAAAAAAAGGTTAAAAAACATTCTCAGAAAGGAATTCAATTTGCTCTGTGTGTGTGTGTGTGTGTGTGTGTGTGTGTGTGTGTGTGTGTGTGTGTGTGTGTGAGATTAAGAAGAGATTCTGTTTTACAGTTTTAAGAATTGAAACTTCCAGAGAGAAGTAGAGGCAGAATGTGGTTCACACACCATGGGAAATAGCTTGCTCAAGGGAATGTGAACAGTCACAGCAGGAGAGTGACAGGGTTCCTCATGGTTGTTGGTGACAGGAGGAGAGAGGTTGGTAGCATTTGATTGTTGGATCATCAGATATAACTCATTTAGCAAGGGAAGGGGAAGAATTGAAGTGAAAGATTGGTTTAAAAAAAAAGATGATAGTCAGAAAACAAGATGTAGAAGAGAACATTAATAATTACAATGACGTCCTTATTTAAGTAGTTAGACATGATGAATGTAGTTAGAAGATAAAAATAACACAAGGATATTTACCAAAAGGGCATATGATTTTTTGTTTGTTTGTTTATGGTTATAACTGCTGGCATAGTCTACTACTGGAACTTTTAACTTCATTGCATTTTCTATTTTGTTCTCAAATAAAGTAGCCACTGCATCTTCAGAGATTATTGTATTGGGAATAGAGTGTTAAGGGGATTTTTTCCCCCAGAACTCCTTTAAAACATAAATGCTGGTCAAGTTTTTACCAGACCGATGATAGATTTGAACTCATGTAGGAAAGAAAGAAAAATATTCCTTAAGAGGAAGTGGGAAGAAAAATGAGGAACAAAACTGTAAGAAAGAGGTAGGCTAGAGATGTTTATGTTCAGTATTTTGTATTATCGGTTTTTAAGTGTGGTGTGAAAATATTTAATAGATGATGATTGAATAGGAAGTGGTTAAGAGAAAAGAATGAATTTTCAAAAATAGGGCAAGTTGCTTCTGTTATTGTTGTTAGAAGATGTAAAATTAAAAACACCTCACTTGTTTACGGATTTGCAAAATTAACACCAATCTCATAAAAATGGCAATACTTCCCAAAGAAGTATACATATTCAATATACTACCTAAAGTGTACCCATGATATTTTCCAAAGAAATTCATATAGAAAATAAACCCTCCAAATAGTTAAACCAATTCTTGGGAAAATTGAAGATAGGATGCATAATTTCCTCAACTTCAAACTGTCCTACAAAGTGGTAATAATTAAAACAGCATGGTAGGGGCTGGGAAGGTGGCACTAGAGGTAAGGTGTCTGCCTTGCAAGCGCTAGCATAGGACGGACCGCGGTTCAATTCCTGGTGTCCCATATGGTCCCCCAAGCCAGGGGCAATTTCTGAGCGCATAGCCAGGAGTAACTCCTGAGTGTCAAACGGGTGTGGCCCAAAAACAAAACAAAACAAAAAAACCCAGAAAAGCAAAACAGCATGGTAGTGAAATAAAAAATGACTCACAGATAAATGGAATACAGTTGAATAACCTGAAATAGACCTTCAGATATATGTTCAATTAATCTTTGATAAAAAAAAAAGGGAAAAAATAAATTGGAAAAAGAAAGCCTGTGGTGTTGTTAAAACTGCTCAGTTATATGTAAAAAATGATTTGGGGCCTTTATCTATTGCCACCCACAAAAGTCAAAAGTCAAATAAAAATGGATTAAAGACTTTTATATTAGATAGGAAATCATAAGGTACATAGAAGTAAATAGCATAACTCTCTATTATGACATTGAAGCTAAAGGGATCTTCAAGAATAAAACACAATTGACAAAGGAAGTGGAAGCAAAGATAAACAAATGGGTCTATATTAAACTAAAAAGCTTCTGTACTTCAAAGGAAATGGTGACCAGGTCACAAAGACAGACCACAAAATGGGAAAGATTATCCACAACTGATCTGATAAGAGGTTACTATCAAAAACACACAAACCACTGGTAGAACTTTACAAGAAAATAAAGCATCTATTTCCATCAAAAATGAGGAAAAGAGATGAGAAGAAACTTAATCAAAGAAGAAATACAAATATCTAAATACCACATAAAAAAGACTTCATCATTAATTATCAGGACAATGCAAATCAAAACAACAATGAAAAATCATTTCACACCACAAAGATTGGTACACATCAAATAGAACAAAACATAAGAAAATATAAAGTCATGCAATTTGCTGTTACATGGAGGGGTCTGGAGAGCAATATGATTGAAAAACCAAGGGATAGAGACTGATAAAAAATTACCTTTCAGATGCAGTATATGAAAAATCATAATGGAACAATAATTAATGTCCAAAGATAATGTAAACAACAAACATGAGAACTGGTATTCAATATGAAATATGCCACTTAGGGAGCTATGGGAATAGGACATGGAAGGGCAATGACCTATGGTGGAGGGAAGTATAGAACCAGGTAGAAGAGATGGTACTAAAAGATGATAAAGCATTATGCATGAAGCTAGAAAACAAAGTGAAAAATTTTTTTTTATTTTTTAAAAAAGCACTTCTTATTGAAACAGACTGGTGATTGAGAGGTAAATGGGATGGTAAGGAGGAAAGTGGACACTGGTGAAAGGATTGGTGTTGAAACATTGTATGAAATCCAATAATGAATATTTTTGTAATTTCACAGTGATTAAATAAAATGTTATTTTTTTGAGCTAGGGTAGCTATTTGAAAGTGGAGGATTATAGACACAAAGTGTTTATATATAGGTACATATATAAGAAAATAAAGCACTTTTTATTTCTTTATTTTATTATATATATATATATATATATATATATATATATATATATATATATATATATATATATATATATATATTTTGGTTTTTGGGTCACACCCGGCAGCCCTCAGAGGTTATTCTTGGCTCCATGCTCAGAAATCACTCCTGGCAGGCTCAGGGGACCATATGGGATGTTGGGATTTGAACCAATGACCTTCTGAATGAAAGGCAAACGCCTTACCTCCATGCTATGTCTCTAGCCCCGCTTTTTATTTTTTTTTTTATCTCTTTCAGAAACTTCTTTTTGTAGTTTTCCCGATAGAATATATAGCTCAATAGAATATGTTGATCATTTGTCTGAAATCAGACTTTGAAAATTCAGCAATCTATATTTCCCCTAATTATCCATTGATTTCCAACTGTTAAAATGCTAAAATAGAAAAAGCCTTAGTGCAAACGTTTTTGGGGGAGGGGATCACACTTGGTAATGCTCAGGGGTTACTCCTGGCTATGTGCTCAGAAATCCCCCCTGGCTTGGGGGACTATATGGGACGCCAAATTATAGAACCAAGGTCAGTCCTAGGCTAGTGTGTGCAAGGCAAGACACCTTACAGCTTGCACCACTGCTCCAGCCCCATTGCAAACATTTCTTGCAGTGGGCAGACCAGAGCCACTAAGTAGTAAAGGGAGTCTAGTGGTTACCTGGTAGGCAATATGTAGCAGAACTAGCAGTTTCACATCCAATTTCTCAGTTACTATCTGTACCCAGAC
This sequence comes from Suncus etruscus, assembly GCF_024139225.1. Classification (NCBI taxonomy): domain Eukaryota; kingdom Metazoa; phylum Chordata; class Mammalia; order Eulipotyphla; family Soricidae; genus Suncus; species Suncus etruscus. Next base: position 128,949,796 of record NC_064849.1, read on the forward strand.
TATCAAAACACCAAGTTTAATTGAACTATTCTCTGCAAACCACATGCTTATTAGCTGCCCATTATGTTTTATAAAAAGTGGAGGTACTATTTGCATTTCAGTTTGTTGAATATTAAGAAACCCTGTTAGAATTATTTTGAACAAAATGGTCCCATGCTATGGCAGGAAAAAGACGCCCCCCCAAGCTGATACCCAGGGAATACAGGGAATACAGAAGAATATGCCCCTATTTTCTTGGCAACTTTCCTTTTTGTCTCAATTGGTCTCAAGTGGCTGTGGATTCTCCACCTTCTCTTCCTCATCTTTGGCATGCACATGATCAGGATCCCTCTCTCTTCTTAGCCTTCTAAGAACCCATGTTTTGAGGTAGGTAAATGCTCCACTTAATAGTTCCCAGGTTTGCTGGTGCTAACTGTTACTTCTGAGCTCTTTCTCCTTCAGTTGCTACCAATGGACATTTTGCTCCTTTGTTTTTAGCTGTGGGCTCCATGAAGACAAAGACTGGCCCTGCATCCAAGTTCTTTACAGACACAGGCCCCTTTATGAACAGCACACAATGTTTAGGGTTGTAGTTTTCTTCTGACCCAGTTTCCTTAAGCATTTATTGAATTGAATAACTGCTTGAAAAATTGAAGCAACTAATCACACTTCTAGATTATACAGATATTGTGTAATCATAACTTAGTTATCTTATCACAGCAACTAGTTATGACATGACATCATGCAACAGACATAATTGGGTCTGAAGTTTGGAACAGAATTATCTAGTATATATCAGTGCTGGACTAGCATGAAGGAAATTGTATTGAAACTAATAGAGGACCCTAATTCATTTGCCACTTGTCATGGCAATATGTTTTCAGACCACAATGCCATGAAGGTAGAAATTAACTATAGACTGTAGAATTAAATAATTAGCGATGGAGCTGGATGGAGAAGGATGGAGGCCTTTATTCTAAGGCCATGGACACGTGGCTTCATCCCCCATCAACCAGCGAGTCTGGGGTCCAGGAAAGCGACGGGTATTGAACTCACTCACAGGCAGGCTTCAGGAAACATCAACTTTATTCATGCCTTATCCACCACATGTGTGGCCTATATCATAACCTTTTAAGCATTCAGCCATTCTTAGCTAGCCCTGCATCTTAACTTCTTTCAGCCATCTTCCCTTTGACCTCCATGCTGGCAAAAGACCAAAAGACCCTAATCCCCTCTGGTCAAAGCCTTATCTACCTTTTCCAAGGCCCCTCCCAGGAAATGGGCGGGGTCTTACAGGTAAGGTCAAGTTACCTAGGAAGAATGGGGGGAATGAGGCTTCAATAGGCATTTAAAATGTGGATGGTGTTGGAGAGATAGTACAGAGAGTAGGACATTTGCCTTGCACACAGCTGACCTGGATTCAATTCCTGAAACTCCATATGGTCTCCTGATCCCCAGGAGTGATTCCTAAGCACTGAGACAAGAGCAAATTCTGGTCACTGCCAGATATGGTCAAAAGGCAAGAAAAATGAGAATAAAGAAAATATTAAAAAAATTAATCTAAAGAAAACTTTAAGAGATTATCAAGAAAAATAGGGAACAATAATTACAGTTGATGAGGGGTTGTGAAGGTAATGTATGTGGTAAATGTGATTTTTGCATGGTTAAAACATGGATGCCATGTTGTCATGAATTAATTAGCTGAGAATTCCAGTGGCAGATGTATTTCCATGGACCATGAAGAAGCCCACTTCCATATGAATGGATTTGTCTACATTGAATATAAATACAAGTATAAGGTTAAATTTAAGTAGAAAATGACCAAGTTGATTGGCATTCCATTAAACATTTATTCCAATTAGAGAAATTTATACTATGTAAAAAATGAGGGTTGAATTTTAAATATTAATTTCTTTAATATTATATGTTCTTTTGTACTATAAATGTAGAAGGAAAAATATTAGATAAATTTATACAAGGGTAAGAACACTAGTTTTTACTTGAAGCAAAGCTGACAATCTATATATTTTGTTTGCATATTTTGGGTTGTGATATTTTTGCATACTGACTAGAATGTTAGAATTTATTATCTATGTTAGAATATTATATGATATATGTTAGAATGTTAAAGTTTATTATCACTTTAGATTGGGGACACTATTCAGATTTAAAATCAACCTGCAATTTTCTTATTAAAATGAATTATATACAAAAAATGAGGGTTGTAGTTTATATTATTTTTGTGATCTTGGGGCTGGAGTGATAGCACAGTGGTAGAGCATTTGCCTTGCATGCAAAAGAACTGAGACAGACCCGGGTTCAACCCCCAGCACCCATGTGGTCCCTAAGTCTGCCAGGAGCAATTTCTGAGAACAGAGCCAGGAGTATCCCCTGAGCACTGCCGGGTGTGGCCCATAACCACCCAAAATTTATTTTTGTGATCTTAGGAAGACCCTTTTAGTTTAATCCTCTCACCAGATTTTTGAGTATTTGTTTTGGTTCCTTAGCTAGATTCTAAAAATTAATTTTATTATTCATCATGATGTACACATAGAGTGTTCTCTTTCACAGTTTCTGGTTCTCCCAGAAAAAAATTTTCCTTCAATTGAAGCTTGTGCTTACCTGCTTAAAAAACAAAAGGTAGAAATACTTCAGGACTTAAATTCTATAAAGTATTGCACTGTCTAGCATTCAAATTCTTTCTGATAAGTACTAGAACAAATCCACAAACTGGGTATCATGTTCCAGGTGGGCAAATTCTTTAGGATGTCAACTTCAAGAAAAATCATGTTCTGTTTCTAAATGGAAGCAGAAGGGGATGAACTATATTTCTCTGATGAAAATGTGGGATTTCCCTCCCAAAGTTTATGAGAAAATTTTTGGCTGACAGGGTTTTGCTGCTATAACCAGAGAAGTCAAAATGTCTTTAGCTATGATAAGCTCATTCTCAGTTGTTAAACTCTGGATCAACTATAGGATTAATTTCTCTTACTCAGTTTCAGTGAAACATAATTAACTTGTGCTCTCCAACATCCTTTAGTCAAAATAAGTATAAAATTATAACCGATTTAGCCTGAGGCACTTGAACAAAGAGAAGTTTCTAAGAGTCAGTGAGGCTCTGAATGGGTTAGGTCAGAGGAACGGTAAGGTCAGTCTCAGTTTTAAATGGCCACTTAGTTGGTACACTCTGATGGTACCATGAGATTGTGTCATTATGAAGGAAGTCATGTGGATGTCCAGCAAATATTTTGTTTTGATCACTTCAACCCTAATTTTTGAGTTCTGGAACTTACTGGATTTAGCAGAAGCTGAACAGAGGTATGTTACAAGTAAATTATTTCCTTTTGCAGTATAAATAACCCAACTGGCAGTGTGTTGGCAGTTGGCCATACTCACAAAGGTATAAGCCAAGAGTTGTTCTTTCCTGGGTTAAGTTTTTCCCAGAAGCTCATTTAGGAGCAACTGCATCCTTCCCTTATTAAGGCGTGAGCTAAAGAAGGAGGAATGGAAAAGGGGAAGCTTGTCTGTCAGCAAGATTACCAACTATTCCATTCCAGATAGCCAACTGGCACCTGGTCAGCCATTCAGAGTTGAAAGGCCACAGGACACCTGGATCAGGTGCTTCCTTCTTTGTCTCCACTGTATAAGAGTCATATTGTCAGATAATCTCCAATGGGAACTAACCAATTCGCTTTCCAAAAGTCCATACAAATTACCCATTGGGTATTAGGTGGTGCCAAGAATAGTCCACAATACAAAAATATCTGCCCCACTTTTTAGTCGTGAGTGCCTGAAAAGCCATCACTAAAGACTTTTTAATAATTACTTTATTTAATAATTACTTAGTTACAAAATTATTCATGATTGTATTTCTGTCATTGAATGTAAACCACCCTTCACCAGTGAACTTTTCCTGCCACCAATATCTCCAATTTCCCTTCCATCCCCCCACCTCCACCTACTCTGGGGGCAGCCATTTTACCCCACCCCCTTTCTCTCTATCTTTTATCCTTTTCTGTTTTGTTTCGTTTTGATTTTGATTTTTGGGCCACACCTAGTGACGTTCAGGGGTAACTCCTGGCTATGCACTCAGAAATCGCTCCTGGTTTAGGGGACCATATGGGACACCAGGGGATCGAACCATGGTCCATCCTAGGTTGGCACATGAAAGGCAAGCACCCTACCGCTTGCTCCACTACTCCAGCCCTATCTTTTTTCCCATTTGACACTGGTTTTCATTATTGTTAATGAAGTGGTACCATGCATATTACTTTATCCTTTTTCAGCACCTAGTTCTTGTTCAAAGTGATCAGTTCCAACTATCATTGTTGTAGTGGACCATCCTCTACTCTAACTACTCACCACTCTTTGTGGTAAACTTTCTAGCATGGACTGGTTCTCCTGGCCCTCGTCTCTATTGTCTCTGGATATTATTACCATGCTGTTTATGTTTTTCTTATATCCTACAAATAAGTGGTATTATTTTATATCTGTTCCTCTCCCTCTGATTTATTTTATTCAGCATAATAATATCCATATTCATTGATGTATAAGAAAATTTTATGACTTCATTTTTTATAACAGGTATGTAGTATTCCATTGAATAGATGTGCCACAGTTTCTTTAGCTACTCATCTGTTTTTCTCTGCTTCCATGGGATCTATTTTTTAATATTTCTTTCTCTTTCATTGTCTATGTAGTTTATGTTCATGTAGTTTAGGGGCCAGAGCAGTGGCGCAGCTGTAGGGCATTTGCCTTGCATGCACTGACCTAGGATGGACCTAGGATGGACCATGGTTCGATCCCCTGGCTTCCCATATAGTCCCGTAAGACAGGAGTGATTTCTGAGCGCTTAGCCAAAAGTAACCCCTGAGAGTCACTGGGTGTGACCCAAAAGCCAAAAACAAACAAACAAAAAAAGCCATGTAATTTTGCAGATTAATTTTGTAGACAGCCATTTTATTATACAAATCTATTGTTTTTACAATATTTTTAGTAGAGTCTTTAGAATTTTATAAATATAGTATGTTATCTGAAAGAGTGAAAGCTTGACTTCAATGTCCTCAATAGTGAGAGGTCTGTACAGATATTCCAGATCATCCTCGTTCAACCTTGGGTAGTTATAGGAGACCCATAATATATCCATTTCTTTCAGGTTCTATTATTTTGTGGCACAAAGATTCTCAAAGTAATCTCTAATTACCTTTTGAATTTTTGCAGTATCTGTAGTGACCTCCTCCTTCATCACTAAAGATTTTTATCTAGGCATTAAAAACCAAGTTTCCAAGTCATAGGCTTGGGATTGCGTCATTGTTGTTCTAGCAAATCACCAAACTTTTTGGGGGCCGGCTTATTGCCCACAAAAACTAGTTAATAATATCAAATTTCAGGCATTTAGGATTAAATGAGATTGGAGGTGTTTTCAAATTTTGACAAATATAAAGACATCTTGAGTTTAAAATTAAAGATTCTAAAGTTTTTTCTAAAGAGAGCTTATTTGCAAATGCAAAGGATATACTAATATAAGTACTCTTAACATCTTTGAATCCTTGGATTCCTAAGCAGGTCAACAATTTGAATGTAAACAGTTTATTATATATCCAGAAAGAGAATAGGGTTTTATAATAGAATACATTGTCTTGTATGGCTAAGCTCATTACACACATGATAAGATTACATAACCTAAGTATTTGTATTCCCATTTTGCATATGAGACGATAATGCTGAGAAGAAGAGAAAATTCTTGGTCAGCAACATCTAGCTAAGAAGCAACAACTTTGCAAATGTGATTTATTTTCTTCTCAAGTCCAAGCTCTTTCAACTGAGCTATAATTAATTGATTAGACATGGATTCTTTCTAAATTACATAAACAGAAATAAGATCTTGAGAAGAGCAAAGATACACATAAGATCAGTAGCTTTAGCAACACTCTGAGAACTTGTTAGAAATAAAGTCTTGGGCCCTATCCCAGAATTTCAAATAGAAGTCTCTAAAAATGGTGCCCAGAAAAATGGGTTTTAGTAAGGCCTATGGGCGTCATCACTTCTGACCCTAAGTGCTATCAAGGCTTTGCTAATATCTCAAGATAGAATGGTTTCTTTTTTCTTTTTTTTAATACATCAAAATTTATTTTTATAACATTTTTATTTATTGATGAAAATGCATCACATCGTTAACTGATCACAATACAATTATTTTGGGAAAACCAAAAGCAACATGATTAAAAACATAGAAAATTGAAAGAAAAACTAAAAAGATGGGAAAGAAAGGAAAGAAAATGTTCAGTAGCAAGTATATTTTTGAAAATTATTGAATCACCAATGAACTCATTAAAGCACTAGCAGAAAGTTTAGTAAGCTCTTGTTTTTTTTTTTTTTTCAAAGGAAGAGAATTAAAAAAATACATTAAAAACTGTGCGGGTGGCAATTGCTGTTTGCATAGGCCCAACAAAATATGGTGGAAATAGAAGGGAAAAAGCCTTGGCCTAAATACAAGGATACCTTACCCCTGAAATTTTCTGGCATAAGATCGATTCAGAGCTCCAGGCATACTAGGCTGTCCAACCCCTGATTCATTCTCTGTGGTCATGGTAAAAATTTTTTCGCAGATTCTCTGTTGTTGGTGTCAGGTTTCTGTAGTTAAAGATTCTGGTTTCTGTGCATCTTCTTCATCAAAATCAAGATTATGTTGTGTTTCCTCTAGTTTCACCTCACCATTAGCAGGCAATGCGGAGAGACCTGCCTTGCAAGTAGGTTTTTGCTCTTACTAAGTCATTTGGTTGTTAAGAGAACCCTCTTTGGAGTAAGTTCATGCCAGGGCAGCAGTAGGGTCTTCCTTGGTAGAGGTTTGCTTCCTGGTGATATTATAGACAAGTGTGGATGTTTCTGTAGATGGTATTCATGGTTTGGGGGTGTATGGCCAATGCCCATTCCTATGAAGCCTGAGCCAAGTCATTATGACCATATTCAGGGTGTAAGGCCCCCCCCACTGCATTACAAAATTTATGTTCCTATCTCTATTAGATAAGAACTTGTTTGCATATGTAATATTTTACCATCTTAATGTGCCTACGCAGAAGGGGGACAATACCACAAGGTATTATTGGTGCATATGGGGGCCAAGAGAACAAGTCCAACAATCTCGATAACTTGGCTCTAACATGAACTCTAGATAGAGCGGCTCTTCTGACAGAATTCCCTATTGAACAGATCACAAAACAAACAAACAAACAAAAATCAATGGGTGAAATTGTCACTATATAAGAGAATATTCTATAAGCATTATAGCTGTTAAGGGAATGTTCCTAAGATACTTAAGGGAGATATACACATCCCTTTTATGTCTTTGGAAATAGTTGGGGGAGTGTTAAGTCAGGGACACGACTTTGGTCTGTGAGTTGGCATTCTTGAGTCTTCAAAACTGCTCCAGCAATCCCATATCAAGAAATGTCTTTGAGTGGGCACTTCTCAGAAACCGAGTAAGGTAGCAAGCACATGTATGCAATGAAGGGAGGTGAAAGAAAGGAGGCTGTTGAAAGTAGATCAATAGCAACAGTGTATTGGTTTCTTCTAAGTCTGAGACTATTTTTCCACTTTGGGAGCTATTTGGCAGCTGACGAGTAGGGATAATGATCTG